>NC_034600.1:26911667-26923579 GCF_900095145.1 Mus pahari
GCCTTGGCTGTCCTGGAACTCACTCTGTAGACCAGGCTGGCCTGGAACTCAGAAATCTGCCTGCCTCTGCCTCCCAAGTGCTGGGATTAAAGGCATGAGCCACCACACCTGGCTTCAATTTCTAACCATCTGCAACCCACAGTACATTAGCTCCCTCCAATAGATTATGCAGAAGTCTAAAGAGAAACAATGATCACTGCATACACTGTGGATGTGTTTCCAGTGCCGTGTGATGAGTAAAGAAGCCAGTCTTTAAAGTTTACGTGATTAATAACCCCATTCAGTTGATATCCTGAGAATGAAAAAAACCCTATAGATCAGTAGCTACTATGTGTTAGGGAGGGAGAAAGTTGTGTTTGCCACACAAGGAAGATTTAAGGAATGTTAATGGTTCCTAGTACCAATAAATGCAAACATTAGAACTCATAGGATTAGGTACCAAAAAGTGAGTTAACATGAATAAAAACTAAAAAAAATAGGAAAAACAGATTTGAAATTCAGGGCTACCCCGAGTTTCCGGAGAAAGCAGACTCATCTCTTGCTTTCTCTGGTGCAGGAATGTATCTTACATTCAAATGATACATTTCTAATCGAAAATTTCTGACTCATACAGACTTAAGTATGCTTAAAACACAAAATGAAAACTCAGTCACAGTAATGCTGGAATACAAAGTCATTTTGACTAATTTATAAAGTTTTCTTAACTACTTTTCAATATTCCCCTGAATATTCAGAAGTGAACATTGGCAATGATTCTTCTCTGTGGTTCCTACCTCACCAGAAGCTTCTGAGAGACAGCTGACATCTCTACAGGGACCTGGGCAAGCGAGCCCTGTCCAGTTGCTACCAGACAGCCATAGAGTCGTCACATTCTGATATACATCAAAGATGACGTCTAAACTTGCCCTATTTATCTGCCTTCTTCTACTTCTGTTGTCTTCTGTGAATAGTTACATTAGGATTTTACAGGGCCCTGCTATAAACCTGGGGCGTTTGATAAGGTTTTGACAATTTTTAAATTTATTTTTAATTAACAAATGAGAATTGCCCATCTACGTGAGAGGCAAGGTAATCTTTGAAGAATACATTCTAGAAAGACTTAGTAAGCAGAGTCAGCAGCTTATCGTTTCTGCATGATGAAAAGATCTTTTTAATTAGTATACTGATAGAATAACATACATTTCATCAGGCTGTCCTTGATTCCCCCTTGGCCCCCTTTTCAAACAGTGCCCGGAAGCCAACACCTTCACCTTCTTGACTCTCTCAAGCATCTTAGTTTCTAGCTGAGGAAATTTCAATCCCACAATTCAATGGTGCACACCTGACTTCTAGTCTCTGCTACCCATGAATGCCCTCCTCAGATGCCAACTCCTCCAGCAGACAGGGAATGAGAAACCTCTGCTTCTCCTTGTCTGCAAGAGTTGGTAGATTAGAAGGTAAAACTAAGCCTACGACATTCTCAGCGATGTATGCATTACTTATAGGTGGTATCTTTGTCTAGGCATTCGCCTGTTGGTGAGTAAAGTTGGGTAGGACCAGAACTCACGACAACTGAGAGCCGCTTCAGTAGGCGTCAGAGTTCACACCCACTTCCCTGAAGGGACATCACACAGATGGATGTGCATTATGTCTGTGTGTCTAGTGACATACAAATACCCTTGAGGCGTCAAGCTGCCTCAGAGGAAGCATCTTCCATCTCTCTTGGTGGATTAGGCAAGTCGCTTGTCATTACTGACCACCATTGCTTGACTCCACCTTTGGAGTCTCTCTCTACTTTCTTATCAACTGTCTCCTTAATAAGTAGT
Source organism: Mus pahari (assembly GCF_900095145.1). Lineage (NCBI taxonomy): Eukaryota > Metazoa > Chordata > Mammalia > Rodentia > Muridae > Mus > Mus pahari. The sequence continues at coordinate 26,913,473 of NC_034600.1, forward strand.
TGTCTTGGAGCTCACATTGACAGAGAAGGGGCCACAGAATATCCTCTCTCCCAGTCCCTCCCCTCCCCTCATCTTCTCTCTCCTCTCTTCTCTTCTTTCCCTCTCCTCCCCTCTCCCTGTTCCCTTCTATTCTCTCCTCTACTTTTTCCTCACCCTTTTCCAAACAGGAATGTCTTTGTCAATTTTTAAAATATAATGATTTCCCATGCTAGGAGGAGTATCTTAAGATGGTGACACTCCTTCAGAAAGCAACCTAATCCCAAGCATGGCCCCCCGGCATGCTTTCTTCTCTGTAACGCCCTAGTAGAGTTCACTGAATGTCTCCATATCTGGTGAGCCATCTTAAAGGACTAGAAGTATGTTCCTCAGCCTCCCATCTCCCACCCTCTCTGGCACACAAGCCCCTTCCCTAAGGAGCTCATCGGAAACCTTGGCAGAATATGTTTCTATTAGCTTGGAAAAATCAATAACTTCTTATTGAGATGTAACCCAACACAGAACTGAAACCCTTCTACCCACTACATTATTAGAACAATTAGACAATTGCCGCAGGTTCCTGGGTTGCAGACCTGGGATTTTTAATCCAATGAAAATCTGTAGGACCAGATGCCCTCAAAAGATGTTCTCTTTGTCGTCAAAACAAGGGAACATGTTAAAATGACTGAATTTCACCCACACTGCCTTATCGATTCAGATTAATCTTTACAGTCAATTAAAATCTCATGCCTGTTTTCCACACGCCACAAAACTGGAGCACCTTTTACAAAGATTAGCCCTGGTTCTCCATGAAGACTCGAAAGGCTTTAAATCCACTTCTGCTTGGATTTTCCTGCTGGTATCTACACTGGCTTTTATTGTTAAAGAAACAAAACAAAAACGATTTTCTTCCTCTCAAAGAACAGCACATTTAGCATTTGGAGCCCTGCCATTAACATCTGGACAGCTCTCAAGTTGAAATCCAGCTTGGCGAAATGTGCTTTGCTTGGGCACTTTTTGGAAGCGTCCAAGAAACAAATTTGTTCCTATGGACACATGTTTCACGAAGACAGAGATGAGAAGCAGATGACGCTGTATTCTTTAAGTCAACCACTTCTCCTCCAGCGAAACTGCTACATCAGAGGTGTTATTGGTCGCCCTAAGAATTTCCCTCATTCACACTCCTACGTGGTTGAAAGCCTCTTAGTGGGATTTAGCCACAAGCAGCTTAACAACAAAACACCACCAACAAACCTGCAAAGGAGAACTGGTCAACAAGTCTGTCACAGGATTCCTTAACTGTCTGAGAATGTATAGCGCTGAGAGCACAGGAACCATTATTTAAGTATTACCCTAATGCAGAGGATGGACAGGAAAAGGCAGCCATTCATTCTGGACTAAGAAATTATTATAAGGACCCATGAATGGACATTTGAGAGACCCGAAATGTACGGGTTAGAATTGAAGACCAACAAAAAGTATTAACTCAAAACACAGGGCACACAAAGGTGGAGCAAAACCCCCAGTAAATGTGGCAATGATCAAATAGCAACCCCTCCCAGAAGTCCCCTGTCAGAAGCGGCTCAGTTATGAAACTGTGGCCTCACACTGACCACCACCTAGTAGGTTCCTCTTCCTTTTCTCCAACGGTGGAGCTATGGCTGGAGAGACAAAGACAGACACACATTTCACTGAGAACATTCCTTAAGGGCCAGCTATCCTCCAAGCACTGTGGGTGACTCAGAAACAAAGGCCGAAGGGAAACTTGGCCTTAGCCATCAGATAACTCACAGTCCAGTTGGGTGGGAAGAGGAGGCAGACACAATTCAATAATCAATCAAAGATCATTAGAGTCGATGTCAACAAAGGTACTATAAGATGCCATGGATAAAACAGTTTCTGATGGCAGCAAACTAATGCTTTTCTTCATGGTGTATACATTGGTTAAACGAAATGAGATGTGAGAGGGGTGTGCACAAGTATCTGCACTGAGATTGATCCAGCTGGGGCTAAGCTGTATAGAAATCAAGTGATGGCACTCTGCAGGACAGGCTGGGAGTGGGCAGACCACACGCAAGCAGCCTGTGCCCTATGTCCTAACAGCTGGAAGAGAGAGAGAAAGCAGATAAGAAGAGGCTCAGCCACAGAGATCGCAAAAAACAGGGTAAGGAAAAAGATGAAGAATTTTTTTTTGTTGTTTTTTTTGTTTTTTAAGACAGCATTTCAAAAAACCTGTTTCTGGCTGTCTTAGAACTTACTTTGTAGACCAGGTTAGCCTCAAACTCATAGATATCCGCCTGCCTCTGCCTCCTGAGTGCTGGGATCAAAAGTGTGCACCACCATGCCTGACTTCCTGGAAGAATTTTAGGCATAACTAGTATTTTAGAATCTGGAGTCAGAAACTCAAAACTTGACTCTGGAAAGAAAGGGTTAGTGGCTTTTGCTTTGTTTTGATTACTTAACTTTATTTATTTATTTATTTAGTTAGTTAGTTAGTTAGCTAGCTAGCTAGTTAGTTAGTCATATTTTGGGGGTGGCTTTGGGTTTCTAGAAAGATTAAAAGAGAAGCACAGAGTTCTTGTATTTATCTTACACCTCTCATTTCCTCCATCACTATCTCGTGTATTAGTGTTGGCCATTTGTCACAGGGATAGCCAATATCAACACATTATTATTAACCAAGGTCCCTCATTTTCCTGAAAGTCCCACTCTGGGTCATACCTTCCACAGGTTTTGACAAATGGTTTATGCCATCCATGCATGTGTCTGCCATGGTAGTGCCATGCAGAACAGTTTCAGTACCCTGACAATCCTGGCATTCCACTATTCATCCCCATATACACACGCACATCCCTGGGAGCTTGGCCTTCACCTCCCTGTCTATTCCGCGCCCAGTTTTATCTTCCCCTGAGGTAGCTGGAATGGTGCTACAGGGAGCTCTGGGAAGCTTAGCCTTTTTAAGATGGCCAACTTGCCCGACAGCCTCCATTAACTCTGTCACTGTATCAGAGGGGAACTTTTGTGACTCACCTGAAGGATAAGAAGTTAGGGACTTGGTGTTAAAAAAGAACTTCATACGGAGTTCTGGAAAATTAAAGTCTCTACACAAACTGGTATTTGTGTTTGCTGATGCTGGGCCGGAGCACTTCCCAAAGACATCATCATTCTGTTGTGAGGGATGCTGTGGTAGCAGGCAGGCCTGGCTCAAGCCCAGAGATTTTCTTCCAGCTCTGACCCTGAGCAAGCTGAGCTTGGCATCTCAGTGGTTCCTAATATATTTTGGGAACACGATTCTATTCCTCAACCGAGTGCTGCAGGGCCTGACTGAGTCAAGATGCGTGAAATGGTTCACATGATGCCTGGCGCAGCACAGCACTCTAAAGATGGCAGCTATTAATGCTTGAGATCCCGGGAAACTCTGTCAATGAAGTAACATTCAATTTTGCCAAGTGAAATGCAATATTTAATCGTTGTTTAAAGGTGGAACACTATAATTACTGGGATACATTTCTTGATATAATTTATGAAATCCATGAGTCCAAAATTCAGTGGCCATGCACGTCCTCAGCTGGAATGAGGGGGTATAAAAGCATTCTGGTATCTCTGTGGTTCTAGTTCCTGCCTAATTCAACAGATGCTATCACAGTACAGAGCTGGGCTTCCTAAGAGACTGACACTACTAAGAACAAGTTACCTCCTGACTGTTATCTGAGAAGAGCACAATGAAAAGCTTTCAATCTCAAGGAACTGAAAGTTGAGCATGCCTAAACTCAACACAGAGGACAATCCTAAGGGCTTGCAGGTTCCTAGTTTCGAAGTTCTCCCAACAAGAAGAAAGCATGCAAGCTTCAGGGTTCACTTGTCTTACAACTCTGTTTGCAGGATCCAGAGGCAGTCTTGGCACAGGATTTTCGATTCTCTCCTGTAAGAGGTAACTCTAGCTTTGGTTGAGTTCTACTAAAAGTTCTCTCTTTAAATAGGTTCTAACTCAAAGAGACAATTAAAAGAAGAAGGAAAAAGAATCCATTCTCTTGGGGACACGCTAGAGATCTTCCAAACACACTCGATACCAGAACACTAGAAAGGCATCCCTTTCTCCAATGTCGGGTTCCACGCTTCTGTAAATCTGTGGGACGGGTACTGCCTCTTGTGTATTCTTCCTCTACTCCCTGTCCACACAGTTTGCCCCTGATGATGTGGATGTATTTTGACGCTCTTTCCCCTCATATGATGTGAACTCTGTCATCTTATTCCCTATGTCTTCTTCGCCTCCTGATAATCTTGTCTAACTGTATCTAAAACCTTCCTCTTACAAGAAAAGCCCACATGCTCCCCGAGTCCTTCCACAGCAGACCCCGACAAAGGGTAAGTGCCAGTACCGATCACACATCTGGCCTTTCTCAACAACGGTCTCTAAACTTTCCTTGATCACATATCCCTAACTAGCAAAGATATTCTAAACATATGTGGGGTTACTTTCAAAACTTAGAAGAGAGACTAATAACAAACTTCTTCCTGGTCCTGGTCTCTCAGAGCGTGACAGCCTATTGCTGTCAGCTGTATCATCAAGTTGTTATACATGCACAAGCACACACACACACACACACACACACACACACACACACACACACAGGAACATACACACAGACATACACCCCCACACACATACAAACATGCACACACATCCAGGCACACACATGACCATTTCCATATCTGCAAATGAGGAAAATGTCAGTATGTATTTCATAGATCTCTTGTGATGACTGGTAGACACTCAGAGCAGGCACTGACACATGGAAAGAACTATGCTATGGATTGCTTCTGCTACTTCATACTAATGCTATCTCCAGTTTTACAAATTGTTTTTCCTTTTGGCGCAGTCTAGTAGCAAAGCTGAGTAGAAGGTACTGGTCTCTTTTGCCCATTGCTACAGTGTTATGATTATTGTAAGTCTTAAAGTCAAATAGGACCAGTCTTCAAACTCTATTCTTCTCCTTCATTTCCAGGTCTTTGCCTCTGTACTTAAACTTTGAAGTAGTTTGCCAGCTCTACAAAATATCAAATAGGCATCACGTGAGTATATGTGAGCTCAAGTTAGGAAGAGCTCACACCTTTTTCAAAATATTTATTCATTTATTTATTTGTTTATTTGTTTGTGTACTCATTTGTTTGTGTGAGTGTTTGCCTGCATTTATATATGTACACCACATATGTGTCTGGTACCTGCAGAGGTCAAAAGAGTCAGATCCTGGAGTTACAGGTGGTTGTGAACCACCACGTGGCTGTGGAGAACCAAACCCTGGTCCTCTGCAAGAGCGACAGGTGCTCTTAACTGCCGAACCATCTCCAGCCCCCAAGAGCTGATATCTTAACAATGTGGGATTATTTTATTTGTGAACATAGAATCTTATCCATTGACTTAGTCCCTCTTTGATTTCTTTTGTCAGAGTCAATGCATCTTATATGTATTTTGTCAGATTTATACATAAGCATTTCATTGCAGAGGTGCTACTGTAAATGATAGTGTTTGTAATTCCAAATTCTATTTGTTCCTTGCTGGCATGCAAGAAAACGATTGACTTAAATATTAATGTTATGCCACATCTTGCTATAACTGCTTCTTGGTTGTAAAATATTTTCATTCCTCTGTGTAAAAGAAAAAGGGAGAAATATAAAGTCACGAACTAAAGAATAAATGTTCTAATATTTTCTTTCTAATTTCTACTCTGAAGACCACTGGTTTTGTTTGTTTCGTTTTGTCTTGTTTCTATTTTAGAGTCCTAAACTATTGTTGTCTTAACTATTAGGCCAAATTCAAGCTGGATGGATTGATTTGTGCTCAGTGGTGGGTATTTTCCTATTAAGTTCATCTAAAAGATTAAGTCACTGCTTTGTGAGTACAGGCAGTGATATAAACGGCTTACTAAGTGCACAACTTCACTGAGAGTAAACTGAATATGCTCAGAATAGACCACGCATGGGGTAAGAAGGTCAGAGAGGAAATCACGCCAGGTCTGTGCCTTCAACACTAGGTTTCTTCAGCCATTTTTGTAGTTTTTAATCTAACACTGGAGCAGGTGTCAGAGCCGTGCAGATGCTGGAAAACCTGCAGCATTTTGGTGTCTACCAAAACACTGTAGATGCTTCCCGTCTTCATGGGCGTTCATCTGCCCATCCCTGCCTGGTTGATGGTAGCATACACAGTAAGGCCCTATCTCTTCTTCACTGCCAACTTTGACACAGTGCCGGCTACACAGCAAGTGTCGGACTTACGTTTAACTAAGCACCACAATTTAGAACTAACAACAGTCTCTGTAAAGACCTGGGAGTTACTGATCAGAGCCCCAATGGTGGGGATTCTTGACAAGAGATAGCCGTGTATCCTCCATACTGCCTGGAACATGATAGGCGCTTTGAAATATCCCGAATCAACGACTGGGTTCTAAAACAACTATACCTAAAATGGTAGACGGGAAGGTAGCTGAAGCTGTTGGGATGAAAGGAATGCTGTTGCAGGTCATGAATGCACTGGTGTGGCTCTGGTGGCCAGGCCAACCCAAAGATTAGGAATGTGCATGTCACTTCGGGGTCCGGGAGCAGAGTTGTCAATCTAGCTCTATAGCTCACACTATCTATTTACAAGAATTTTTTTTTAAGAGCCTAACCAAGGGAAATGGCATTTGTAAAACACAAGTTTCTTTCCTCATGGAGCTAAGAACTAACCTCAGGATCTCGTAGGTGTCGGTCAAAAACTTTCACAGACCACAGGTTTATCACCTCCTTACCTTCTGCTATCTCAGCTTTTTGTCAAATAACTCAAACAGCAATGAGGACTTCTCCATCAGAAAAGGCAGTTAGCAGAAATAGCCTGGCGATGGGAATGAGTGTCACCATCGGCCAGCTGCTGCTACACATTACTGCTGTGTGGCCTTTGAAAGTCCCTTCAGCAATCTGAGTACTGTCTCAGGGTTGAACGAAATGGTCTGTGTAAGCCGCCTGACTCCACGCCACTTATTCATTCACCCACTAAAGTCCAAACAAGTGCTTACCTGGCATGCCCCTGTTGTAGGCCCTGAGTGTAGGATGCATCAGGAGAGGACTATAGTCCCTAAGGGACTTTAGCCTACTGAGGGCTCAACACAGGCCCTATGACCTTATGCCACAGAGCCACCAGGTCTCAGGATGAGAAGGTTCTCCGGGGGAGATGGTTGGGGATCGCTGAGATGAAGCAGATGGGTAAAGTAGGGGCCAGAGTGTGTGGACCTTTACAGTCACTCAAAGGTAGGGACTTCAGAGTCATATGTGGTCATATGTGGTGAGTGCTACATAGAGAGGAAAAAGGACAAATTATAGTGCTGGATCCCAGGTTGTGAGGCCCAGAGGATGGATAAAGGATGCATAGAAAAGGGCAGGGGAGATAGCACATAGCACAGTTGGTACAACACTTACCTTGTGAGCATGAGGACCTGGGTTTGATCCTTAGAACCCATGTTGACAAGCCAGGCATTACAGTATGCATTAGTAATCCCAACGCTAAGGAGGCTGGGAAAATCCCTGGGGTTCATTCACTAGAAATCTAGCCTACTTGGCAAGCTCCAGGCCAGATACCTATATTAATAATAATAATAATAATAATAATAATAATAATAATAATAAAGTTGGACAGCGCTTGAAGACTGATTCCTAAGGTTTTTCTTGATTCTACATGCAAGTACACATATGTACACGCTTAATTCAACTGCCCACAGAAAAAAGTCCACGGAACAGACCAAATTTGTTATCTTGTGACTAAGGGAAGGGCTAGAGGGGGCTAGAAAGTCCTGAATTTAGATAAGGACATTTAATGTCTGAAATATGTCATACAAGGAAAGAATAATCACAACCACACAAATAGGGACCTCAGATAAGTGGCCTGGACCACTCTGCACCTGGGAGGCACAGGAGGGTTTCTCCCACATCCACTTATCCCATGAGAAGGAAGCATAGACTGGGGAGACGACACAGGTTGTGCCTTGAAGAGCTGCACTCCACCTAGACACACGCCAGGCGGGACAGAGTGGTAGGAGCGTGCCAAGCAAGATCAGAAAGGACAGGACCACATGAAGCAAGGTCTCAGCAATTAAGGCTGGGATGCTGGTTCACTTAGTCCACTTTGAAGGCAGGCACTCAGTCATATCATAGCCAGAGACTGCCTACATACAGCCCATACCGCAGCAGGTACTGTCAACAGGACTTGGTGGCAGAAAGTTCAAGCAGGGTCAGAGGTATGGAGTGGGAGGGGCCAATGGGCTCCACTGACTTGTCACTTGGACACAGCTGCTGAGGCAAGCGCTTCTTCTGTCAGACCCGGCTCTAAAAGCCAAGGCCACTGCTGAAGTCAGTGTGAGCTTTGATCATTCCGAAAGCCAGCTGCTTTAGTAGACCATCTGACAAGAACCAAACAGCCCAGCCAAGGTTGGAAGGCCACCAGATTCAAGGCAGCTATCTCCCAAGAGTACTGTCCAGTCAGTCACAGAGAATGCCTACACCCCAAAAGACTATCAGTCCAGCCTACAACCAAAACGACCCACTAATCCTCCTTTCCTACTAAGATTCCACACTCCTCCAACAGAGTAGAGCATCTGAGTGCACCACCATAAAAACAGCTTAAAAAATGAAAGTAAATATTCATAAGAGCCCATCTGAACTCACTCTGGGTTTATCATTTTCAGGAGTAACCTCCCAGAAGAAAAAAAGAATCACTAACCTTAAAAAAAAAAAAAAAAAAAAAAGTGGGGGCTGGAGAGATGGCTCAGCGGTTAAGAGCATTGGACCTGGGTTCAATTCCCAGCAACCATATGGTCGCTCACAACTCCAATTCCAGTGGCTCTGACTCTCTCACACAGACATGCACATACAACACCAATGTAGATAAGATTTTTATAAAAAAAAAATGTTTTTAAAAGATTAATTTAATTTTATGTGCATGAGTGTTTTGCCCTTCTGTATGTTTGTACACCAGGTACTTCCCTGGTGTCGAGGAGTCCAGAAGAGGGAAGCGGATCCCCTGGAACTGGGGCTATAGAGAGTCTGAGCTTCCATGTGGGTGCTGGGAACTACAGCTTGGTCTTCTGTAAGAATAGCAAGTGTTTTTAATGGCCAAACCATCTCTCCAGTCCCAAGAATTACTTTCTTCTTTTAGAGAGACTTTTTTATACACTTTATGAATTTACGGCGGTTGGCATGCAATGGCCATTGGAAAAGAGCAGTTCAATAGTGTTTTTCTCTGTCCTTTGCAGTGACTTTTCACACCTTACAGCGACATGGTAGTAGAGCCTAGGGTGACACCTCAATTAGTAAACGCATGGATGAATTCAGCACTGCCGATAAATTTAATAACAGCTACACCACACTATGTGAGAACTAACCGGTGGACACAGCAACCGTGCTTTTTTGTCTGAGCAGATTCAGTCCTATTCCTTTTGTTTCTTGTACACCTGTGTAACCCAGCATGGGACCGTGACTACACCTGTGGGATAGAATGAGTCGCCATGTCTGGGCTCTCTCTCTTTCCACCCAGAAGCAGTACAACTTTCTAGTCTGCTTTGAGCATGACAATGTAGTTGCCATGGTAACCAGAACAACCATTTTATTCTCCTAGACCTTTCCAAGGGCAGAGCAAGCTCCCCAGACATACCATGATTACAGATGCACCAATGACAGAAAAGTACAGCAGGGGGCTGCTCAGAACAAAGGCTCAGACCTCCAAGCAGGATGGGGGTGGTGGGAGCTGGGGGGTGACAGAGCTGGGGACTGGCTGAATACAAGAAGACCTTTGCATGCAATACCACTCTGATTACTAAGAGACCTCTCCAGCTTGGTGTGATGGCTAAGGGGTGAGATTCAGCCTCCAATCCAGCCAACCAAGCAACCAAAAACTAAAACCAACACAAAAAGGAATGAAGATTTTTAAAAAGAAAAAAAGACAATCTCGCAGGGCGTGGTGGCGCACGCCTTTAATCCCAGCACTTGGGAGGCAGAGGCAGGCAGATTTCTGAGTTTCAGGTCAGCCTGGTCTACAGAGTGAGTTCCAGGACAGCCAAGGCTACACAGAGAAACCCTGTCTCGAAAAACCAATAAATAAATAAATAA
>NC_034600.1:26924559-26941419 GCF_900095145.1 Mus pahari
ACACACACACACACACAGACACCACACATACTAAAAACCAATCTAGAAGTCAAAGACAGACAGAGCAAAGACACAAAGTATCCTAAAGTAAGGTTGTAAGTAATAATGTGTTTTCTTCTTCTGCATTCCTGTCATTTCTCAGAGTTCTCCCATAAATAAGACAACACTTTAAAGTGGTGACAACACCGAGGTGACAAGCCCTGGCTGGCCACACGGTCAGTCTAGCTGTGGAAGGACTTCCCATTTCCTGGGTCACCTACCTGCATCAATGAACAATTGCTGGTGCTCAGTGAGGCCAGGGGCTCATCCTCTAAAAACTGCGTGGGGAGATAACCAACACTCAGAAAGCAGTGCATGGAAAAGGGGGAAGAGAAAGAACGAATCTGCTAAGTTTAGGGAAGAGGAAACTGCCTTGCGGGTCCTTGCTGTTGACTTGGACCCTGTTCCCAGGCATTCCTGAGTTACTAGTGCCTAGCCCAAGAGTCAGGAAAAAAGTAAACCATTTTGTACAGCTTGCTATGGTCTTAGCATCACACTGTACACCGTAGCCTTCTATCAAGACCTGGTGGGCATGAGTACAGCTTTAGGCAAGTTACAAATTTTAAAAGAGCTGCGGGTGGGTGGGGGGGTGATATTTTTTTGTTTTGTTTTGTTTTGACAACCCATTAAGGCCTCAAGCAGAAAGGTGGAGAACATTCTTCCTACAGAATCAGTTTGGTTTTGATACCTGCGAACAAGAGATACATAGCTTAAGGGTATGTCTGACAAAAGTTCTGTAGGAAGGTTTCTTCTGTTTGACTCAAGAGACAGAGGGCAGACTGAGGAACCACCTGCTAGAAATCCAGAAAAATATCCCACTCCCTCCCCCCTCTCCCTCCCACACACACATTAAGGAAAGATGGCCAACTGGATACACTGTAGCGAGTGAAGCTGGTATTAGTGCTTGACAGGAGTTGAGCAGACCATACTCTGGTACAAGGCAGTAAGGATTAACTACCTACTGCTGGGTGAAGAGACAGCATGCCTTCTCTGACATCACAGTACAGGAACCCTTGACATCCCACACTCTTTTTCTTCCTCAAGGAATCACTGATACACCCAGATAACCAATCAAAGCACAGGCTGCAGCAAGCCACCCTGTGGCTCTACTTTCCATCTCACGTCTGAGCAACTCTCCTGCCTAGAGTACCAGCTAGAACCCTGGAGACCAAAGCAGGGATCTGTGCAAACCCCAGGGATACCTTAGCATTCTCTTCTTCACAACCTATGAGTGACAGGCTGAAGATCCTTGATACCTTTGAGGGGGAGACATCACTGAGCACATCCAATTATGCCAATAGACTAGGTGTGTGTTGAGTGCAACATGAATTACAGCATTAGCTGTCAATCACTAAGTGCTTGCTGGGTTTAGGGAACACATCAAAACTTTCATTTAACTTTCATTCTCTGCTTTTCACCACAGCTCGCTAACACGATGTGCCTGAGATTGGAAATGAGAACGTTGAGGCTCTCGGTAACTTCCTGAGCCTCAGTTTCCCCATCTGTCAAGTAGATGTGACAATGCCTGTCATACACCCCGGAATTTGTGAGCATTCAGTGAGGGGGAGACAGGAAGGAATCTGCAGAGTTAAGCATTATGCAAACATGGGACACTAAGAACATGTTGGAGCCGGGCTCCGTCCCACATTCTGACACGCTCTGGGGTAGTCAGCGCAGATGAAAATGGTGGGTTCTCCACAGGTTCTCTGTCTTCAGTTTGGTAACCAAGTGGGAGGTCTGGTTTTACTGACAGATGACTGGTGGCTTAACTCTGACTTGCTAAGTTCTGTCACACAGAGTTGGGGGAGTTATGAAATATTCCAAAATCTAATTCTCCAAGCTTGTGGCCATTGGAAGTAATACAGCCTGTTCGCCTGTGTGGATCACGGAAAGGAGTCACGGGGCGGCTTCGTCCTGTAAGAGGTGTATCCATCCATCCTTCCATATCTTCTAGATTACAGCCACACTGCCCAGTCACCACTTTGTTGTGTCTTCATTCTACTCTTCCCACAGCAATCTCATCTTGACTTTTGTAATACCGACTAGAGTCCAACCACTGCTCAACATTTTCCTACGAGCAGAATTGACTCAGCTAACTCTGAGCTAAGATAAGGGGGAGGAGCCAGCAGCGAACCCCCAGCTTTAGAATGCTGGTTCCAAACAAGCCCACAAGGCTTTTTATTTAACACGGAGGACAAATGAGAAGGCAAAGCTAGGGAATGACTCTGAGGGAAACAAAATGATGCTTTTCTGCACCGTTACAGACTCCACCTCGACAGAAGAGACTGGAGGACACCCGCAAGGACGCCTGAAATCATCTTGGAAGCACTCTTTATGGAGTGATTCCTGAGCCCCAGAGACACTCCCTAGATTGGAAGATCTCAGATAATAGGATTTTTCCAGGAATCGAGCCATAGGCTCATTGTGCTCCAAACTGTGGAGGGCAGAAGGCAGCACTATCAGCCATTCGTAGTTAATTCTGAGCACACAGTGTGGCTTCATTTTGCTTTCCAGCCAATGCTATTAAAAGAGAAGCCAACACTTTGCTCAGCTGTCCTCCACTGTTTTCTAAACTAGCACATTTGCCTGTTCTGTGCTTGGAACGTGGGAACGCCAACGCCTTTTGCAGCAAACTGACACTTGCCACACCTCCCCTGACCTGTGCTGGCCTCTGCCCATCATTATGCTGGCCAGGTGACAGACTGCCGCTTTGGTAGACCAGGAACTAGATTGCTGACTGCTGCTTCTAGCTTGTCTTTCTGGCTTTCTCTTGTTCCTGGCTTGGAAAGGCAAGATACCATGAATCCCATGACCTTGGGGACTTGAATGCCACCAACCAAAACAGGGACAGGATAAGAGTGATGCTTTGCTAGCAAAGCTTCCTCGTGAAAGTCAGCCTCAGTAACACTTTCAAGGTAGCCTTGAGAAACCCTACTTAGAGGACTCTATAAAGCTGCGGGCAGACTGCTGTTCTACAGAACCAACGCATTGCAAATAACAACAAAGTGTAAGCTGTTAAAGTTTATAAGACAGAAAACAAATACATCATTACTATGGTCCACCATAAACTGATCCATCACTTGCCAAGTTATGCCTTCCTAGTTTGATTCTTTTGAAAGAAAGATGGTGCCTCTCCTGCAAGTATGTTCTAATGAGACTCACCAGTCTGGGCATGGTGGCACACACCTTTAATTCCAGCACTGGGAAGGCAGAGGCAGGCAAATCTCTGTGAATCCAAGGCCAACCTGGTCTATACAGCAAGTTCCAAACCCGAGAGAGTTACACAGGGAGACCCTATCCCAATATGAGAGAGAGAGAGAGAGAGAGAGAGAGAGAGAGAGAGAGAGAGAGAGAGAGAGAGAGAGAGAGAGAGAGAGAGAGACAGGGGTGGGGACAAACAGAGAGACAGAGATAACAGAGAGACAGAGAAACAGAAGCAGACATACACACAGAGAAATAGAGACACACAGAGAGAAACAGACAGAGAAAAAGCCAGAAAATAAGGTCCATCTTATTCTTTCATAATTGATGGTCAGAAATCTTTACCTAAAATTTGTAAAAAAAACAATGTAAAAAGATATAAGAATTTTCCACAGCCTGGAAATCATGGCTGGGTCACAAAACTTACTGGAAACTTTGCTTGTCCTAAGCATTTATTTGTTAAAGATGCTGAGGAAACACATAAAAGTGACAGAGAGACAGAGAAAGGGACAGAGAAGAAGAGAGAGACAGAGACAGACAGACAGACAGACAGACAGACAGACAGACAGACACACACACACACACACACACACACACACAAAGATAGATGATAGATTGGTAGATGGCAGATAGATGAATGATAGATGTTAGATAGGTGGTAGATGATAGATAGATAGATAGATAGATAGATAGATAGATAGATAGATAGATGAGTCATTTGATTACCAAACCATTCTATGCTAAGAGTTCCTGCACACTACCCCAGCACTGCCTGACAGTGATCCTATGAGGACAGGAATGGCTAGCAGCACTTCACACATGGGAAACTTCCAGGTCCAAGAGTGTAACTAACCCATTAAAGGTTACCACAGCCAGGAGTCCAGTTCGGGACCTGGTGGCTGGGAAATACTTGTTTATTCTATTATTCTACACTGATTCTCTTTAGCTCTCTGTTTCAATAACCTGTTACATAGGGCAAATAACATGGAGGGCATTTTATAATCCAACCTCTTACCCTTTGTAAATCAGTAAACCTTTAAAGAAAGGCATTATTAAAGTATTATACTAATGGATATTCTATTGTATCGCCAAGAATTCTATTTCTATATTCCAGACTGTTCAATATTTAATAATTTTCCTGAAAATGCAAGTAATTTTTATCTATTATAAAGACACAAGGAGTTCTAAAAAGTATCAAGATCCCCAGTTGCTTTACCCAGCAATAAATATAATCAGCATTAAGCAAATTTATATTCATTTATACAACATATACTTTACATACTATTTTGTTACTCTATGTCTGTTACACAAAATCATTACCCTTCACAAACTTAATTTTCAATGATTAAAAACACATCTTTATATTAATACGATTCCATCAACCCGTCACTTCCTCCTCAACACACAGATTGTTCATCTCACATATCTGTAAATAATGTGGCCATAAGCACACGTGAAGAAGAATCTGCTGAACCACAGAAAAGCAACCCTCTCTCGGGAGTATCTGTCATTTAACTACCACCTGAAGAGCACCGATGTCTGTCTCCTTCGCTCTCATAGCACCCTCATGCTTTATTCCTTGCCAATCTGATCAGTGAAATGGGATGTGTTTTATGATTTGCATTTCTCCAACTTGGTGAGTTTGTGTGTGTTCATTCCCTATTCTTGATGGTCATTGCCCAGCACAAATACTCAAGCCAGGAATTAAAGCCTCATGAGGCAGGTATAGGCTCTGCACAGAGAACCCAACCAGAGGCTTCTGTGTAATGGTCTCAGGACAGCCTTAGCCCAGGGAAGTGGAGTGTGGCTCTTGGGTGGTACATCTTCCTCCTGCTAAGGAAGGTAGCCATGAGCAGGCATGAGCAAGATGGAGGATGATGTCATGTAGATCTACCCCTTTTGTGGTTAGGTACATCCTGATCAGACAGACAAGTAGTTAGCTAGATGTGAAGTAACCAAGGAAACCACGCCTGTATTTTGGTAGCTATGTCTCCTGGTGGTTAAAACACCCTCATTGTGGCTTAGGGTCCTTGAAGCTAAGGTTTGGTCCTTTCAGTAGTATCCGAAATGATAGTGACAAAGTATTTTCCTAATGTCTACAAATGCCACAAAGGAACATTCTGATAAGCAGTCAAGGAAAAACTGGAGGGATACCTAGGGACCAGAGTATGCACTGTAGAGTCAGATGAACCAAAGTGGTACCCAAGGGGAAGAACTCAATGCTTTAATCAGAAGACAGAAGGACTGTGAGAAACCTCTTAAAAATCCTAATGCCAAGCCAAATGGGCTTGCCACTTCCCCTTGGGTACAGCCTGCTCTAATCGCTCTCTAGGGTGCTCCGTGCTTTTGCTTTCAATAAGTAAAATTCTGCCTAAACTGTATCTCCAGGCAAGATTCCTTTCTTCAAGAAGACAGGAAGCAGGGGAAACCTTCTCCAGTGGGCAACAGCACCATCCTTGGGCTGATTCAGTACGTGACCCAGGCTTCCTGTCTTCAGGATCAGAGCATCTGTCACACCAAGCTGTTCCACACAGTTCCATTTAGTCCAAGAGTAGGATGTAGGCCCCCAACTCCTCTTGCAGGTCTTTGAAATGGAAATGAGAAGATTGCTCAGTAGCTCGGACCAAGGAGAAAGAAATACAAAGGCATCCAAGGGAGCTATACAGGTGGCAGAGGTTTAGAGTCCAGAGCACAGCCTCCTGCCGCTGGTAGAGATAACTTACTTTTGCTGCACCTTTCCAACATTATTCCAGTCCCCAAGCTCTGCTGCCGACACTCCTGAGAGTCCAGTGAGTGCTTTCCAAGACTTGAGTTGGCACGAGAAATCTTAAGGTCCAAAGGGTCTTAGGGTTTCTTTGGGTATTTTTTTTGGGGGGGGGAGTGGGTTGTTGTTGTTTTTCTGTTTTGTTTGTTTTTGATTTTGATAAGCTTGTGTTGCTCGTGCCCTGGAGTGCAAATCTCTCCTTTAGAGTATCAAAACCACACACCCCTGCACTCGAATATCCTGAGTGAAGAGCAGACCTCAGATGCTATTCCCCCTCCCCACCTCTGAGATAGCTCAGACCACAAGCTACCATTCCCACCTCTATCCCCATTTTCAGGTAGATTCTGACTTTTCTCTTGACTTCTCTTTGTTTTGTTTTGTCTTGTTTTGTTTTTAACTTAGAGATATATTTATATGTCAACTTTTGTGCTATAGGCATATCCGTAATTTATACACAAAGAGAGTTTTCTCTTCTTCTTTCCTGGGACCAGTGTTTTACACACCTAAAGGAGATAACTGCTCTGAGAGATGGGTTACTGGTCTATGCAACAAGCAATACAAGAGCAGCTCCTAGAGAACGTTCTCCATGGAACCTCCTTGCAAGGGAGTGAGGAGATAAAGCCGAGCCTTGTAAGTGACTTAGAAGACAGCCGGCTATCTAACTCACAGCTCTTGGGAGCTTCACCCATCTCCACGGTGTCTTCTCTGAACTCCTGAATTTCCTGAAGACCTTTCCTTTTTAAATAAAGTGGAGATAAAGTAAGAGTGTATCATGTATGTGCGAGTGTGCATGTGCGTGTGTATACATTGCATGCACAGATTGTGTGTGCTTGTGTGTATGTCCAGAGCAGAAAACCTAGCTAGGTGGTGAGACATCCTGACACATATAAAACACCAGCAAACCCCTGTGTCCTTCCCACAATGTCTCATTTCATAGCGTATGTTTGTTACTTAGAGTTGGGTGGGGTGCGCGTGTGTGCTGGAATGCTAAAGAGCACATGAGAGGGGGTTCAATGAAAAGGGCCCATGAAGAAGCGAGGGGACTGTCACTGGTTCTAGAGGTCTAGAATGCCTCTTGAGTCTGAAATGGCCTTACTGTCTTTACAAGGCTTTAATGCTCTATTGTAGCCTTGCAGGCTACAGACGCTTCAGAATGCGTGATTTAACCCCTCTGCCAAGTGACTTTTGCTTTGAAAAGCCACCCTCACATTTTCTTCTCTAGTTATTGCACATATTTTACGAAGCTGTCCTTAAAAATCCCAGAGAGAAAAAAAAATGCCATTTGAAAAAAAAAAAACAAAAATCAGGAGAAATACATAATTTATTTCTACACAGGATCTCATAAAGTTTGATCAAATGCTCTTCCTTATGATGAAAATCACTTCTGTCAGGGGAAGTTAATTAGACCACATTCATCAAGGTAGATAAATCACAAATTTTACTCAGCCACACCCCTGGCCTCCCTAAGCCAGACTGGTCTTGCAAGAAGCAAGTGTAAGTGATGTAGCTTTAGACACAGGCAACACCGGGTTGGACAGGGGCTGAAACACAGACGGCAGGGGACAGGCCCCAGTGCTCTCAGTTTTCTCTTTTACAATCGTTATAATATTTTCCTTTCTCTAAGGTTGGTAGCATTATCTCCTTTTTTTTTTTTTTGCCTTAAAAAATAACTTTCATTTATATATTTATTTAAATTTTCATACATGGCTGAGCAGGGTGGTAGAGCTTTTCATCCCATCATTTAGGAAGCAGAGGCAGGTGCATCTCTGTGATTTTGAAGCCAGCCTGGTTTACACAGTGAGTTCTAGGCCAGCCAAGACTACATAGTAATACCTCTCAACTAATTAACTCATTTTTATATAGCTATACTTCACACTGAGCACACACCCCTCATACCCTCTCCTTTTTCAGTCCTTTCTCCTTCTGTTTCTCTTCTTTGTTCCTCTGGATGGTTCTGTTTCACTTTCATTTTGCATACATGCACACACGATGAACCACAAAATGAGAGAAACACGGGTATTTATCTCTCAGAGACTGGCTTAATTCAACTATCTCTAACAGTGTCCACTTTCCTGCAAATGACATTATTCTATTCTTTATGGCTTGAGAAATCCCATTAGGCACCCATAACAATATTTTTCTGTATCCATTTCTTTCTCCATTGTTGGACATCTAGGTTGGTTCCATGGCTACGCTATTGCGATAAACATCGATATGCAAGTAACTCAGTGATGTGTTGGCGTGGACCCCTTCAGAAGAACACCCAGAAGTGAAATAACTGGGTCATAGGTCTTGAGGTTGCAGTGTTAAGTAGCATGGTTGGGTGACATGTGACTACTGTGCTTCAAATAGGTGATAATCTGATGTGACAGGCAAGCTGAGGGGAAAGCCCAAGGGAGAGTGCTTCCGGGAATGTGAAGAACCTAGAGGAGGGCGGTTGCCTAGAGCAGAAGAACAGAGTAGAAGACAAGGTGGGAAAGGTGATGAGGGGTAGGCAGTGCCATGCTACAAATTTTCCTTTTAGTTGGAGTCGGGGAGGGGGCATTGCAGGGTTGGAGACAAAACAATGTCCCTTGACTTAGGATCTAAAAGATCCACTGGATACACTGTATGAGAAAGGATGGTGGGGTGAAAAAAGAGGCAGGAGATAGATCAAAGGGGCCGCAGCACATCCCCCTGAAGCACACAGAGGGCACTGCCCATTAAAGAGTGAAAGAGAGCCTGTGATCCTGAGACTGCTCAGATCAGTTAACACTGCATCAGCACCTGTGGATTAGTCTCCAGGTTGCTATTTTCTCAGGATTAGGTGACAGGTGAGAGAGATGCTTTTGCTGTCCTCTTTTCTAAAGGACTTCTGTGTCCACGTCACCTAGCACACGGCACGCAACTTCGTCAAGCGCATGCGTGGTGGGCCCAGTGCTTCGCTGGGTTGCGATGCCTCCTGCCCGGACCACTCACGGCCAGAACTTCTCAGCTCAGTCTCCTACTTTGTTCTGCAGAGCTCTGCTCGCTTCTTCCATCTCTTGGAGACTGTGAAACCGACACCAGGAACACCTAAAACATCTTAGCCAGGCAACCATAGCTCTCCATGACTACCTGCCTAGTTCCTTCTCTGCCCTCCTTCACAAAGTCCGGAACTGGAAATCTCTGCTCCAACCTTTTGCCCAAATCCCCTGATCCGTGCAACACTAATCGTTTCCTTGTGAGCCCTCCTTCCTCCCCCACAGTTTATAGAAAGCTTATTCATCCCAAGGCAGGGCCCAGGGCCACCTTTCCACAGTCTCTGACTCCTGACATATATTCAGGCTCACCCCACACTGGGGGGGGGGGGTGGGGGGGGTTGGGGGGGGCGGCGGGGAGGGGCAGAGCCATTCCTACAGCCCACACTTTGGAGAAGGCGCTGTCCACAGCTCAAGCAACCCGGGCCCACTTTATCATCCCCCTGCTTCCTAGCACTGCAACTTTCTTACTCTCTAAGGTGATAGAAAACTATCAAGGTCCCCTGAAACCATCTGTCAACTCACAAGCGTCTCTAGCACTGCTTGGAGTTAGAGCTAAGGCAGCCAGCGGGGGCTGTCTCGGTATGCTTCGTGGTACAGTGATGGCTTCCCAGGGCAGCAAATGATGAGGCAGCCTAGGAGAAGTGAGTCCTCTTAGGCTCAGAGGGAGCCCCGTGCGTGCAGAGCCACAGTGGCAGGAGGGGGATGGGCACCAGGAGCACCAAGAAGAACTTTGGGAGGCCACTAAGGCCAGCTCAAGTGTCCTTAGACATGTCATTATTAGTCACACAGGAAGAGGAGGGGTGGTCGAGGAAAAGGCGCAGTGTGTTCGTTGGCAGAGAACTTCCAGGCGCACTGTCTGCGGGCAGGAGGTGAGCGTGTGAGGATGAAAGGGGGTTGGGACAACGGGATGGCTAGAAGTTCCTCTCCTCTTCGAGGGTTCAAGCACAAGTCAGGAAACACAAGAAGACAGTTAGGCAAAGATGAGGAATGTTACAAGGGGTCCCGAGCATCTTCTCAAGCAGATGAAAAGCCCTACAATACCAAATACTGACTAGTTCTCCTTGGCACAAATCACAGACCAGCCTATACCGTTGTGTTACTCTGTACTTTCATGAAGTGTGAGAACAAAAGCATCCTCATTTTTAAATCATATGTATTGTTATAATTTTATCATTTCACTCTTTCTCTCTCCTCCTTCCAACCCCTCCCATGCACCCTCTTGCTCTCCCTCAAATTTATGGCCACACATATATACACGTAATACATTGATTCCTAAATACATGAGTACAACCTGCTCACGATTTAGCAGAGAATGAGCACACACGTGTGGTTAGGGATGAGCCGTACCAGAAGCAGCCACAATGACACCAATTGGCCTCCCATGACTACATGACCATGACATACACCACAGCAAGGACAAGTCCCAGGGGGAAACCCACCTTCCAGGAATAAAAGAGACAGGGTGAGGCCATTGGGAAGGACACACTAATCACACTTGTTCCTGTGTAAATATGCAAGCATGTCATTGAAAGTTTCCAAGTGATAAACTCAAGGTCTTAAACAAAGAAATTGTAGGAATCTATCTTTAAGGCGACATATTCTAAACAGGATCCTCATTTTACAGGACTTCCTTTACAGAGGTGCTAAGAAATATACCTTCAAACTTGTATATCGAAAGCAAGACGTCTAAGAGTACTTGGCCTGTGGTACTACCACCCTCATGTAAATTGGTTTCCTTAAAGATACGCTACCACGCAGATGCCATGGTAGTTTTACAACGGAACTGTTGCGTTTGAAAGTCAACGTGAAGAATACAGTAGTCATCAGCTGACAACCTGAGAAAGGACGTCACTGCATAGGGGACCACCTATGGTAACGGCACGGCGGCAAGGAGAAGGGCTTTGTCTAAGGCCAGTTCTGCCTTAGGCCTCATCTTGACGGGGCTGCTTCACTTCAGTGGTACCTTAAAGCTTTATGCAATCACAGCAAATCTTTCTCTCCCTCCCTGCCTACCCCAGGACCCACAGTCCCAGTATTCTCTGAAAGCCTGCAAACACTGAAGGCATTACTTGTGGATCACTTCAGGGGGATTAGTGGTAGATGAGGGAAAAACCGGAAAACTGGCGATGGGTACTCAGGGACTCGGGAACATCATACAGCTACAAAGTCACCTTCCACAAGCCACCGGCCACCCCTCACTGTACAAATGCCCAGATGGGCTTATATTGTGAGCTACTTCAGCAGTGGGCCTGATTTGTCTTAGTGAATCATCTTCAATCTTGCTGCACACTAAAAACCAGTTCTTTTCAATGCTGGCAGGCTCGGCTGAGTCTTTCTCCAGGGAAGCCAAGGATCGTGAGAGGCTGCATAAGGTAATTTCCATTTCAATGGAAACCGCTGCCTAGCCTGACTGGAGATTTCCACCCAGCCCTCCAGTCTGAGGCATCCATTGAAAACATCAAGTGGGCTGCCTACAGGACTCTCCTCTCCGTGTGTGTGTGTGTGTGTGTGTGTGTGTGTGTGTGTGTGTGTGTCAGGAGCAGAGAAATGTCCCCGCTACCGGATGAGCAAACCCCACTTCGGTGTGACTCATCTGGAAGGTGGGTGGTGTAGAGCCAGGCGAGCGAGTGTGTGGTGTGTACACCGAGCGCATGTGGCCGTGGGGGTGACAGGGAAAGGAGAGATGGGAGCCAGGATGATTCTTATGAAAACCAAAGCTTAATTAATTCAAAATTTCTCAAGAAAAAAAAAAACTATTCTTTCAAAACACACACCCAGGAGAAAAAGGGGGAAGTTCATCTTTACCAGCAGAAAACCACTTTCCTACACGAAGTCACCTCTCAATCTAAGAAGCAGCCACAAACATGGGAGTAAGGTCCAGAAAACAAGACCGCATGGGTTTCTTTCTTGATGAAAGTTTTCCCTGTTGGACTGATAGCTCCATGGGACAAGGGCCTGCCTACTAGGATGTAGGCCTGGGTTCAACCCCTGACACACAGGTACAGGCACAGGTATATATGCGAGCACACACACATACCACATACAACTTAGAATAGCCTCACATGACCGGAAACAACACAAGTCAACCAAATCACTTCAGAATTTTTGACCTGTCATGTCATTGAACCCCATTCAGGATCAAAAAGAAAAAGAGGGGGGGGGAATAGCATAAAAGAAGGAGGACCAAGAAAAATTGTTCCTCAGTAGTGCAGCATGCTTGACATGCAAAAGGCACTGCTCAGAAGGCCAGTGATAGTAAACAGTAGACGACTGTATGGTTCCTGCAACAACAGGGGTGGATCTCACAGGCACTGGGTGGCTAGAAGGGGAAGGACACACGAAATGACGAGCTTTTGAGCTTTATAAAACTCAAGAAAAACTGATGGATAGCAGAGGCAATGAAACCAGTGAGAGTGGGCACCGCTATGCCCCCCTGCGATCCCAGCGGGCTTTTCTAAACTGCTTCAGTACATTTTGGGGCTTTCTGTTTGTGAGGAGAGCTGTACCCTACAGTAACAGCACCAGGACAGAAACAAGGGCAGGCAGATGCAGGGTCTAGCTGAAAAGATTGCTATCCCAAGATCATGTCTAGCACTTCAGAGGGGAAAGATGCCACTTTCTAGTCTCTGATCTTACTGCATAAGAGGAGAGGAAAGAGGGAGGGAGGGAGGGAGGGAGGGAGAATAAGAGGAGAAACAGAGAGGAAGGAGAGAGAAATGGAGAAGAGAAGGAAGTATTAATACCAATAGCTCAACTTTTATCTTAGCATAATCCAAACTGTACCCCTTATTCAAACTGACAAACTAAACATCAATAAACACACACAGACATCAATCATTGAGTAAAAAGTAAGTGTTTGGCGGAGAACATCCTGTCATGACAAGGGTTGGTGACTAAATAAGCATCTAAATATCTTACAGTCCAGCTAGACAATGGGTAACGCTAGTTAGAAAATGTGCTCAGGGTGGGAAACAGGGAAAACAAGAAGTGGGAGCCAAGGTGAGAATACAGGAGAAGCTTCGCTTCAGTTATCCGGTTCCTCATCCTGTCATTCAAATATCTGGTTGGCTTCCTTTACAGGATGCCATTCCTGTGGTTTGAACGAGAAATGCATCCCATAGCCTCCGGCAATTGAACGAGTTCCCAGTCAGTACAGTTTGAGGGTGGGGATTAGGTGCTGGGGCCTTGATGGAAAGGTGTCCCTGGTGAGTTTAAAGCTTCACTGTCTGCTTTGTGCCTGAATTTGAAGATGTAAGCTCTTCCTACTCCTGTCGCTAGGCTTCCCCGCTGTGATGTAGTCTTATCCTTCTGGACTGGAACTACAGAAATGGTCTCCATTCTCCAAGTTGCCCTTGGTCATGATGTTTTATCATAGCAACGGGAAAGTAACTATTACAATCATTTTGAGGGTATGAGGGCATTCTTAGTCCAATAATGTTTTAGAAGATCCCAGAGAGTGGAAGAGATGGAAGACTCAGCAGGTAATGGCATGTGCTGCCAAGGCCGATGACCTTAGGACCTGAATTTGGTCCCCAGGTCCCATAAGATGGAAAAGAGAACCAACTCCTGCTGGTTGTCCTCTGACCTCAATATGCACAACATAGTAAAATGTGTGCCCATACACATATACACACATAAATAAATGTGGAAAGTATAAAAGATCATTGAACTACAAGAGTCTTCTGTGCTGCCAAGACTAATAATCCATCATAGGTCTACACTGTAGGCCAGAGGATATGGCTTAGTGGCAGAGGGTTTGCCTAGTATGTGTAAAACTTTAGAAGGGGTAAATTCTATATAACTGACAAATATATACATATACACATATACATACACATACACATATACATACACACACATATACACATACACACACACATACACATACATATACACACTGGAGAAACTTGTATCTAATTGGGTGGTGAATTTGTAGAAGTACTTAATGTCATATTTTGCCAACATTTTGCCACAGGGTCTGAAATTGATGTGTGAAAGAAAAAAATGAATTTATTTTTACCTCAAGTAGTATACTAATATAAGCCTGGACGATAGTTAATGTTGTAAACTAATCAATGGGTAAAACTATATGGCGGGTGAGAAGAGATGAACTAGGCAGAATTTAAATCCATGTTGCATGGATCAAGCAGAATCTGAGCTGATAATATTTATGTAACTAAATGAGACTGATTTTACTTTAAAGATGGCTAAAATTTTCCACGGCAAGTTATACAAGCTATAAACCTTATATATTTTTAGTCCCTGGCAACTCTTTTCTTGAAGGTTCGGTGGATACCGCTATGCCGAAGTCAATTCTTCCTCTGCATGCTAGAGGAAATCTACTGTGAAAACTTCTTTGAGCATATTTGCATTAGTACACAGGCTCAATCTTACCACCGTCGCCATAGCAACTCTTGCTAATTGGGCCTTGGCTCCCTGTTTAAGGGTAGAGAAAGGTGAATCCAAACATGAAGGACTAAGTTTTCACAGAAATCAAAACCAGAATGAGTGTTGGGGAGTCCTTGATAATAGGCTGTGAGAAACTCCAAATTAAGACACAAAGGAAAATGTGTTTTAAATATACCAAGCATCTAAAATGTAATTAATTGGAAGTTAGACACGGTGACACAGCCCTGAAAACCCAGCACTCCGGTGACTAAGGTGAGAGGGTGGGAAGGCTGAGGCCCACCTGGGCTATAGAGTGAGACTCTATCTCAAAAAACCAATAAAATACAACACAATGAAAAAGCTCACTCCGGGCCTCTGCCCCAAGCTCTGGGGGACAGGATCTTCTGAGCGTGCACACCCGTCGTCACTCATTCAACTCATTCAGTTCGCCAGGGGACAGTGTGAAATGAACAGTGGTCAAGAAGAGCACATTGGGAGCTACTCAGCTTCTAAGCAGCAGCTGAGACCTCCAAGGTTGCTTCCTTCTCTGTGATCATGTGGTCTTGAGACGCCCTTGTACAGGGACCATGCCATACAGAGAGATGGCGTCTACATTTGAAAGAGACAGAACACTTCCACAAAGGATGAAGGAACACAGGATGTTGGAACTGGGGGAAAACATCAAGCTGAGAGACAGAAACCAGTTGGTACCCAGACAACCCTCCTCATGAGGGGGCTTTCCGGAGCTGCGCCTAGCAACCAGAGCCCCACCCACGCATGTACAACAGCTGGACTAGAGGATTCCTGTTCACCTCACAAGATGCTGGCGTCTGTATGAAACCACCCTCAGTGCTGCTGTCTTCTGATCCTTTGAAACCTTTCTTTGCTTTTTCTTTTGGGGCATGGACATGTGGCTCAGGTACACATTTGAGAACAAAAGGAGGGATGGGGGAACCTACCCAGTGAAATCCATGATGGATTCAGCCCTGAATGAATATATGTAGTATATATGCTGGAACTCA
The DNA here is from genome assembly GCF_900095145.1 of Mus pahari. Classification (NCBI taxonomy): domain Eukaryota; kingdom Metazoa; phylum Chordata; class Mammalia; order Rodentia; family Muridae; genus Mus; species Mus pahari. The sequence continues at coordinate 26,939,976 of NC_034600.1, forward strand.
GATGTCCTATAAGGGGTAGAAGTCAAAACTATGATCAATGAAGTGGTCTCTGACCTCAAATGACTTGTAGTCCTAATGCCCAAAGCCAGTCTGCCCAAACTACACTGCTGGTTACTTTAAATAAAGCAACCACATTATATTTATGTGCAAAAAAAAAAAAAAGAAAAGAAAAGAAAAGAAAAGAAAAAGATATATATGATATGAAGAGAAAATGGAGTACTTTTGAGTCGTCTAGAAAAATCTAACTATGAAATTCACAAATATATAGATGGAAAAACAGTAGATGGAGATAATCATTCTAAATGAAGTAACCCAGATCCATCTTCTTCTCTCATTCATGGCCGTGAGCACTGAATCTTCAAATATGTTCCATTCAGAATAACAGTACAGGTTAGGACAACAGGAAAGGTCATGGGGAGGAGGGTGCTCCCAAGGGAGTGGAAAAAGAAACAGTGACATAAAGGGGTACAGGAAAATAATGGGAGGTTAAGATAGGGTGGGAGAAGGGGAGGGTACAGGAGAAAAAAACATAGAGAGATAATTAACACTAAAGACAATTTTGAAAAAGTCATTTGGAACTTACTACTATAGAGGTTTCCTAAAAATAGACACACACACATACATACACACACACACACACACACACACACACACACACACACACACCACACCCAAAGAGCTTCAGTGCAGTTACCCTATAATAAGTCAACAGTGTCCCTACTACATTTCACATGCTAACCAAAAGCTCAGTGCCAGGAATGAGTTACCTCTTTTGGAGTTATTGGAGGAATTAAGGTCTCAGAGACCCTGCCCCCAAACATTACAGGCTAGTACCCACCAAAGGCCTGCAACTGTTCAAGTTGCAGAGGAGAAACTGTAAAGTGCTCCCCACTAAGTGGGATGTATATTACCAGGCCCCGCCATCCAAAGCTTACAGATTATTGCAGAAAGTGAGAAGGGAAGACTGCAAGAGCCAGAGGTGATGGCGAGTGCAAGGAAACATCACATCTGGACCCATCAGAGCATTCGCACATACAAGCTTACAGCAGCTGTGGCAGTACACGCAAGATCTGTACAAGCTCAAGCCGGCAGATGAATCCCAGCATGGAGCAGGAGCGGGGCACCCCTAGCTGAGGAGATACTGGCTTGTAGGAGAGGGGAAGCCAGTTCCCTCTAAGGATGTGGCCTCGTAGAGGTTGACTATGCTCTAGTGGAAAACCGTATACCCAAGAGTGTGTGGGCAGCACAAATTTGACTTAGTGAGGTTTTAAAAAGAAAGAGACAACACAGAAGTAGGTGGGTAGAGAAGGGATGGGGGTGGGGGTAGATCTGGGAGGAGTTGGGGGAGATTTGAATATGGTCAAAATATTGTATGAAATTCTCAAGAACTAATAAAGATAGAGCAGGAAGGAAGGAAGGGAGGTAAGGGAGGGAGGGAGGAAGG
>NC_034600.1:26941769-26947503 GCF_900095145.1 Mus pahari
GAAGGGAGGGAGGGAGGGAGGAAGGGAGGGAGGGAGGAAGGGAGGGAGGGAGGAAAGGGAAGGAAGCAGTCACAATCCCTGAAGCTAGAAGGTTTCTTAGGAGGGGGAAGCTATTCACCAGATCCTTAGCCATCTACTTCTCTCCTCCCACAGGCTGAGAGCTAAGGAGTTATTTACTGGCATCTCTGCATGGGAACAAGGGACGGACACAAGTATGATGGGACAAAGTCTTACAACGAGGCTGGGCAAAACCAGGCACATACAAAGCCCACCAAACAGGAGCGAGGACCTACAGCTTCTTAAGACTTCATAAAAGGTGGCATCCTGTCCCTGTGTTCCTGATATTCAGAAGGGAAACCTGCCACCTTGATGCCCCTGACTCCAGGAAGCCCAGCTAACCTGTTGCCCGGGGTTATCTGTGACAGCTGGGACTAAGGTCCAGCTCTGCCCAGGTCAGGCCAATGAGTCAACTCTTTTCGATCACCTCAGGTCCCTTCCTGAAGTAGTTGATAGCTCTTGCCATAAGAAATATATCACGGGCAGAACTGGCTCTTATTTGGTCTGAGAATTTCCTGGATGGTAACTTTCATTTACCATAAAAAGATGTAATTAAACCACGTGTCTGGATTTCCATGTTTAAAACAATCAGAGCCTTCTCTCTGGGTGCTACAACTGAGAGTCCTGTGCTGAGCGTCAAGAAGCACTATTTACAGAAGGAAGGTTGGACTTCTAGGACATTCCAGTATCCTCATTCCCCCACTTCATAGCCCACTCCACCTATATTTGTGCTAGACAGAAGTAAATGTGCAAACAGCACCAGGAAAAAGCAGCTGAAGGTGCACATTCTTCAACTCTAATTAAGCCGGGATGCCTGATTCACAGCTGTTCCTATTACTGAAAATGTTTTTATAATAAACAATGGAGCTTGAGGGTCATTCTGTTCCCCATTTCGACATTCTACAATGCATGCCAACATGGCTGCTTGATTTTTGGCTCGTCTTCCCATGATAACGCTGCAGCAGACATGCACGGGGCAGGTATGTATTCTTGGACCCATTTCACAAAGGTGTTCTGCTCAAGATCACACAGCTATTGAGAGAACCAAGAAAAAAAATCCCTCCAGGTCCCATTCTCTGTTTGAAAACAGCAGCAGCCAGGGAGCTCCACACCTTGCAGCCAAGGCCAGTGAATGTCTCCTCTGCTCTCCCTGACCTGCTCTCCCTTCCATTGTCTCTGCAGCTGTGCATAGTGGTTATCTGAGCCTAGCTCTTGCTGTGAATAAAACCCTGCCTGTTAGTTAGTACTGCCCTCCTCTGTGTTCCAGTACCACCCTAATAAAATTAAGTAGTGTGGATATGTCTTATCTAATTCCACCAAGTCTAAAAATAAATGACCAATCTTGGCACAGTTTGTCACTAAATCCTTTATTAAAAGAAAAGGACAAAAGTGACATAGGTTTGTGCCCAGAGAGGAACCCGTCGACCTAGATGTGACTTTAGATCACTTCCTCATGAATGTCATCCTGAGGGGAGCGCTGGGCCCTCAGCAGACCCCAGCCCTGTGGGTACCTTTATCTTGCCCTCAACCTCGGGAATTTTGTTATAGCAGCACAACAGATAAGGCAGGTGTGCACTGCTGAGGTAAACCATGTTTCATGGACATGGTAACTTACTTCTCTATCCAAGCAAAATCCCCTAAGGAAGGTGGGGGAAGCTGGAAAGTTCGTTTGGGAAGATGAGACAACTCACAGGAGGAAATAAATAAATAACAAATAAATATCAAAATACCTGAAGCTACCTGCATATGGATGACACCGGAAAGCTGAAGTTCCTCCACCTGCTGTTTTATTAACCAGTGTCCCAAGAGGAAAAAGAAAATGATTCCAGAAAGAAGGACTTAGCAAACAAAACACCAAACACACACACATGATGGGAATCAAGGAACAGGGGCTTTTGGTCCTTGAGCCCAGCCAGCTCCATAGACTAAGTTAGCACCTGCTACATGACCAGGCTGACATCTTATGTGCACGCTCTAATAAAGTCTTTGCAAACTTCCCTGCCCCGCCCCTCCCCTTACTACATTGGTATAGAAAATGACTCAACCACCACTTCACACCTCCTCCTGTCCTTGGCTGAACCTGTTATCACCCTTTTGTCCCCTGCTATGCCCAGCCTGGGAGAGCCACAGGAAGAGGGAAACTCTGTCCTCTCATTTTTTTTTTTTCCTCACTTTTCCAAAACCAACATAACACTCTGTACAATGTCAATGACTGGATTTCATTCTTTGCCTCAGCTAACACAGTCAGTTGATTGTGTAAACTTGCTGAGCCTGTGCTAACCCATCCTCAGATCAGTATGCTTCACACTGAATGTGGTTCTGATCACTCTGACGGGGCCCAGGGACCAGGACTCCTTAAGTTCAGAGGTCCGTCAAAAATCTTTATTTCATAATGTGCAAACAGAGTGGCTACCAGGCGTATGAACTGAAGAGAGGCACCAATTCTCCAGGATCAATCCCTCAAACAGGCATGACACATCACTATGGGATGAATATGGCCCCCAAATTTCATGTATTTGAGGAGGGAACCCAGTGTTGAACTCTCTCTACATGTACGCACACACATGTACAATGCATCTATGTGTATATGTGCATAAACACACACACACACTCATGAACTTTTACAAATTATTTATTAAAAGTATATGTCCCAACTAATAAGTTAGTTATACATTTGGAGCAAAAGTCTTTGATGGACCCCTCATCTCAGAGGAAGCGGAGTCCTCCGTGCTTCTCATCTATGCTAGGTTGGAAAACTGGAACCTGTGACAGCATCAGCCATAGATGCTGGTCCCTGTCCTCCAGAGCACGGTGGGTTAAATTTTACAGGAATGGTTTGTCACAGTAGACACCTCCTTTTGCAAGTCGGCATTCGCATTCGTTCAACCAAACTTGTTCCAGTGATTTTAGCCCCTAACTTAGCTCCAGTGGTCAGGCTGCCCTACGACACATCTAAATACACTCATTTGCCTCCCTCAGTCCTCCCCGTCTCGTTCCAAATCTACCCACTCCTATCCAAGTGCCTGATCTGTACAAAAACACAACTGCCACTTCCAATTGTTTAAACTTGTTCTGCCTACTTCACAGCTTTCCCTTCCCCTTCATAATACCACTTCAACCCACTTCAGAGGCAGCTGTTGTCCCCCACATCCCCTGACTCACAAGACTGTAGTACAGACATCACTGTCTTCCCCAAGGTCTCTCCTAACCACACAGCCTCCATTCTGGATGAAAGACTAGTGACTGTCAAGCCCTAGTCCTGTCCTGCCTGGCCTGAGCTCCAGGACTTTCCTTTCTCACCACACTGTGTTCCTTCCAGGCCTACTTGGGTCTGGTGGCTTTAAGGTGGAAGACCTTGGCAGCACCCAGAAGCCCAGCTGGGAGTCTCTCTCCTCTCTCTCTCTCTCTCTCTCTCTCTCTCTCTCTCTCTCTCTCTCTCTCTCTCTCTCTCTCTCTCTCTCTCTCTCTCTCTCTCCCTCCCTCCCTCCCCCTGCCCCTGCCCCTCCCCTCTCCCTCTCTCCCCTCCAGTGCAGCTCCACCTAGGCTCCACCACACCCTAGCCATTATCATTGCCTGGAAAAACCCCACCTGTGCAACGCAGGTTTCCAAATCTCTGACCACTGCCTGTGTTTACTGGTCTCCACTTCCTTGTTCTCAGGGATCCCGCCCTTCATCCTCATCACCCCACCCCCAGCTTACCCATTCTGGCTTCACTAGCCTCTGTAGCTGGATTGGACCTTAAGTGTGTCCAGTTTCGGTGACGTTTACATTAATACCATGGAGTCTTGGCATGCCAGGACTTTGTCAGAGCCAACACACTGATCCTGTGGCCTGGCTACCTCATTCATGTCCTCATAGGTTGATAATGAAAGTTCCATGAACATGGTGATAGACTTTGCAAAGAAAACTGAAAACTTCAGCTGTCTCCTCCAAACCACTCTGGCTTCGTATCCATCCTTGACTAAAGCACTTCTGTGTCACACTCCCATCTGTTCAGTAGCTCTGGACACTCTGCCTCTCTTCTCCCATCCCACAGTAAGGAGGAGTCCTCTATTCTTTCCATCAAAGCCAGGTGGAAAGGCCAGAAGCAGAGAAGACATCAGCCAAAGGTGCTTCTGTCACCCCCCCCCCCAAAAAAAAAAACCATGCCACTCCAAGTGGCAAAAAAAGTTCACCTGAGCAACTTAGTAAAATAGAAATTTAACGCCTTTAATCCCAGTACTCAGGAGGCAGACGCAGGTGAATCTCTGAATTTGAAGCCAGCCTGGTCTACAGACTGAGTTTCAGGACAGCTGCAGCTACAGAGATAAATCTTGTCTCAAAAAAAAAACCCAAGGGGGGTGGGGAAGCCAAGGGATATTTAACCCAAGCGGGCAAGACACAGGGGAAGAGTTTGGAATAACTAAAGATGTTAATTTCTAGACTCATTTAAGTTTGTCACAAATAACAAGACAAGACAATGACAAAGACAACACCCAAAAAATTCAATGTCAAACTAAGAACTTAAATTGAATTTAACAAATAAATGCCATACTGTTGAGCTTTCTAATATTTTCCCGATCGACCTGACTTGGAGAGACTCACAGATTGAAAGAGCAGTTACCCAACAGCTAGAAGAAGAGATTCTTCCTCATCCCAAACCTATCCCTAAACCCACCACAGACAGGGATCTCATGCCCCCCAGGCTAGGTGCTCTGCAAGTGGATTCGGGACCTGGCCCACCTGAGGAACTCATTGCCTGTACTGAGAAAGCAAATGGGGGCCACTTGACATTCTGCAGTCATTCTGAGACAGAAGAGCTAAGGAATCTCACATGACAGTTGGGATCTTACAAAGCTCTCTCTCTCTCTCTCTCTCTCTCTCTCTCTCTCTCTCTCTCTCACACACACACACACACACACACACACACACACGCACACACGCACACACGCACACACGCACACATGCACACACCACTGCTTCCCTCAGAGCCTGCACCGTGAATAAAGATATTGTTTTATGAGTGTTAAGCATCACAGTAGGAGGTGGCATCTGGTTCGTGCAGGAAGGAAGACACTGCAGTGGTGTTGGCTATTCATACCTTTTGAAGTCTCAAGGAAAAGCCAAGCACACTGTGAAACCAGTCAGAACAGTGACAAAGATGACTGAGGAGCGGGGTGGGAAATGCAGACCTAACTAGCACAAGGGATGAATGAAGGCTCTCTTGGACGAGGAGAAGAAAGTCTGTAGTGTAGAAAATGAAAACTCCTATAAAACCCTGAATAAAACTAAGAGATGGGGGAGGAGGAGAAAGAAAGAAGAAAGAAGGGACATACAGAAAAGCAAACCCTCCATAATGAACGGGTCCCAACGGTACCACTCAGAACAGAACAGCCAGCTACAGCAGAGGTGCACGCTTGGAATCCCACGAAGAGTAAAATCCCAGGCCAGTGTGAACTTACAATTATAAAGACATGAGCAGGTAGTAGGAGTGAGGTATGCTCATGACTTATCCGCAATCCTAGTACTTTACAGAGTAAGGCAGGAGGGTTCCAAGTTAGAAGCCAGCTGGGGCTATATTTCTATATACAGCCTGGGCAATACAACAAGACCCAGTTGGAAGGAAGGAAGGAAGGAAGGAAGGAAGGAAGGAAGGAAGGAAGGAAGGAAGGAAGGAAGGGGGCTGGGGGGAGATGAA
>NC_034600.1:26947668-26962446 GCF_900095145.1 Mus pahari
GGAAGGAAGGAAGGAAGGAAGGAAGGAAGGAAGGAAGGAAGGAAGGGGGATGGGGAGATGAAGGAAGAGGAAGGAAGGGGAGGGGAGGGGAAGGGAAGGGAAAGAGGGGAGGGAGGAAGGAAGAAAAGAAAGAAAGAAAGAAAGAAAGAAAGATGGAGGGAAGGAGGGAGGGTGGAAGGGAAGAAGGAAGGAAGAATGGAAGAAAGGAAGGAAACGAAAGAAAAGGTGAGGTAATAGTTGAATGCATACAGTCTGACATCAGCATTATATCTGGTTATAATTCTTTCTTATTGCTTGTTGGCTGTGACTTTCAACAAATTCTAAAGTCTTTCCAGGACTTGGCTTCTTCACCTATAAAATAAGGGCGGTCCATCTCCCCAGGAGAGCGGGGAGACCGGCAGTGAGTGCTCAGAGTGTGGTGCCTGGTGAATAAATCGCTCATGTGACATCCTTGTTTGTAAAGTACATTTGAGACCATGGAAAGTTTCAAGCCCCTCCCAGGCCTCCAACTCTGAGGAGCCTGACAAACCAATACAAGCATTGGGGTCAAATAGCAGTTGCTTAACTTGTCCTTGGCCCGAGATTATTTACATGAACATATCTGTTAGGTGCCTATCCAACATACAGCCATGGCTAGAACACATAATATATGGTCTAAAACAACAACAACAACAACAACAACCCCTTCCAAAGAGGCGCCTCATGGCCAGGCTTAGCTGATAGAGACCACAGAGTGAACTCTGCTGGATCCCTAATCAGTCAAGCATGCAATTTCCCAATGTCCTCTGCTGCCCACACCTGGTCCTCTGCCAAATCCCATGGCTTCTTCCTTTACAACCTTAATCACCATTCCTTCAACTGCAATTACAGAGTACCTCCTCCTAGTTACGGTCCAGCTGGTGACTCTTTCCACCCCTGCTCTAAGTACTGCAGGCTGTCCGGGAGGGCTGGCTGGCATCTCCTCTCCGTTTGTCTCACAAAGATCCCCAGTAAGACCATCCCTTATTCTTTTTCAAGTTAACCCAGCTGAGTCCGTTCTTCTAGAAGATTCCTTTCCCCCCCTGCTAGGATGTTCCTAGCCTTGGCCTGCCTACAAGGGTAGAACCCTGCTATGTGTGGCTGCCAGAGCATCTTGGTTAGAAAGCACCCCACACACACACACAGGTCAGTCCTCCCAGCAGGCCCTCCTCTCACCTGGGAGCCAGATCTGAGAGAGACCATGCTGTGGAAAATCCCTCCTTCCAATCCCACCAGTCCAGACATGGAGAAACCCTGTGTTCTTTCTTTTTCCCTCAGCACATCTGAGATCACAGCCAGGGAAAGACAAAGATGGGGGAAAGTTGCAGTTAACCCTGAAACAAGAAAGCTGTTTACAGGCTGCAAATACAATTAAGAAATTCCTTAAAATATTGTATAGAGCAACAAGTCCCTTAACAAGCTGCATGCCAAGGTATTGACCCCCACATTCCAATTTTTTTATTAGCTGTGCTGGTGAGCACATCCACAGATAGAGTGTCCTTCAGGGTAAGGACAAAGAGGCCCAAGCACATGAAGGGGGGTTCAGTAGATTCTGGGAAGTACTTCCCAGGCATGACCTTTTTTTTGTTAAGTAAGCACAATTATTCATTGTATACTGAAACCACACTTGCAGCTTCTACTTGCTTGCACATTTGAAGTACGTCTTTTTTTTTTTTTTCCAAGCCCAATTCTCCAGCCCACTCGCTAGATCAGGTTAGAGCTTGGGACTTGATTTAATCAATAAGGTGTCCTGTTGGGGTCTGCATTGTAACCAGGACACAAAGACAATCACACCCATGGCTTATCTTCTTTCTTTCCAGGACACCTTTAAAACAAAAACCTATCCCAGGCTTAGGCAAACAGACCAGCTTTGCTCATGGGCTAGTTCTATCAAGACACTATCTCTAGGCAGGGCCTTCACCAAGAGAAGCGCCTCCCCCCAGCCCCCAACACACACACACACACACACACACACACACACACACACACTTATTTTTAAACTCAGGCAGAAATAGTAAGCACAGCAGAATTTGTGTGTGCATTTTCTCCCTTCCTTAAAAAGGAAATAAGATACCACAGGAACTTTCCTTGGGAGCTACAATAGTAGGCCCCATTCATAACTATGTGCTCAACTGCAGTGTCCAAATTCCCTGTCCGCTCCTCGCCAAGATTTCTCTAGTTCTCTGACCTTCATAATGGCCCCAGTTGGATTTCCTGATCCCTCAACCTAGACTTCTCTCAAAATGAACCCTCAGACTCAAGTGATTTTTTGTTTTGTTTTGTTTTTTTTATAGCTGTCCCCAACAAAGGACTGACTTTCTTAAGATGTATTCATTTTCGTGACTCAAAATACATTTCACATAAATTAGTAAGAAGTGCTAATTCTTGAAATAAAAGGAGTAATTTTTCCAAACAGTGGGGTTTCTGGCACCAGCAAGAATCTTTCAAAGCCCATAGGAGCAGCACAGGCCTGCCCAGTCCTGAGTCAGCAAAATCTGTGCCACAAAGCGGCTGTAAAGCCAGCTCGCAGGAGATCTGTAAGGAAAACCTCAAAGTCCATTTAGCCGTAAGTTACAAGACAGAAGAGTGAACTAGCTCAGGGCTGGGAGTGTGGCTCAGTGGGAAAGCCCATGCGTCATATAGAAGGGGTCCTGGGTTCTGTCTCCGTAGTACTTGGTACCCAGTACTTAGTACCACATCAGCCAATTCCTAGTTGGATGTCTGTCAGTAATGGATGGATACACCCACCACCTTCAGTCCCCAGCTAAATGTATCTGTTCTGTGGTCAGTAGCAAAGAAGATGGACACAGGGTATGGAATGTAGTTTCTAGGGAGGCCCCCAGAGGTCTCCTCTTCAGATTCACAGCCCTGAGCAATCTCCTCACTCTGAACATCTAGCTTTAGAACTTGGTTCTCATCAGCAAGACATAACAGAAGGGATAGACATCTCCTCCTCCTCCTCCTCCTCCTCCTCCTCCGACTCCTCCTCTTCTTCTTTTTCTTTTTGGTTTTTCGAGACAGGGTTTCTCTGTATAGCCCTGGCTGTCCTGGAAGTCACTTTGTAGACCAGGCTGGCCTCGAACTCAGAAATCCGCCTGCCTCTGCCTCCTGAGTGCTGGGATTAAAGGCGTGCGCCACCACTGCCCGGCTTAGACATAACTTCTATAACATAGGTTATAGACTGTCCTGCCTCTCTCTGGTAGAGGATGCTTGCTAGCTGCTCACCAGTGACTGGCACCTGAGAAGGATAGAGTCTACCCACCAGCAGATAGCAATGGAGGTCCTTGGCCCAGAAGCCTGTGAGGGACGGAGTCCTGCTAACAGCACTAAACAAGCTTGAAGTGGATGTGCCCCGTTGGGAGTCTTGAGATGCCTGCAGTGTCCTGAAAACCCAGGACCCAAGTGTCCACTCGGGCTCTGAGAAAACACCTGATCCCGAGATTCCACCAAGACTCAGCGACTCGGCTTATGAGCATCACTGAGGCCCCTCTCCAAGCCAGCCTGCCTAAAAGAACATCAATCGCACTTAGTAAGATAATAACACACCATATAGCAACCTATGTTTTTTTTTTTAAAGTGTGTCCCCATCACCACCATCAATTTTAGAACATGTTTTTATCATTCTCAACAGAAATCCTGACCCATCACTAGTTAATCTCTGGTCTATATAGAAAGTTCCAGGCCAGCCATGACTACAAAGGAAGACCCTGTCTCAAAACAAACAAACAGAGCCTTCTAATTTTAAAATGGACAAAGCTTAGGAATAGAGTTCTCTAAAACAGATAAACAAATGGCCAGTAAAAGCATGGCAAGATATTCCACACTGGTTACTAGGGAACTACAAATCAAAACAGCGAACTATCATTTCTTACTACTAGCTGTGACACTGTGACAAGTTGTAACAAATGTCACAGAAGCCGTGCAGAGTTTGGAGCCTTTGGTATTGTTGGTTGGACTGTAAAATAATAGTGTTATTTTAGAAGTATCCAGCAGTCTTTAAATTATTATACTTAATGTTGCCATGTGATGTAACAATCCCAATCTCAGGTATGTAGCATACTCTTGAGCTATGAAAACCTATATCCACACATTATTAGCATTATTTCTACTAGTAAAAAATAAAAATCAACCTGAATCCATCCACAGTGAATTAATTAATAAACAAAATAGAGTATGTCTACATAATGAAATAAATGAAGCATAAAAATAAAATATAAAAAATTCCATATAAAATAGGACGCGCAGATTCATGTTATAGTATTTATGAACACCAAAGTTGTATAGACAAATCTGTAGAGATGGAGGCTTCGGTAAGGCTTGGGGGCTTCAGTGGTCTTGAACTCACAAGAGATCAGCTTGCCTCTGCCTCTGAAGAGCAAGGATTAAAAGTGTGTGCTACCATGCCCAGCTGACCTTTGTCCATTTTAAAATTAAGCTCTTAACCTTGTGCACTACAAGTCCTTGATCAGATGCAGTCTTTGTACTTTCTATTTAATTTTACATGTATGCTTTGGCTACATGTATATCTGTGCACCATGTACATTCCTGGTGCCCAGCAAGGCCAGAAGAAGAAATTGGATCCCCTTGGAACTGGAGTTACAAACAACTCTTGCCCACTATGTGGGTGCTGCAAACAGAACCTGGGCCCTCGGCAAGAGCAGCAACTGCTCCTAACCACAGAGCAGTTCTCTAGCCCCTGTGTTTTCCTTATTGAACCTCCTGACTGAAAACAACAAAACAGTAACTGGCACTTAGCTGGGGATTCATTGAGTCTACAGAGTAATTTAAAAGCGTGTGTACACATGGAAGTATGCATGTGTGCTTTACTGTGAATGTGGGTATTCAGATGCTGTAGCACTGGTACAGGGTCAGAGGGCAACCATGTGTGTCGGTCCTCACTGGCTTTGAGACAGGGTTGTATGCTGGCTACCAATGAGCATGCCAGGCTTAGTTGGCCTGTGGGCTCTGCCTCCCATTTCACTGTAGAGGTGACTATGCCCAGCTTTGGAGTGTTGGGATCTGAATTCAGTGCTCATACATGTGTGTCCCAGGATCTGAGTTCATTGCTCATCCATGTGAGTCCTGGGATCTGAGTTCAAGTGCTCATACATGTGTGTCCTGGGATCTGAGTTCAGTGCTCACACATGTGTGTCCTGGGATCTGAGTTCNACATGTGTGTCCTGGGATCTGAGTTCAGTGCTCACACATGTGTGTCCTGGGATCTGAGTTCGGTGCTCACACATGTGTGTCCTGGGATCTGAGTTCAGTGCTCATACATGTGTGGCAAGAGATGCTGAGCCATCTTCCCAGCTCTGAAAACTGTATATTCCTAGTCTCTTACTTCAAAGATGCTAATTTTTGAAGACGTTTTCTTCAAAGAATCTGGGATTATCTTTATGACAAACTCACAAAAAAGAGAAAAAGAAATATTCACTAATGAATTCCAGGAATACTAAGGAGGATAACATGCTGTAAAGGCTCGTCTTTGCCACTTTTGACGCACTTATGCAAGCGCGCATACCACCAGATGTCTGGCCCGTACCAGCATTCACAGAATACTTTCCCCCTTTTCAGTGATTTTTTTTTTTTTTTTTTAAATCAGAACGAGGGTAGAGCAGGTGGCAGTGTCTTTACCGTGCAATTCACAGAGCAAAATGAGACTTCTCCAAAGGGTTAGACAACCTGCCCAGAGTCACTCGGGTCAAGGTGGAACCAAGAAATCAAGTCTACCAACTCTGGATCAGCTCTTCTGCCTCATGACGCTCTTTCCCACTTACGTTAAAAAAAACAAAAACAAAAACAAAAACAAGGGACATACCTACGGAGTAGAACATATGTCACAAAGAAAAGCAAGGTCCTCCCACTAATTCTCAGATTTTGTCACGGGATGTGCAACATGTGTGGATGCCTAGGAATCTCTTCCTTTGTTTTGTCTTTTAAGCAAGAGTCTGACTAAGTACACGTGTTCAATAATCTTATGCTAACAAGAAATCTCTGATGTTCTCTGACCTAAATGTAGACTGTGCAGACATGTTAAATAATAATCATGTTGATTATTAGGGCATAAAGTTGCAGGGCACGGTTAAAAGATGAAACAATACTGAGAACTCCTAGCAAAGCAATGATAATGCCAAATTAGACCTCAGGCTAGTATTTTATAAAATACCGAGGAAAATCCTCTTCCTGCTAGTTCATCATTAACATACATGAGCATTTCACAGTGTTTATTGGCTATGTGGATTAAGAGGACACCTAGCCCATCTGTCTCACAAAGCAGTATATGAAATGCTAAGCATTGACTCAGCCAAGGGCAGAGTCCTCTAGATCCCTCAGATAGAGAGGCAGTTGTTCTTTGGACTCTTATCTTCACTTTCTCTTAGGAGAACTTAGTCAGCGTTTACTTACAAGGAGTCTAGAAGAGTCAATGTGCTTTTATAGACTGCATACCCAGTACACACACACCCACAAGTTACGGAGATTGCAATCATAAACCTGCTTTGTAGTTTAGTGAGCCATGGACTTCGGTCACATAGGTCATTGTTTTACTGGACATTTACCCTTAGTTACCATCATGGGCCGGAGGTGAGTATAGGACCTGAGGACACTCTTGGGGAGAAGGAGTCAGGCTTAAGTTACTTGATGCCCCCAGTCTCCAAAGCCAGTGAGATGCAGAATCGGAAATAATCTAACTTGTCCTGTAGTTTCCAGGGAGGCTCTGAGGAAGGGAAAAGGAAGACTTGCCCCCCTGGCCCCTTAACATTAGCCTCTCTCAGTTCTCCATGGACAAAAGTGGTATCTCACAGCTCACTACCAACCAGCCTACCAGTGAGTTATTATCTGCATATGCCCAGGTGAGTGTGGTGCCCAGCCAGCTGTGATCAAGGAGTGATAAATGAACAGAGTGCGTTCAAGTCTAAATTACAGGTGACAGTAATAGTATCTCCCTGGCCATCCATAATCCTGATAATCCTTTGAGATGGTTGGTCTGTTCAGGACTTTCTTGCCGTCAAAGCTCACAGTCTCACCCCAAGGTTTAGCTTCAAGAACAGGGGCACAGGAAGACTGAGCCTGGACTTACCTCTTGGCTTCCTCCAGGTGACACAAGTATTCATAGGCGATGTTCTGTCGCCTCCTCTCATCCATCTCCTCTGCAGACAGCCTTTCATCATCCACGATTGCTAGAAACACAGGAGAATAACATGTTCCTTAAAAGTGCCTTACTCATGTTAATAGCACAGTAAATTAGACCTCTGCTTCATGATTTTTATCAATAATTATTTCTCTGTTTTATTTGCAAGGGACAGATGCTAGCTTAGGTCATGTTTTGTATTGACCAAGAGCTGTGTTAGGTTTAGTTTTATAGAGTGCATAAACGGGTTTCATCCTGACACATATGGCACTACATGTAGCGCATGTCCATCCTCACCGCCCCTCATCCCTCCTCCTTTCTCCAGCTGGTCCACTTCCTTCTCACTTCTGCTCTCACTGCGCGGGTGCGCACACACAACACACAGATACACACAGAGACACGCACACACAGAGATACACACAGAGACAGACACACATAGAGACACAGACAGAGACACAGATACACACAGACATGCACACACACACACACACACACACACATATGGAAAAAAATTAAATTAAGTTAAAAAAACTAAAATCCCCAAGGGGCAAAAGAGATGGCTCAGCAGTTAACCATGGGGAAGAAGAGATGGCTCTGCAGTTAACCACACTTGCTGTTCTTACAGAGGACTCAGGTTTGGTTCCCCGCCCTGCAGGTGGCTCACAAATGTCTGTAATTCCACTTCTAAGAGATTCAACACCCTCCATTGCCCTCCTTGAGCACTCACACACATGGTGCACACATATAAACTCAAACTCAACCACACATAAATACATTTTCACAATGAATCCCTTTGTCTTTGCATTTTATAGTGATGATTTTACTTGCTTTTTAAAAGATTTGTTTTTATAATTTCTAATTGTGCGCATGCCTATAGGCATGCACATATGTGCCTGTGTATGTGCACATGTGTGTGTGTGCAGGTGCTTGCTGATAACAGAGGCATCAGAGACCCATGCTAGAGTGACAGGTAGTTATGAGCTACCTGACATAGGTTCTAGGAACCAAACTTGGGTCTCTGCAAGAGCAGAATGCTATCGCAATTCTTAAGCTTCCTCTATGGCTTTTTGTACACACTGTATACACCCACCTCGTTCTTAAGCCTTCTCTCGGGATGTTTTGTTTTGTTTTGTTTTGTCTTTTGTTGTTATTATTGTTTGGTTTTTAAAGATTGAGTGATTGGTTGATTTAATATGTATGGGTGTTTTGCTTACTTCTATGTCTGTGTCCAATAGGAGTGGCTGGTGCCCAAAGAGGCCAGAAGAAAGCATCAGATCCCCACTAATATTACAGGAGTTTGTGAGCTGCCCCATGAGTGCTGGGAATCCGTCCCAGGTCCCAGTTCCTCATTGCTTAGCATCTCTTTAGCCTCATGGTATTGTTTTAAACAGAAGAATGAAAGCTGGTCTGACACTAAGGGTTGACAGGATTAGACTAAGACAAGCCATCAGGATTTAGTAAGGGACCACTGGGACTCACATAGCTTCAAATCAACTAGAACCCAGCCTGCTGGAACAACTCCTGTCACAGTACTCTGAAAGGTATCTTAGTTGGCTCCGCTTGGAGGCAGTGACATCATGATGCATCCCAGAAATTCTAGGGTTGAACAGTAAACCTACAAGTGTTTGTTTCTTCTTAATCCCCAAAGGGAATTGCTACTTCTCATCCAAAGGCAAACACCGATGAGTCCCACTGTACACAGATCAGGGCCTCTAAGTCTCCTGCCTTTGCTATTTACAACCTTTCTGGTTAGTAGGTATCTAAGAGGCAAAACTAAAGGAGACAGGAAGGAAGTCAAGTTTTCAAACCTACATAGTTTACTCTAATTCAGGCTTCGTTTATTAACTCAAACGCCTTGCCCTAGAACTTCTGTGAGGAACACAGCCTCAGTTTCCCGAGCGTACATACTTCTGTGTCCAGCTGTTGCATCACCAAAACCTCCACTGTTCATTTGTATGGCAATGTTGCTTTCTCATAAAAAGGACCCATGCTGTCGTGCTTCCAGGCTGGCCACTACAGAGTCACTTTATCCACGGGATCACATGGAGAGCAGGTGTAACCCTGTATGACACGAAGTTCGACCATGCCAAAGATCCCAATGCCTCAGATCCATGGGAATGGCCAGGCCTCCCCTGGTCAAGTATAGATATCCATGGTGAGTACAGAAAATTTCAGTCTTGGCATCCTCCTCCCAAATGACTGCAGAGTGAGAGTGCTCCCTTACAGAGACCCCCCCACACACACTGGCATTAACTAACTCACCTCCTTGTATAAAATTGAGCAGTATGTGCCATAAGAAGTATGTACTCAATTCTTATTCACTGAATGCCAACTTTGCTCCAAGGACTTGGGGAATGTGTTATCTATGCTTGGCTTCATTTCTACCCCATGAATCTGTGACAGGCACAGGGGTTAAAGTGTCTTTTTGAGCAAGCATGAGGACCTACCTTCTTCCCATTAAGCCTCGACTCCTGGGTTTCACTACTTCGGGATAATACAAGACAGTGGCCAAAGTTCTAAGACTTGTGGCTTTGGGGACATTCAGATCCAAACCATAGGACATACCCACATTCCATCATCTAACCTCCAATGCCATTGTTTCTAGGACAGACCATCACTTCCAACCTCTCATTTTAATAACAGTTGAAAGAGAAGAATACTTACTATGTCTGATAGGAAATTTTCATTTTTGGTACCCTCAGACACTCTAAAACCTGAACACAAATTAAACTTCCTAGGGAGCATCCATCGCTAACAATCTCTAGGGTGTGTGCACTCGAGCACCAGGGTCCAATCAAAAGCACATTTAAGCCTCATCCATGCGTTGAGAAGAGACAGAAGCCTCAAGAGACCTTCCAGCTGCAAACACTAGAGGGAGATGTGTGATTCTCAGTAGCATCCTGTCCCCTGGGTTCTAATCCCAAATGCTTCCATAACCACCTGAGATTCCACCTTTTCCAGACAGCTATTGAGAAATTCCTAGACTCTGTAGTCACCATGTGCAGGAAAAAAAAAAACAAATCAAAAACAAAAAAATCCCAACTTACTAAGTGTATGAATGTGCACATGTACATGCACACACATGCTTGTGCATGCGCAGGCGCACACACACACACACACACACACACACGCACGTGCGCACACGCGCACATGCACAAACACACACACAGAGTTTTAAATTAAAATTGCAACATGCTGACCACCGTTGATGGCATCACATCTTCAAGTCTGAATCCGAGGCCACTTCCTAACTGTTCTAACACAAGTTGTCCCCTCTCCCAGCACTTCCTATTTTTAGTTTAGATTGGAAGTTTGTCTGCACATATGTATTTGCACCATATCTGTGCAGTACCTGAGGACAGAGCGTGTCTGACTCCCCCTAGAATTAGTTATGTATGGTTGTGAGCCACCACATGAGTGCTGTGAACTGAACGTGGGTCCTCTGGAAGAGTGGCCAGTGCTCTTAACTGTTGAGCTGTCCCTGAAGTCTCAAACTGCCTATATTTCAATAAAAAAAATTCACAGAAGATACATTCTACGTCCTGGTGTCCAGCATACTTCTCTGAAGTCTCAAACTGCCTATATTTCAATTAAAAAATTCACAGAAAATACATTCTACGTCCTGGTGTCCAGCATACTTCTCATAATAAGGTTGTGTGCTCTCTGAAAATATTTGGTAAGTCATCTCTTGTCAGGAAAGGCTAATAAAATCACCCCAAATATCTGTATGAAGTCATTTTATTTTTGCCTGTTTGCAGTGAGTCAAAGGAAGCTAAGGTGCAAACATGGGACCATCGAAGGGATTTCGCTCTTCTTGCTTTAATTAGTAGGCTTGAGTAAAAACACCTGGTTGAGAACCAGACAGACGGAAGTGCTCGCCCTCAGGGCATCCCATACCAGAGTCTCATCCTTCCAACCTTCGGCTAGCCTGGCCCACTGTTCTCACCACACACGTCGACCTTACCTGCCCCTTAGTGTGTGAGGCCTGTGATGACCTACCACCCAAGGGCAAGCCAAGGTTATGAGACTGAGAATGCCTTCACAGCAGAAGCAGGTGCTTCTGGACCCCAGAGGGTCAGGCAAAGACCTTTGCCTTACTCATTGTTCATTCACGTAGAGACTTCTGATAAGACATCTTGGCGTCAGGAGTGGCCCTGCCATTTAAAGAGCCATGATGAAACTAATAATTCATGGTGGACACGACTTTTCTGCACACAAAGCACTTTCCCATAGGTTACTGTGTGGTTCTCATAATCAGCTGAGGGATTGGCCCTATCTCGTATAAATTAGGAAGTCAAGGTCAATGAGGGGGTGGGGCTGCCTACAGCTATTCTCTGGGCCAGTGACACGGCCAGGGCCTGAAATGACATCCTTTGGGACCAGAGTCCACTGTAGTCACCACGACAACAATGTCACCACAGAACCCAAAGCACAGGTAGTTTAAATAGATCTAGGGTTCCTTTCTCTTGAAACAAACAAACAAACTTGATTATCCATGATTTCTTCTAAGGAGCATCTTCAATCACTGCCCCAAACACCCCAAGAAACATGACTTTGTAGAGGAGAGTTTACTCCAGTTTTAGCAAGTCACTACTAATGCCAACTGGCTGGCTAGCTTGGTTGGTTAGAGAGTGGTGTTAAGGAGAACAAAATGCTGAAAAATGGGCTGATACAGGCTCAGAGATGGAAGCAACTACATTCTATGGCAATCACGTGAGGAGAGCTTGCACAGAGGCATAAGAAACAACAAAAAAAGAGCCGCGTGGAAATAGAGGCGTAAGACGGGGAAGGAAACCCGAGTCGAGTGCCAAGAGCATCTACACAATACAATGTAAAACTAGCCCAAGACGACCTACCCTTTGGTAAGGTGCGGCGCCACTGTTTAACTGCCACTACCCACTACCTGCTCCCTTCACACAGATACCACGGCCACCATCTCCTGTGTCAATTCATTCATCTATCCACAAATATTTGAGTGGCTGCTTGGTGCCAGCCAGTTCAGGCACAATGCATGACTCACAAGGTCTCTTCTGGAATTTTTATTACAGTTACACAACCGAGATTTGGCACCAGGACAAGGTGCTTGGGTTTGGGAAACACACTCAAGGGAGGGTTGGCCAGAGTGTCCCCAACCGTGGCTGGCTTCATAAGACGATATTATTTGGGTTGTGCGCCTTTAAGGAAAATCAGATTAGAAGTCTGATAGGAATAATCAAATCGGAGACATACACCCACCATTTAGTATTTTAAGTACACATTGTTATTCTGTGTGACTCAAAATTCTCTACCGAGAATCCTAAATATCCTCAGGTATGTAATTCAGTTGGGTGTGGAACCATATTCTATGGTTGTATTGCCTTAAAGGGAACACCTAAATAAATAAGACCCACTCTCAGCACTTAAGGACTGTTCATAGGCCATGGGATGCACTGGTACCCTAGGAAGACACTAGAAGAAACTCAGGACAGAGGCAGGAGGATGGAATAAAAGGATAACAGAACCTTAGAACAGACTAAGGTTTGAAGAACACTGACATTAAGAACATATTAAGGAAACAAGACCTGATTCTGGTTCCATGCCAGCTGCTTGAAGCCTTCCATGGCTACTTAAACTCTAAAGGACCCCATAATCAAACATCCCTAAACTGGATTTCATTTTTAAAAAAGCAAACAAGCCTAAGTTAGAAGTTGTTGTTAACAACCCTATACGAATTCTCAGGCACTCTTAGAGTGTAAGGCAATAACGCAAGTCCATCCAATCCTCACGCTACCAAGTCTGCCACCCAAAGTACAGTCATCTTTGCCATCTTCTGAGGAAAAGGGAACTTCATTTGGAACCGTTCCTTGAATTTCTCCCCATCACACATTTCTAAGATCCTTCCAAAGCTGGAAATCAACACATAACCCAGGGCCATTCGGGTTAGGCAAAGCTGTAAAAGTCTCTAGACCCTTATGTTCATAGAAAAAAACAAAACAAAACAAAATAAAACAAAACAAAAACTCTCCTAAATCTTCAAATTTAGCATTGAGGGAATTTCTGAGATGTGGCAAGACCAGGCAAAGAGGGTAAGCTACCAGTACAAAAGCTTTAAACAAGTGTCACAATCCCTTCTCATTCGAGTGTCCCCAGGGTTGACAGGTATTAAGAAGCATCTATGTCACATCGAAACAGGAAAATGGAATAGGAAATAGGTCCGGCCTTAGGAAAATGATCAAACCTTTCCTATAAATAAGCTTATACTGTAAAAGAGCTACAGGGGAGCCGGGCATCATGATAGCAAATGCCTGCAATCCCAGTAACTCGGAGCTGAGGTGGGAAGATCATGAGCAATATAATGAACCCAAGGTTGGGTACATAGCAAGACCCTATAAATAAAACACACACACACACACACACACACACACACACATACACACGGGGGGGGGGAAGCAGACAGACAGAGAGACAGAGAGAAACAGAAAACAGAAACAGAGAAACAAGAACAGAGAAACAGAAACAGAAACAGAGAAACAAGAACAGAGAAACAGAAACAGAAAGGCAGAGAGAATGTTCTAAGGGGTAAGGGACAGAAAAAAGAGACAGAAACATACATAGAGAGGGAGAGAGGGTTCTTAGATCCCACTCATGCAAACATGTTGTAAACATTACACTTGAGTGCTCAGGTCTGAACGGCACCTTTCTGGAGCAGAAATTCATTGCTAATTCTCACAGACCAAAGAAAAATTCATTCAGTCCACTATAAACTTAAACAGGAATCTCTAACCTCTCCAGAATTTAGATACCCAGTGCAGATCGTGCTGGGGTTAGAGAAAGGGAATCCTGGGGCTTCGCTCAGTTTTGGAGAAGAACAAAAATCAGTGATTCCCAGATTTGGTGTTATTTATTTTTATTTGCATAATGGTAATTTTTTTTCAAGAACTATTTTAGAAACCAAATCACCACCTGCTGCCAGGAAGGCCCAGGGACTATTCCATCTGACCCCTGCCTCCTCTCCACATCCCATCCCCCACAATCCTCACAGATCTCAGTGAAGAAGAGGAGAGTGTTAAGTTTCCAGGAGTGAAAGTTGAGACTCCAATGGTAGAGGGCAATTTTTAAATCTGTTGCTACTGTTTCTAAACGATGGGAAGGAACTTAGCTCACTTCCACTTGGTATGAGCCCTGTGCTCATGGGGTTCACTGTAAAAGGTCTCAAATTACTTAGATCCAGTCCTAAGGTGATGCACACTACTCTCTATAAATAACGAATAAAGGCCCAAAGGTCGACTCAACTTTAATGTCCTGTAAGAATGAGGCAATGCTAGAACCACTAAGACAGACTTCATAAGTTAAATATCAACGGTCTCATGAGCTAATTGTTCCCAAGGAAGTCACTAACTAGCACCTCTGCTCTCAGAAGCCAACATATGCTGGCCATGGTGCTACAACCAGCTTTGGGGAGGTGGAGAGAGGAGGATTCTGAGTTTGAGACCACCCTGGACTACATAGCTAGTTTTATACTAGCAAAGGGATGATGGTAAGACCCTATCTAAAAAAAAAAAAAAAAAAAAACAAAAAAAAAAAAAACCACAAGAAAAAAAAAAATAATACAACACAGTAAATTATCGTAGGATAGTTCTACGAAGCTGAAA
>NC_034600.1:26962466-26976214 GCF_900095145.1 Mus pahari
AGCCAACATATGCTGGCCATGGTGCTACAACCAGCTTTGGGGAGGTGGAGAGAGGAGGATTCTGAGTTTGAGACCACCCTGGACTACATAGCTAGGTTTATACTAACAAAGGGATGATGGTGAAACCCTGTCAAGAAAAAAAAAAAAAAAAAAAACCACAAGAAAACAGATAATCATCCCACACTGTAAATTATCGTAGGATAGTTCTACGAAGCTGAAAGATTTAGAAGACAGGAGGATAATGAGTCATACCTGATCTTTAAAGAAACCAATAGCAGGCACGAAAAAAAGAACAACGTCTTGGTTCTCAATAGATTTCTTCCCTGTGGATCTCATAGTCTGAAGGCCTGGGATTCTTTAGTCTTTTCTTATACACACGTGAGGAGAAGCACTGATGGTTAACACTTAGTGAGGCAAATCTTCATGTATGTTATCGCTTTGTCCCTACATTCCTCTTTCTGGAGGAATCCCATTCTCTGATGTCCTGATAGGAGATAAACCGAAGAGAGGCCATGTGGGCTCAGACCATTGGAGATCATAAAGAAGTCAGTGACAGGCCAGGCAGTGATGGCACCCACCTTTCATTCCAGCACTTGGGAGGCAGAGGCCAGCGGACTTCTGAGTTCAAAGCCAGCCTGGTCTACAGAATGAGTTCCGGGACAGCCAGAGCTACACAGAGAAACCCTGTCTTGAAAAAAAAAACAAACAAAAAATGACAGTGACAGAGCTGGAACTGGGACAGCGCCCATCAGTCAGTCATGGTTACTGACACCTCCCTAATTAGCAGGCATTGTTCTCACTGGAAATTACATAGGATGGATGCTACATTGTCTTTAGAAAGTAACACTAATTTCTCAGAGATACAAAAAAACCTCAGACATAGTCCAACCAAGGAAAACTATGAAGAGAAAAAGATAATATTTAGGATTCAAGTCAGACCACAGGAATACAAAAACTGTGACATGATATGGCATGCCGTATCAGCAGAGCAAGGTCAGTCATGTGACCCATACATCTGCAAAAACTTAACACATTTGAGAGAATGTCACTTTGAAAATCTGAGGCATTCTTCTCCGTTCTATGACCATCTCTCTCCCAAGGTGTAAATCTGCTTAACCCAGCTGATCGAAACAGGATGTGGTTCAGCAGAAGGCGCGGTAGCGACTTAGGGGTTGAATGTATCCGCAAGAGTGTCAAACACTAGGGTGAGGTGGGGGTGGTGCATGCCTTTAATCCCAGCACTTGGGAGGCAGAGGCAGTTAGATCTCTGAGTTCGAGGTCAGCCTGGATTAGAGTAAGTTACAGAACACCCAGGGCTACACAGAGAAACCCTGTCTCAGAAAAAAAAAAAAAGTCATACCCAATCAAGGATTAATACTGGTCATTCAGTTAATCATCTGTAGAACAAAAATAATGCTACCTACCTTATGAAACTATTGTATAAGAATCATATACCTGGGGCTGGAGAGATGGCTCAGAGGTTAAGAGCATTGACTGCTCTTTCAGAGGTCCTGAGTTCAATTACCAGCAACCATATGGTGGCTCACAACCATCTGTAGTGGGATCTGACGCCCTCGTCTGGTGTATCTGAAGACAGCTATACATATACTCATATATGAAATGAATAAATAAATAAATCTTTTTTAAAAATCATATACATACACATAAACATACATGCACATATGCATATATACATACACATATATACACACATAAACATACACACAGACATACACACACACATATATATACAAAAACCTACAAAAACTTACACACCACACACATGCACACACCATATATATATATATATATATGTATATATATATATACATACATATATGACATATCTTACTATGTCATCTTGAACTCACAGTGATCCACCGACCTCTGACTCCTAAGTGCTGGGATTAAAGGTTTGTGCCACCATACCTTCAGTCTAAGAATCATATTTTTTTTATCTTTTATTTTTGAAAAGGGAAGGAAGAAAGAGTCAAAGAATGGGGAAGAACGCTGTGAACTGCTGACTTCTGTACATGACATGGATGTTGCAGCCATCATCTCATAAGAGCAATGGTTGCTTACAGGAAACTTGCATAAGGCTGGGCCAGCAACAGTCCAGCATGGATGGGAGGGGCTCTGCCTCTTCCTGAAGACCATATAGACAAGTGAACCCTTGCTGGGAGAGGGAAAGTGGTGTAGGCACTGTTACATTGTCTCTGTTCAGGTTAGTACCCTTCCATCCAAGTTGATGGCCGTAGAAACAGAAAGTAAGAGCAGGATTTCCAAAGCAGAGGTCAGTAGGATGAGGATAGAGAGACGTGTGGATAACACGGGGACATGATCAAAGTATATTTTATACAAATATATCTCTCTATATATGAAATTATAGTCCCATAAACATTAAAATTAAATGTACATTTTAAATTCATAGCCACATTATTACATAAACAGTCATCAAATAATTTATCAATGCAAAATAATTTACAGCTAGCAACAAATGCTTACAGCAGCTAACTTTTCAAGAGTAATTAAGATAATATTCACGGCTCTTACTTGAAGACTTTAGCATCTATCTCCCATTTAACCTGTACTGGTTTGAATGAGAAGGACCCCTGTAGGTTTGAATACTTGGTCTCTAGTTAGAAGAACTCTTTGAGAAGGATTAGGAGGTGTGGCCTTGTTGGAGGAGGTGTGTCTCTGGCAACAGGCTTTAAGGTTTTCAAATCCACACCATTCCCAGTTAACTCTCTCAGCTTTCTGTTTGTGGATTGGATGTGAGCACTCAGCTACTGCTCCAGCACCATCCCTTCCTGCTGCTCTGCTCCCTGGGATGATGGCCATGGATTCCAGCCCTCCACAACCGTGAGCCCAAATTAAACATTTTCTTTGTAAGTTGCCTTTGGTCATGGGGTTTTGTTACAGCAATAAAAAGATAACTAAGATGGTAGTTAAACACACACACATTGAATTCCACACATCTGTACACGTAATGAATATATAGTCTGTACATTTTAATTAAAAGTATATAGTGTTATGTTACATGCATTTTATTTGAGCTGAAAGCCAATAAGGAAATATTACAAGTAGAATGTTTCCAAAAGGGCAGCTCCAAGACTTTATCCTTATATATTTTTTATTCTTATACGTCTTCCCAAAACTCTATACTGCTGGCATATAGTCCTTTAAATTGTCAATATTAGAAAGAAAAAAAATGATTGTTAAAATGTTCAGCGATGGAAAATACGATGAGGATAAAGCCCCGATAACAGGTGTGGTCCAAATGACAGCTTTTCTACATCTAACTGACCCATCTGATGATCACTGAGAACAAGATTTCAGTCGCTGAGAAGGTACACTGAGTAATATGCCAGCCTTGCTGTGTAAAGAGAGGCAATGACAGATGCCCCAGGCAGCAGCGAGGACACAGCAGAGGATGACTAACACTGGGCTGTCCTTGCTGTGTTCCACTAGAAGGCCCAGTTGCCTGAGGAGAGGCAGGACTGGAAAGCCAAGGAGAGAAAGCAGGCGGGGGAGGGAGGGAGCAGAGGGGACCCAATGTGGAGACTCATGAGAAGGCTCCAAGGAGCCTGTGCATCCGGCAACCCTGGGAGTCTAAATTCCAGAGGAGAGAGAAACAGTGTGGGCTCTGGATGGGCAGGATCTGGGAGGGGGAGGGGCGGGATGAAGAAGAACGCTGAGGTGGGTACGGGGGAGGGAAGAGAAAGTCAAGGAGTAACAGCCAACTCATTCTGTGACTTGATGCTGGAGGTGGTGGGTACAGCACATGGCTCGGCACCAGGAAGTCACCCAGTGTGCCAATTTGCATAAAGACAAGCTTGCATAATTAAGGGAAGGAAATACGGATGCATCCCACTGTTTTGAGGGTATACTAAGGAGCCAGCTAAGCGCTGAAACTTCCTTTGGAAGGGAAGTTGAGTCTAACAGTGGAGCCTGCTGGATGCAGAAGAGCTCCATTAATGCAAGCATATGCTGTTCATTAGAGAATGAATTAGCACCTAATCTAGGGCTCTTAAAATAATGCCAAAAATCCAACTCTTGAATGGACCTTACTATGCAAATGGTAACGTGCTGACAAACAGTCGTGGAACAAAAATACATTTCCACATTACTGCATCCTGGACCAATGCAGATCGGGATAGTTCTCAAGATGCAGGAGAGTCTCTCTAGCTTCAAGGAACCCATGAATAGCAGCATCAATCAGCACATGTGTACTGTGTTCAGGAGTTGGCTCTTACAAGAAACCATAACACAAAGCAGATAGTGCCAGGCTCAAGCAGCGGGCCTTGACCCTGGTATGCTGAGCTCTTTACATCCATGGGGGTCCTATGTTTATAAAGTGCTACATGATGCACGGGCTCATATAACAAGACTAGGCTTCAGACAGAAGGATAAGCTGCCTCCACTTGCCTAAGACAAAAATGGGTTTACTCAAGGGCCAGGGCTAATTGATTACAAAGCTAGCTTGTGTTCGAAAGCTCCCCGGGGTTTCTGTTTACTTTTCAATGTCCTCTGGTGACATGCCATTGTAACAGGACAAGCATTTTTATTGCTTTCAGATGGTAGCACCGAGAGCCTGAGGAGGAAATGACCTGGCTGATGTGGGGAGTGGACCTGGTAGGAACGGCTGTGGCTCGTGTACAGTTTGTAGGAGCAAGGGAATGGATACGACCCTTGACTGTGTAAGCTAATTGGAAAGTGTACAGATGACACGGAGAACACTCTCTCATGGAAAGCCATTGCCCTGCTAGGGCAACAAACCAACAAACGTTCAGGTTCGGGTTTATTCTAACAGGCAGCAGACCGCTGTACTTGGAAAGTGGATGGTCCCAGGTTTTGGAAAGTACATAGTCTTGTTAACAGAAGGCAGACACAAAGGCTTTCTGTCTGGCACTTACTCAAAGCTCAGAGAGCTGGACACAGCACATAACAGAATTCTGCCACCTTAAATATACCACATGCTGGACTGCTCCAGACTCAGTCTGAAGATGCTACCCATCCCCCTCAGGCACTGCTTTCTTGGCTGGGGTCTGGACCACAGTACTGTATGTAAATTCCCCCTCACAAGTGTCTACTGTGGCCCAGAGGAGACAGCCAAGCCTCAAGCTATCTCCGTGTATCGGCCACGAGTCTCTCAGAGGATTTGAACTCAGTTTCAGAATTAAGCCATTGTTTCTACTCCAGACACTCGAGCCCTGCCAGCATTTGTGAAGCACAAGTATCCACAATTATGGAGCCAAGCAGGGACGGAAATGTCTTCTTTTTGATGGTCTCCTGGGTGCAAAATGTTGGAAGACAGTTACAGAGGTTCAGAGTGTTCAAACTCACTCCAACTGCCTTAAAATTAAGGCTGATGGAGGCAGGACAACAGGCTTCTTTGGGTTTGTGTCAAAGTCCCTAACTCATGGCTAAGTAGCCAGAAAGCACTTCAGCCAGGAGAGAGAAGGACTAGGGTGGGAAGAATCTGGGAGTGACTGGCTTCTAATCCAGCAGGGCAAGGCACATTTCACAGAGGAGGAAAATTACGCAGTCACAGCTTTTGTACTTGGAACGAGTACAAAAGAATTTCAGCACAAAGAACAGGAGAACCAAGGGGAACAAGAGGCTGCCCGATGAAAGGATTAATCTGAGTGAGTTTTCTTGACGGATGTGAAGTCAGGCTCGAAGGAGGGAGAGAAAGGGATCTGGTGGGAAATAGACTTGGGAGCTAGGCATGGTGGCTCTTGTCTGTAACCCCAGCACTCAGGAGACAATGGCAGAAGTTCAAGGTCAGCCTGGGCTACATATAGCCAGGGCTATCCAGCAAGGCCTGTCAAGAAAGGAAAGGAGAGGAGAGAAGGGGAGGGGAAAGGAAAAGAAAGAAAGGAAGGAAGAAAGGGAAGGAGGGTGGGAGGGAGGGAGGGAGGGAGGAAGGAAAGAAGGAAGGAAGGAAAGGAGGAAGGGAGGAAGAGAGGAAGGGAGGGAAAGGAGGGAGGAAAGGAGAAAGATGCAGCCCTGGTGATAGGAATGAGAAAGCCATGCTCTGAAGGTTTGATTGCAGATAGGCGTAGACACCTGTAGTGGTAGTCAAGAGGCAGGAGGGTCATACATTTAGGGATAGCCTGGGGTATTTAGATGGGCTTTCTCTTAAAAGAAAGAGGAAGAGAGAAGAGGAGAGTAAGAAAATAAAAGGAATCAAGAAATGATAAACTTGGGCTGGCAAGATGGTTCTGTGGGTAAGAGCACTGACTGCTCTTCCGAAGGTCCTGAGTTCAAATCCCAGCAACCACATGGTGGCTCACAACCACCCATTATGAGATCTGAATGCCATCTTCTGGTGTATCTGAAGACAGTTACAGTGTACTTATTTATAATAATAAATAAATCTTTTGGGCCAAAGCGAGCAGGGCCTGAGTGAGCGGGGTTGACCGAAGCGAGCAGAGGTCCTAAAACTTCAATTCCCAACAACCACATGAAGGCTCACAACCTTATTTTATGTATATCTGTACAGCTACAGTGTACTCATATACATAAAATAAAATAAATAAATCTTAAAAAAAAAAAAAGAAATGGTAAATAAACTTCAAGTGTACCTTTGCTCCTTAGTTTCCAGTCCAACATGTAGGTGTGAAGCCCGCAGCTGTCCTGCAGCTGTGAGATGACAAGATCACAGTGACAGTGGCGTCTCAAAATCAAAGGCCCAAGCAGAGCTTCATTGTATTATTATGTATCCTTCCAACACGGTTAACTCACCCCACTTAATAATATATATGTCTATAGCAGAACCACGTGTGATTCCTGGGACAGCAATTGTAACCTCACAGACAAAAATTGCCACAGTCATCCAGGGCTGGTTATACAGCTCAGTGGGTAAAGCACTAGCTGTGCAAGAGTGAGAGGCTCTGACTTCGAATACCCCACCCCACTCCAGCATTTACAACAAAGCCAGATATGGAGGTGTGCTCCTGTAATCTCAGTGTTGTGAGGCAGAGACAGGCAGATTCTCAAGGCTTGCTGGATAGCCAGTCTACCTGACACAGAGAGCTGCAGGTTCAGGGAGAGACCCTGTCTCAAAAAAAAAAAAAATGTAGGACAGAGAGCAATAAGGAAGAAGCCTGGTCCCCCACGTGTGCACGCGTTAGTGCAGGCACACAGGTGAGCATGTGCACATACATATATGCACACACAAACACGTCCACACACACACATGTGCATGCACATACACACACATGCATGCACACACAGACACACACACACACACAGACACACACAGACACACACACACACACACACACACACTTAAGACAAACGCCTCACTGGCACTAGTATTCACAGCGCACTTCATTTATTTCCCTGGGCAACATGCACAGAACTGCATCATGGGAAGTGGGGCTGAAAGCAGTTAAAGGAAACGACCCTTGATCTGTTCTTATGGTCTTTGTTCTCAGTCCCTCCCCTAGAGCCTCCTCTACTGCCAGCTTGATGCCTCTGTCTATATGTGTCATGTCATGTTCTGAGCTACACTCTTCTGAACCATTCTAAGTGATCCCAGGTCATGCCAGGCCATCCTTCCCTCCTGCTCTGAGGCCAGCAGACATCAGAGCTATTCTGTGAAAGTTGAAGGGCAGACAGAGAGCTCCAACAAGCAAAGAAAGGCTGGGAATCCAGGACAGCCTTGCTGCAGGATGGAGGAGGGAGAACAGCCATGGAGCGGCAGGGAATAGCCAATGAGGGTCTGTGGTAGTGTGAAAAGGTGAAAAGGAATGGATTCCTGCCCCACCCCCGACACAAACACACACCTCCATCCTGTTCTCTCTGCACAGTTTTTTTTTTGACTCTACATTGCCAAATTTCAATTCTGTACCAACAGCTTATTTTTATGTTAGACATAGACCTAGACTGGAGAAAGGTCAATCTTTTCTCCAGGTCAGGATTGACATGCTCTGGGCCCAGACCAGCAGTGAGTCTTCTCAGAGATGCAAAGCAGCCATTCTGGACACCTTCTTGCTTTCCACACAACCCCAGGCTTCTTGAGCTATGAATTAAAATAGCTGCCATAAACACAGGACAGAGCCCACAACTGGGAAGACTAAGAATGAAGAAGATTATCTAAGGACACGACTTGTAGTCCAGCTGCCGTGAACATCATCTTGTTGGCATCACCAGTCAGGGTTTCAGTATTTAGTAATAATGGCTCCCTGCCTGCACACCTGACAAGCCAGCATCCCCAGTGTGCCTTGAATACCTGTGAGTGGCATGGGCTTCCATACCACTGACGCCTGGCTCAATAGTGCCTGTGAACAAACATCACACCCGGCCATCCAGGTTCCAACTGCTCCATTCACTCCAGGCTGTGTTAAGTGCAGAAGACCTGCAAGCACAGCCAGAAGGTGCTATTCCCAGGGAGCCCAACCTGGCTAACAATGACTTGACCCCTCACACACCTGGACCCTTGGTACCTAGAGTTAAGCACACCAAGAAGAAATATGGGCCAAGAAAGAACCAGAACTCTCTCAGGTCACAGCCTTTCCCATTGGGTTTCTGAGGGCTAGACTTCCCTCAAGCTGGATATCTGAGGCATGTCCTGCATTCGAGTTTTACAAAGTACTCACAGAATAAGTTCATTTCACAGACATGGGTAAAACTTCACAAACCCACTCTTCACATACTAGCACCTAAGCCAAAAGATCTTCTCTGTTGTACCTATATTCTTTCCATAGACTTATTACCTGTAACTTGCGTTTCTCCTTCAGAGCGAGGAGCACTGGGTGTGGAGTGGGGGTAGGGAGCTCTCAGCCCTGGGAAAGGCTAAGCAGAGGCTTCTGGTACAAGCTGTACTGGCAAACATCGATTAGCTAGCATGTGATTAACCAGACTTGGCTTGTCCAAATGTTGTACTCCGCCTCTTTCTCTTTAAAAAGATTAAGACAACAAATCAGCAGATACTGAATGATACAGCCTGTGGGGACAGCCTACACACTCTTTATAAAGGTCAAATAAAACTGTCCATAATAGTATAATCCCAATAACCCCATCTCTGGGTAGACGCCCCTAGAATTGAAAGCACATGCTGTAACACTCAGGCTCACAGCACTGACATCCAGAAAGAAGGAAACAAGTACACGGATAAGCAGTGTGGCGCATACAGGTCAATGGACTACAACCTGAGCCACACTGCTCCGTGCGAGGGTCGTGAGGACATCATCCTAAGAGCAGTAGGGTGGTCACAAAAGCCAGATACTGTACGGTCAACTTACATGAGGTGCTCAGAGTAAATTCAAAGACTGTGAGTAGAATATGTTTCAAAGGGATGGGGCAGGAGACAGAGGGACCAGTGTCATCTGTACCATGTCAACTAAATGACACTTAAACATGGCTTGACTAGTATCATAATTTAAAACTACCTAAGTGACATGTCCTATATGGCAAACACAACTTCTCCACAAATGCCAACTCATTTGATCTCACCCACAAGGGAAGGTGCAGTATAATCATCATCCTCCTTGCCTATCATTTCACTTGGGGCCACACAGCTGGCCCTCAGCTCCAAAACCGTGTCTTGGAATGCTGGGCTGCTCACGTGACTGAGACTACCAGGCCTGGGGGACTACCAACTAAGCAGAACCAGAACAAGAGAGCCTGCTACTCTCACACACACTTATCAGGAGGCCCTAGACACCAGATCACTCAGCTCCCACACAATGGATTCAGCTGCTTTGATTAATTTCACAAGACCAGGGACTCAAACTAGAAAGAGAAGATCTCTGGATTAATGCTCTCTTTAAGACAAAATGTCTGTCACGTGGGACCAGGAAGATATGCTTGCCTTCTGTCTTAGTCAGGGTTTCTATTCCTGCACAAACATCATGACCAAGAAGCAAGTTGGGGAGGAAAGGGTTTATTCAGCTTACACTTCCATGTTGCTGTTCATTACCAAAGGAAGTCAGGACTGGAACTCAAGCAGGTCAGGAAGCAGGAGCTGATGCAGAGGCCAAGGAGGGATGTTACTTACTGGCTTGCTTCCCCTGGCTTGCTCAGCCTGCTCTCTTATAGAACCCAAGACTACCAGCCCAGAGATGGTCCCACCTATAAGGGACCCTTCCCCCTTGATCACTAATTGT
Source organism: Mus pahari (assembly GCF_900095145.1). Taxonomy (NCBI): domain Eukaryota; kingdom Metazoa; phylum Chordata; class Mammalia; order Rodentia; family Muridae; genus Mus; species Mus pahari. The sequence continues at coordinate 26,972,585 of NC_034600.1, forward strand.
GAAAATGCCCCACAGCTGGATCTCACAGAGACATTTCCCCAACTGAAGCTCCTTTCTCTGTGATAACTCCAGCCTGTGTCAAGTTGACACACAAAACCAACCAGTACACCTTCTTATATTTCATATACTAACATTGTCATATATAAAGAGAAAAGGTTCACAGAAGGGGTGGCCTATGAAAGAACCCAGGAGGCCCTGGGATGAAGGCTCCACATCTACCTATAGGTGGACTTCACTCTCTGGCTCTTACTTCATCGGCTTCCAACAAATCACAGATGTATTCTGTCTTCTCTTACCAAGTTCTGACCACCTGTGATGGGCTTCTCGTGCACACAAACACTTTTTTAAAGTAAAATGCTGGTCTCATGATTCCAACCACCAGGAAGGTGGGGACCAGGAAGACAGTTTGATCAGTGAAGTACTTGTCCCAACACCCAAGTCAAAAGCTGGGTACCACAGTGTGCATTTGTGATCCCACTGTTCAGAGAGAGACAGGGAGATCCCTAGGGTTTGATGTCTAGATTGTCTAGCCAGTCGATGAGTTCCAAGTTCAATGAATAACACTGACTCAAAAAAAGAAAAAAAAATAGAGAACAATTTAGGAAAACTTTGACTTCTGGCCTATATGTTCAACTATACACACACACACACACACACACACACACACACACACACACTAACCTAAATACATTGGTTAACAAAGAGTTCACCATGATTACATGTAGATCCCTCAAGCACTGCTTCTCAAGGCCCACTCTGGGAAAGTCAGCAAGGATCTGCTCACAGTGCACACAATGTCATTTCCGCTCTAACCAAATACCTTTCGCATACTGACAGCATTCTATGACTCTCTCCCCCATCTCACCCGGGAACAAGAATACAGCTGGCCAGATACAATGACATCATTAGCAACATCAACCCCTCTAGATCGGGGCTGAAAGCTCTCTGCCTTTTACACTATATTTCATTTTGTCACATTAAGAATAAGAACATTCTATTATGTAACCTCAATGCAAGTATCCAAATCAGGAAGTTTAATATTGAGACAATAGTTATGATCTATACTTGAGAGTTAACTCTTTCCAAGAAATGTCTTGTACAGCTTTCTCCTTCTTTCTTCCTTCATTTATCTTGTTTGTTTGTTTGTTTGTTTGTTTTTTAGGTACTGGGTGTGGAACTCAGAGACTCAACCATGCTGGTTGAGCACCTAGCCTCTGAGCTCTGTCCTTGGCTCACTGTGTCACGTTCTTCCTACCTTTTGCCTGTGGCTGTCGAATGTCTCCAGCTCTATTGATCCGGAAGGCTGCCAGCTTTTGTCTTTTTTCATCTCATGTGTTTAAAGATTTCCAGGCACTGGTTTTTTACCTTGATCTCAATCCGTTGATCTCAATGTGTCAATCTCTTCGTAACAAGTAAACATCTTTCGCACTTAAGCACACAAGTAAAAGGCAAGTTCTATTTGCCCCACACATATCACATGACTTGGGATTGTCACCCGAAAGGTGAGGCTAACTTTAATCCCTTGATTCCTGGGATATGAGCTATGTTTCTCCACACCTGTGGGGAGACGCTTAAAAATGTATGAATATCCCTTTATTTACGAATCTTACATCCCTTAATGTGGGCAGCTATTTATTTTTCAATGTTTCTTCCACTATTGTAAGGAAGGGCCTCCCCTTCTCCCCAACTTCTTTGTCAGTTTAAACCTGGGATTCTATATTCAACCGACCTGATGTCTCTGAGTTATACAGAGTGAATCCATCAAAATGGCATTAAGTAGAAAAAAATGATCAAAAAAGGATTACAACTGAAGATATGCAGCTTGTGAAACTGCTTTAGAGGCTAAGCAGGGTATGTGATGAGCTTCCGCCACAGACCTACAGCCACACCCACTCCATGGTGACACTGTTCTGTGGTGAGCCCCTGCTGGGTCCCACAGACATCCCTGGTTTCTTTAGGCTCCATGCTCACAGCCTGACACCCAGCTCCCCATTGTCCCAACAACTTTGCTCTGCTGATGGTCAGTTGTTACTGAAAACAGCTCCCACAGCAGGCCAAGGACTTGCTGGAGGCTTCCATGCCAGGTAGCCCAAGGCCAGGGTGTGGATTCTACAGCCTGCACCCTGTCCTACCAGCTCCGACCTCCCACTAATACACAGTGGGACAAAGTTAAACTTTACAGTTTGTAAACCTCTCATAACCTTTGCTTCCATCCACATCATATGCCACATTACTATTATATTAAAATGAGATTGTATAGCAGAGGGCATGCTCTAAAAGCCTGGAAATCATTAATGCATGTATGCCCTTACTATATAGCTCACATTATTTCCATCGCTATGGGGCAAAGGCACTCTCCTTGCTCAGCCCCTTCCGGGAGCTATTTTTCAACCAAGATGTGGGTTGGACATATTTTCATCTTGTATCTCTTCGGAGCCATGCAGGATGACTTTGGCCATTGTTCTTGGTCCCATTTGATGCTTTCTAGCTAAGGAAGAGAAGGATGCGAGGCTATACTGAGTGGGGAGAGTCGTGCCTCGGGGCAGCGAGGGGAACCGGCTTTCTTAAATCCTGAGGGTGGCATATGGGGCCAGGTGTGTTCTCACATCTGCTCTGTGGCTCTAAAACTGCAGAGCGTGGGTGGCTCATGCCTTCCGCTCCCTAAAACACACACAGCTTACTTACGCACTACAACTGCTGCTCAGCAGGGGAGATAATCTGTAGGTCTGCAGTGTGACAAAGACTATAAATGTTATAGCCAAATTATTACTGGGATGGAATTTCCATTCAAGGATATGAACTGGGGCTTTTAAAAGTCTTTTGGTAAATGATACCATATACTTACTTTTTAATGTAAAGGCTAGCAATGGGGACTTATAAACCTCCCCCCAACACACACCAATTCACTATTAAGAAACAGAATAGGCATACTGTCACCCAAAGGCCATTTAGCCCAGCCCATTTGTACAGCCCCTCACCCTTCTCCACGGGCTTTAAATAACTGTTAGTGCCTCCCTTGGAGGTGGGAACTCAACTAGCTCACCTACAGGGATCCAGGCTTTGGGCTGCAGCTCTTCCCCGTCTCCTGTGCCTATTTCTTTAGCTCAGTGGGTAGGGTTTCCTTTGTTATGTGCCTTGGTTAGTGGGCAGAGAAGCCTCCTGGCTTGTGGCACCCAACATGAAGAGAGCTTCGTGCCACCTCCTGTCCCTGAGAAATCCCACCCATGCCCATCGTGGCTGCTACTAGTTAAGGGGCTAATGCTCACGCCTCCTCTCTTACACTGATGGCTCAAAGGGTCTCCAGTTCTGTTAAGCAAGGCAATGCTTCTCTCAAGTTGCTCTCCTGCACATGTCTGATGCAAGAGAATACTGTCTGCAGTGGGTCAAATCCACAAGCTAATAGGAAAGTCATAGCTAAGGCAGATAGACACGTAATATGAAAACTAAATGACGAACAGCATCTAGCTGCTCCCAATTGAACCGAAAATAGACTCCAACCTAAACCCATGCATAAGCCTCACAGAATCCCAACTGCTGGCTCTCTTGGACCTTTCCTTTACCAACAAACCCTCTCACTTTCCCTCCAGACACTTAGTCCCCTCCTCCTCCTCCTCCTCCTCCTCCTCCTCC
>NC_034600.1:26976236-26979394 GCF_900095145.1 Mus pahari
TCCTCCTCCTCCTCCTCCTCCTCCTCCTCTTCCTCCTCCTCGTGCTCCTCTTCTTCCTCTTTTTCCTCCTCCGTTTCTCATAATCCATGATAGACGCAACATCTTCAAAAGTATTTTCTTCAAGGGCTAAGGAGAAGGCTCAGCCAGTAGAGTACTTGTTGGGCAAATGTGAGTACCTGAGTCGATCCCCAGCGCTTGTGCAAGAAACCTGGAGTATAGGACAGGCCTATATTCCCAGCAGTGGAGATGGGGACAAGTCTCCTCTCTGTCTCTCTGTCTCTCTGTCAGTCTCTCTCTCTCTCTCTCTCTCTCTCTCTCTCTCTCTCTCTCTCTCTTTCGGGACTTTGGGTCTGGGTATAATGTTCAGTGGTAGATCACTTGCCTAGCATACTCTTCAGGAACTTTTAGCTCGGTAGTAGATCTAGATAGATAGATAGATAGATAGATAGATAGATAGATAGATAGATAGACAGACAGTACTCTGAGGGATTTCCATATTCTTTCCAGGAAAGGAATGAAAAAAACTATCCACTGAAATGTGATAGAAAAGATGTAGAGCACAAGGGAATTACCCAGCCGGGGGAAGGGTCAGCAGGCGTCCCAGCCCGTGAGGATGCAGATGAGGACAGCGATGAGATCCATATGCTACTGCCACAGAGCATCCACAGCTGGACTCCATGCTCTCTTAAGCCCTTTATGAGACGACTCTAATCCTGACAAAGCCTGTGTGTGGGAGGTACCATTATCCCCACTTGTCAAACGATGGGACCAAGATACGGGGAACATGACTGCTACGTGATAAGCTGTGGAACCTGGAGTGTCCCCTCTGCAAGTCGGCTCCAGGCCCCAGCTCTAGACTATGAAGTGAGTGGCTGTGGCACCTCTGCAGGTTCCTCTGAGGTGCACTGGGGTACAACGGGTAACCTGAAGAAGTTCTGGTGTTTGTAACTCAGGAGATCACATAGAGACAAAAATATTCTGTCTTTCACAAAGTTGTCAGAAGCACAGTGTGCTTTGCAGCTTGGCATCCATTATGGACCAAGTCCTTTAGCTCCAACTCAGCTGTGCGTTTCCTTTAAATATCCTTAAACTGGGTCATCAACAATAGATAAGATGTTTGCAAACAACTGATGATCAGCCTGATTCTATACAAAATAGACCGATCATTTTTATCTTGCCCTTCTTAACAGAAAACGATTTCCACAGCAAAAAAAAAAAAACAAAAAACAAAAAACCAAAAGGCCTGTAATCCCACCATCCAGAGGGTTACTGCAGTAGGGTCACTGGTTTGAGGCCAGCGGGGACTAGGGAGACTCTGTCGCAAAGTGAACAAGCAAGCTAAATATCAAATCCCTCAAAAGCTACGGGGCTAATGGGAAGGATGGTCCGTGGTTTGTTTTGCTTTGTTTAGTTAGCTTCATAACTTCATCTATCTATTGGGGGGGGGAATAAACAAGCAAAATTATTGTTTTAAGTTTCTCCTCAATTTGAAGATGGCTGTGAGAATCTGTTGGCCGCCACTAGCAGATAGGTGCTGAGGTTAAGAACCGAGTTTTGACATTAAAAAAAAAAAAAAACCCTGGTTCAGTCAGCATGACTCTCTAAGCCTCAAGATACCCATTTGCAAAATGGGTATGTCTGTCATCGATCCAGGTAGTATTCAGGCAGGGAGAAGACTGCACTTCAGCAGTTTATTTTGTCTTTCGTTTTGTTGAGCTAGGGGCTCCCTAGCTATCCCAGGCTAGCCTTGAACTTGCGATCCTTGCGGCAGTCTCCCAAGGGCTTGGCTACAGGTGGGCCCCACCACAGCCAGCTGACTGGAGTTTAACAAAGGAACTACTTAAAAAGTGGAGAAAACAAGTTATGTACTGTGGATGCTGGGGGAGAGCAGCAACAGAGAGCCATCGCTTTCCCCACCCCCAAGATATGAAAGGGAAGGAAGAAGGCTGGGAGGACCAGGAGAAAGGCTGGGAGAACCAGGAGGAAGGCTGGGAGGACCAGGAGGAAGGCTGGGAGGATCACATGAGACCAGAATTTATCTAGAACAACTGCAGGAATACAGCTACCCTGACAGGCGCTGTGACATTCAACAGGGGAACCAGACACTCCCTCCCTACCTCCCATAGGCACACACAGCCTAGGGGAGTGGGAGCAAGGTACATGCAGTCTCTCATCTCTCAGAACCAGAGTGGCAGAGCCTATACTGGATGTTTAAGTTAGCATCTCAGCACACAGAGCACAGCAGGTCTGAGGGGACATCAGAGTAGCCAGCCTGGTGTCTCTCTCAAGGTTGTTGTGAGCAAATCTTCTCATCATCAGTTATTCTATGTTTCTATCCATCTTAATACGTGGCAAATGTCATAGGGGTAGGACATATCAGCTAGTCCACTGCTAGGCCAGAACATATCCCAAACTCTTGTATAGGGGAAACTACGCTTACAAGCTCATATCATGATACTATTTAACAAATGAGATATGACCAAATCATTAGGCAACTCAGAGAAGACGTATGAGATAGCACCCTTAAAACCAGGGTGGGTTCCCATCTCTGCTTCCATGAGTTTCATTAGCTGGAGGGGTACATGTTGCTCCCCCAACCCAACCCAGAATAATAGCTTGGATATACTCTGATTAAAGCCGTGCATCTCCTCTAATAGCAGGGAATTTTCTTGATTTCATTATGTGAGCACAGCTAATTTCTTTTAGGCAATCATTTAAGTTTAAATGTTTCAACCCAACATAAATATGGGTATTCTTCATTTCTGCTGAAGTCATTCTAAAAAGACTATGGGCGTGGCGCTGTCCCTGGGGAGATGGCCCAGGGATAAGGGAAAGAAAGCAGCAAGACCACAGGCCACAGTGGCAGGCTGAGGTAGGAGGGTCCACAAGTTCAAGGTCAGCCCATGTTATGTAGTGAGTCCCATGTTAGCCTGGGAGATCCTGTCTGGAAAAAAAGAAAGACAAAAGACCAAGGCCATTTTCTAAGATCTGTTTGCCAGCTACCATAAACGCCAGACAGACTGCCTACTGCCCCGATAGCTAAGGGAGGTATGGTGCTTTAAGATTTGTGTTGTGTGTGGTGTGTGTGTGTGTGTGTGTATGTGTGTGGTGTGCGTGTGTGTGTATGTGTGTGGTGTGTGTGTGTGTGTGTGTGTATG
>NC_034600.1:26979589-27023850 GCF_900095145.1 Mus pahari
TATGTGTGTGTGTGTGTATGTGTGTGGTGTGTGTGTGTGTGTGTGTGTGGTGTGGTGTGTGTGTGTGTGTGTGTGTGTGTGTGTGTGGTGTGTGTGGTGTGTGTGTGTTCCTATATACCACCTGACTGTGAGTGCCTGCAGAGACCAGAAGGGGTTGGAGCCCCTGGAGATGTAATTATCTGGCGTGAGTGCTAAGAACCAAACTGATCCTCCACAACTGCCTTTACCCCCTAGGCCCTATTTCCAGCCCTGAGCTATGAGAGATTTTATGTTTATGTGTTTACAAAGTAACCAAACCAGTAGATTTTTAAAGTTAAAAATCACATAGGACAACTCAACATAAAAGCAGTGTAAGAATGTCTAATTGATTAAAAACTTGAGCCAGCACACAGAACTATGAAAAAATAAAATGTGGGTTTTTTTTTTTTTCTGCATATCTACCACATCCCCAAACTCCACTCTTGTCCCCATTAGAAATCTCCACTAACAGTATAGGGCAGCACCTTTAAAACTACCTCATGGCGGACGGGTTGGAGGATGGCTCAGCAGGTAAAAGTGCTTAACATACAAGCCTGACAGTTGGAGCTCGATTCTGGACCCCACATAAAAAGCTGGTCACAGTGGTGTCCCCAACACTCCTGCTCCCAGATGAGGGCAAAGACAGGAGAGGTGGTCAGCTGCCCGTGCAGTGCTGCGGCAGCAAGACCAGAGGAGAGCCTCAGCAAGGCAGAAGAGAAAAAAACGCCTTCCAAAGAGCGGTTCTCTGATCGTGTGCATGCTACAGTGCACAAACACTCACACGCATCCATACGCACATACCCACACACTAAACAATAACAACAAAAAGCTTGTATAGAACTATTTTGCAAATGCTTACATACATATACGTGTTTATAAAAATGCTACTCATTATTGTGTTCATGTTTTTGTAAGTAACCTTTCTCATGCAATCCATTTCTTGGTACATTCCTTATAGAGATATTTTGGTTTTTCAATGTTGTATCTTATAACTTATGTAAATATCCATTTAAACTACTCTCCAATGACTAGGCATTTAAATTAGCACCAATTTTTCTACCTATTTTTTTTAATTAATTCTCTACAATATTCACAGTTCTTTTTCTTCTATTTACAGTTAATTCCCTCTTGATTCAGCATGGCAGCCTTCCACTTGAGCTAATTTTCAGCTGGATCAATGTCATGGTACAGTATAGGTTTAATAATTTGTGTGTGTGTGTACCTGTGCTTGTGTGTGTGTACTCGTGTGTGTGTGTGTGTGTGTGTGTGTGTGTGTGTGTGTGTTATACTTAAGTGGTTAAAAATACATAAATTTTTCCAAAGAGAAATGGATCTATAGCCCTTGATTCTGGGTAGACTTAACAATGGTCTCAGCGAATTGAGCATGGCAGAAGTAATGCCATATGACTTCCAGAGTCAGATTATAAAAAAAAAAAAAAAGCCATGCCTCTTCCCCACAGGCTCTCAGAACATTGCCTCTCCCTGACTACAGTCCTCTTGAGAGTCAGCCACCATACTAGGAGACACCCTGGTGAGCAGACTAGTTGGGACCAGTCTTCGAGTCATCCCGGCCTCAGGTACAAGAGTGCAGAAAGGGCCAGACTCAGCACCCTGAAGTTCAAGTCCTTCCAGCCAAGGTTCATTAATTTGTCCAGAAACAAGCTGCCCCCCCCCCCAAGTCCTGTCTGACTTCTCAGCTCTAAGAACCTGTGAGCGTAAGTTTGGGGTGTTATTAAACAACACTATAGAACTGAATAGAGAACATGCATAGGCCCACTCACCTAATCTGGGCTGTTGCTTTTCCTCTCGTCAGAAGTTCTGGTACTTGTGGGTAGAGAGACATTTCCAAGACTCTGAGATCTAGACTAGAAGCTCCAGTTAAACTGTGGCAACTCTCCTGTCCTCATTCACTGACCAGAGACGAGTATTCTTTCTCCCTTAGAGCATAGAGGTGTGATGAAAAAACTGAGAGATGTGCTGAGCCTCTATGCAAGTCTCTCTCTGTCTTTGTCTTTCTCTGTCTAGCACTGTCTATGCCTCTGTCTGCCTTTGTCTCTGCCTCTGTCTCTGTCTGTCTCTGCCTCTGTCTCTGTCTCTCTGCCTCTGTCTCTGCCTCTGTCTCTCTGTCTCTGTCTCTGCCTCTGCCTCTGCCTCTGTCTGTCTCTCTCTCTACCTCTGTCTGTCTTTGTCTCTCTGCCTCTGTCTGTCTCTGTCTCTCTGTCTCTGTGTGTCTCTGTCTCTCTGTCTCTGTCTGCATGAGTGTGTGTTTGTGTGTATATGTGTGTTAATCATCTCCAATCAGTCAGAGCAAAGATATTCAAAGGTAAATTGATAGTGAAGTTGGGGTTGAAGGTCTAGTCTGCTCAGGACTTGAATCTCCCAAAACAACTTTCGTAGATTGACAGTCTTCTAATTTCAACAAATTGTGATTCATAAAAAATTTACTTTAATACCCTGGGATTGATAGGAATGATAATTAATTTTAATGTAAGGGGAAAGACAGTGAAAAAAATATAATTAGAAACAAATCTAGACAGGAATAAAACAAGAAAGAAATACACCTGGTGCTCATAGTGATTATAGTTAGTGAGTAAAGCTTAATCTATAATATTCTGTGTCATGCCCCACCCCCAGGATGACTTACAGAGGGATTTTTGTTGTTATTTTCAGTTTGTTCATTTTTTTTTTAATTAGAAGTTGCATAGGACGGTGGTATTGATGCACACCTTTATATCCAGTACTTCAGAGGCAGAGGCAGAGGCAGGTGGATCTTTGAGTTTAAGGCCAGCCTGGTCTACAAAGTGAGTTCCAGGACAGCCAGGGCTACACAGAGAAACCCTGATTCAAAGGGAGGAAAAAGCTGTCCTACTGAGAAACAGCACGACAGTACCATACCTGCTACTTCATGACCAAAGCCAGCCCTAGAACAGAGCAGCAGGTACCCTGGGCTCCAGCCTTCCCCTCTGTATCACAGAGCTAAATGTCATTCATTTCACGGGGGGGGGGGGGCTCCACATCATGGCCCCTTCCTCTCACGCTCAGTGGCCAATAGAGAAAAGGCTCAGGGTCAGAGTAGCACACAACCGCTCTTGGTGTCTCCCCAACCCCAGGAAGCATACCGAACTAAGAAGTACTTGGGTACCCATCACCCCTGGGAGCCCAAACCACTAAAGGGAGGCCAAGAACCCTCTGAAGGGACGCTTGGCTTGTGTGATCTTCACTTAAGTAACTGCAGAAAGTCAGCAAACACCTCCGACCTAAAGCAGCCACCCTACTGCCTTTCTGGGCCTGTTCTGCTCCTTCTCTGCCCCATCAACAGAGCAGCCATCTGTCCAAGGCTGTCCTGGAAGCACCCATCACAGTGCCAGGCCAGTCTCTGCAAGCACTGTTCTTCCCATTGTCTGGCCACTCTCGGGGAATAGAGTAACCGGTGGTCACAGGAGGTTTTGTGATCAGCCTGGTACAAAGTGGATCATATAGAGTTTCAGGCCGACCCCACTCTGAGGATGACCTCATCCCTTGGATACATGTGCCAGTTTGTCTTTAGCTGTCAAGAGTTGGTACTTACTCCAAGGGTGGCCTGAAACCTTAGGAGGGAGTCTTGCCTCAAGTCCAGCCTCAGTGGAGCAGAATCTGCAGTTAAACTAAATTCTCACACAGGACATGCACATCTAAGGGTGGGTAGTTCTTCACTGGAGAACCCTGATCTATCTAACATTAGACATTTCTGTCCCAATAATGCCCAAGACACTAGTCATAGTAGATATTTTGGAGAGAGGATTTTAAGGGTAGGAGACAAGCATAATCCCTTTTTTTTTTGCAGAAAGATCTCATTATTCATGCACTCTTGACATGGGGGAAGGAAGCCCAGATCACTGTATTTCCTAAGCCAAATCCTAAGGGCATGAAGGTGAAATGGAATTGCCACCCACCATCACAGACGCTAATTGGTCTAGCACATGCTATTATAAAAAAGTGTCAGGTGGGAGCCAAGTCAGAGGAAACACAGCCCCACAAAACCAAATCTTCAGTAATTGAATCTGTTTCTTGACCATTGGTAATGATTCTTCACCAGGGGTAACTAGCAGTGTCTGGAGACATCGAGAGCTGTCATAAAGGACAATATACGAATACAAGTTGTCATAAAGGACAATATACGAATACAATACAATATACGAGCCAACCCCCCCACCCCCCCACCCCCGCCAAACCAAACCAAACCAAACCAGACCAGACCAGACCAGACCAGACCAGACCAGACCAAAACAAAACAAAACACAAAACAAAACAAAACAAAACAAAACAAAACAAAATAGCTAAGAACCGGCTCTTATTAAACATCCTCAAGCAATTCACAGTGAAAGCCTGGCTTCAGGATTCTCTCGCTCATCATTTTCTCTCTTTCCTCCAGTCCCTCCCATCAATACTCTTCACCCTAACATTCAACTCCTGAAGTAGCCTGCACCCCCTTCCTCTCCAGCTTCCCCATTGGCTCTAAGAAGAGCCTGCCATTGCGTATGTATGTGACAGCCTAGGGACAGAGGAAGGACCTGCTTGTCCCTGTCCTCATTATTCATGCAGCACAGGCCCTGGATTACCCATTATACCGTCCTGCCTGTGCACTGAGTACTGGAAGGGGCCACAGCTGCTCCTTCAAGCCGCTCCCTGGGATTTGAAAGGGACTACCATCCTGGCCGGCTTTGGCGCACAGACCCTCGCCTTTGTGACAGAGGAAAAGGAGCAGGGCTCACAAGAAAGCTGAGCATGGGAATAATAGCTCAAGCCCAGCTTTTGAAAGTTCAGACAACTGGTGAATGGCCCCTCCAGCTTTAGCACAAATTTGCTGAAAAGGACACCCCCCCCCCTCCGCTCCTGCTCTGAAATGCACCCTCCGGCAAACTTTCCCACTGTTTTGGCTTCCTCCCTTCTGCTCCAAGATTGCTGCAAAGATGCTGTCTAGGATAGTCAATTTCATTTCACTGAATGGAGAGAGAGTGGTCCTAAAGGCCAGGAGAGCCAGGCATCCCAGTGTGGTCACTCATAGCACCCTTTCCTACCTATCTCAGTTTGGACAATGAGCTATAACCTTTCTTCCGGGGCACGCTGTTCCCAGAGAGAACAAAGCTGCCGGCTTGGCATGCTTTTGCAGAGCTCTTTAAGCCACAGACCTTAAAGTTAAACTCATGTCCAATTATGTCTCATTTGGCCCTTTGCTGGTGATGTGCCCGCTGACCGAAATTCTGCTTGCAGGAAAATGACCGGCCCGCTGATGAAGAGAAACCCAGGGCTGAGCAAACACACTCTAATCTTGTGGCTTGAAGGCATCAGGAAAGGATGCTGGCACAGGCTATGGGAAAACCTGCTCTAATCAGACCCACGGAGTTACCCAAGAAGTTTCAACTCAACTTCACGTTAAATTCCACCTGCTGATTCCAGCGTTGCATGAAAACTCCTGTTCCTGGATGGTGTCTGTGGGTTAAGGTAGGAGGCACAGATGATGTCATGGATCTCATGGGTACAGGTAGGGTAGAGGAGAGGTGGGGTCTGCTGATTACTAGTCAGTCCCTGCACCCCACCGCTGACTTCCACCAAGACTATGAACCTGGGCAACGTGAGTCCAAACAGGGGGGGATGTCTCTCATAGTCGGAAGGAATCACTTAAAAACCAATACGATTTCTTCTTTGACGGTGATTACAGGTCGCTCTGGGGGAAAAAAAAGCAGCCTGCAGAACAGGAAACATCATTCTGTATAAAACAGCTGTTAACCATGAGACCCACATCCTTCCAGGCTTCTCTCCTATACTCTAGGTCCTAACTCCCCTCGTGGGTCCTGCTTTCTCACTCTATCACAAAAGCGTGTCTCCGTATCACGATAGGCTAGACTGTTTATTTAGGCTGTGTCTGTGGCTCTCTAATGGCAAAGTGAACAGCTGTTTGCTATTCAGACTTCAGAAGTTTATGCACAACAGGAGGTAGTAAATACGTGGATGAAAGCAAACAATAAAATGTTAACGAAGACTCCATCTCCTGGAGTCGTCTCAGTCCCCAGTGTGGCGAGCTTTGAGGCCTTCTTTCTATCCTGCTGGGTAAAAAAAACAAGGAGGCCTGCTCCTGACCCAGCAGAGCACATGGTGGCTCTAGCAGGTCAGGCAAATCAGGAAAGGAAATGGCAAAGGTGGCCAGATTCCATCACCAGGAGAGAAGAAATGCCAAGGAGACAGAGCAGAGAACATGAGTGGGGTGTTTAGAGAACCCCTGAGCCCTGGAGCAGCTACAGGTGCCCTCTCTTCCTCTAACACCACCTGTGGACTCTCAACCGAACTTGACTCATGCCAACTGTCCCACAATGCTCCTCCTCCCCTTCGCCACTCATTGAGCACTCCCCCTGCCTAGCAATGGCTTAGCACTTTACAGTTTGCCCTGATAACATCACCAGACAGGGACTACAGTAGCCATACTGTCAGAAGAAACACCCAAAAGAGAGATGCGTGTGTGCCCCTTCCTTTGGGTATCAGACTGCTGAATCCAATGAACCCTATGGAATTACAAGTTCTTCACAAACCCCACACCAGGGGCCTGGGGGAGCCTTGGTGCCAGCTAGAGGAGGAACTTGTCTCCCAGGAGGGATGTCATACAGTTCTGGGATCACATTAAAGGGTAGGGTACGACAGTGATGGGTCAGTGATGGGGGGAACCACACCTTGACCAGACCTGCATATTCATTCCTCCTAACTCCTACTGAAACCTAAAATCTCATGTCTAGGCCCCCCCAGAAGTGCTGAGCTGGCTCAGAAGGTTTAAGGCATTTGCTAGGAAGTCTAGCCATCTGAGATGTACCCCCAGAAGAGAGCGCTGACTCCCCAAAATTGTCCTCTGGCCTCCAGACACATGCTGGCATGCACGCACCCTCAGATGAATAAGTAAATAAACACAGAAATGGATTTTTAAGACCTCTGAAGATTTTCTTTACAGGTCAAGACCACTAGATCTTTTTATTTGCTATCCTTCCCGACACAGTTGCATTGAAAAAAAAAAATCTCCTTTGTCTGTTTTTCTGTTGCCTCTCTCCTTCATTAGCATACAGGGTACAAGTGGCTTAACCTAGCTTATTATTGGGGCAGTCAGGTTGCAAGCTTTGATCCTGTCAACTCCGGTAACACAGTGACCCACACTTCAGTTCACAGACAGAGCCAGGGCTGAGCGGTAATACACTATAGAGCCACATGGTTTCTAAGCCATGCCACCATGGCCCCGTGGGAACATCAGCTCCCTAGGAACAGAGGGCATTCCTAGCCCGGGTCTGTCAAGGAACACTAAGAGCTCACTTCTGTCCTGCAGCAGTCTGAGGTTTACAGACGTGGGCCTGTCTATACAGATGAAGAAATCGGGAGATAAAAGATCAATGAAAGCAGAGGCACTATAAATACATGGGAAACCATGCTCCAGCCCGTCACAAATTCTATAGTTACATTCCCAATTTAGCTGTGCTTTCTATCAGCCCAAGCAAAACACACAAAAAAAAGTGGATATTCATAAACACGAGTTATGGATTTATTTCAGAAAGTCCTGTTGCTATAGAAATTCTCTTGGAAACCGTATCTGTCTCAACCATCCAGTCTGATCAAAGGGGCTTCTAAATGAGTCTATTTTCTGCTGAACTGTTGGCTAAACCCTACAGGCGCTGCAGTGTAAACCTGACAGAAACTGTTCTAAAAAGGAACCACATCCCCCCAGCTCCCTTCCTCGGAATGTGCTAAAGGCACTGGGAGAGTGTTGAAGGCATGTGAGTTGCTAGCTCCACCACGGAGATGTTGGCTCTGTGAGTGTTGGTGGGTGTGCCCTTGCTCTCTCCCGAGGTCGGGCCCACCATGCCTTTGTCTACAGACCTTTCCACACCCTTACTGTGATGTCTGCTACTTCTCCATCTTTCCTGCTCTCTCTCTCTCTCTTCTCTTATGCAACAGCTTTTGAACATCGGGGAGAACTGAATCCTGATGGAATAGCAGACACCAGGGCTGGGGATGGAGCTCCAGTTATAGAACCCCTGCTTAGCATATGAAAGACCCTACAATTGACTGATGACGATGATGGCGGCGGTGACAAGGTGGTGATGGTGATTCATAAACATGGCACCAGCTAATTTCACTCCTTGCAGATGCATGCCATTCTTTAAGATTAGCCAAACACGGCGCTAGGATACCTAGAAGTCTTCCTTGCCCCAAACTGAATGGCTATCCTGGATGGAAGAGTGGCAATGTATTATAACAGGAACATGATACAGTGGTTAAATACTTTACCCAGAATACAGAGTACAAAGGAACCGATCTTGACCTTAAATTTGAACTCAACAGGCATGGTGGGCACAAAGCCAGGAGTCACACTACCTGGGTCCAAATCCTCACTTCACTACTGATGAACCATATCTTATACAAGTACTTAGACTTTCCACGAGTAAGATGGGGCTAATGCCACAAAACTCAGGACCACTGTGAGAATTACAGTGGATAATTCATTTTCTTAAGCGTTTAGAAGCTAGGGGTGGAGCTAAATGCCTGGAATTCCAGCACTTGAGAAGTAGAGGCAGGGGGATCAAGAGTTAGTTCAAGGCCATTGTTGGGTATACATACAGACATACATGTATCCTATCTTATAAACAAATAAACAAACAAATAAATAGTTCCTAAAATAGAACCTGGCACATGTAAGCATTTAGATATGCTCGTTGCTATAAGTAGCATTAGAACTAAAAGGGCAGAGAAGAGTAGAAACTAATTCCCCTCTCTTTTAAGGTGTGTATACAGTGCCACACCTCACCCTGTCACCGCCTACTAGATGTGAAACATGTCCTCCTCAGGCTGTCCAGGGGAGTCAGGACAGACTTGAGGCCCAGAAATAGGATCTGAGTTTTCTGCTGAAGTAGGGTTGTGTTGAGTTTCAAAGCATACCAGGTTCTTCTGCAGAGCCAACGTTTTTCTTGATAAATAACCCTGGGGATTCCACACGGTGAGCTCAGCACAATCTCCAACTAGTCATTAAGAGGCAATGACTGGGAAACAGGGTGTGGCAGTACATGCTTAGAATCCCAGCTCTTGGGAGGTAGAGGAGGAAAGATCCAGAGCTCAACATCATCATAAACAGAGTTGACTCAAGGCCAGCCTGAAAACCATGAGACCCTGTCTCCTCAAAAACAACACCAAACCAAACAACCTGGTACTGTGGAATTAGACTGTTGTTCCTAGAGCTCTTGGCTCATGACCAGTCAGGGAATAAAAGAATAAGTAGCCTTCAAATTCCACAGGCTGGCTAGTCTCGGGTTCACCTTACCCAAAGCATCAGGAAGCTGGAATCACCCAAACCTACGTGCTTTATCTTTACGCCACTGCCTCAGCAATACATAAGAACTTCTCACGCATCCTCAGGAAGCTGGTCTCCCCTCCGTGCAGTTCAGTTATTTGGAGCGCTGGCTCTCATCCACCCATACCACACATGCCTTATGTTCCCTAAGATCTACTATTCTAGAGGCCTCAAGTTGCGACTCCCAAGACAGCTGGATGAGAGAGGCCAAATCCAGTCAAACAGTAAGTAATAATGGCATTTAAAAATACCAGCTTCTGGGAACAGCTGGGATTATCTAAGCATCTTTTAAGCATATTATTTTTTAATTAATTAATTAATTATGAGTACACTGTAGCTGTCTTCAGACACACCAGAAGAGGGCATCAGATCCCATTACAGATTGTTGTGAGCCACACCATGTGGTTGCTGGGAATTGAACTCAGGACCTCTGGGAGAACAGTCAGTGATCAGCCATCTCTCCAGTCCATTATATTATTCTTAATAGCCTATGCAGAAGGAATCTTAATAGCCTATGCTGAATGAGTATCTTTTATGTAGCAAACATTTCAAATAGATTTAATTCTTATCCCTACTTTACAGGTGAGTTTAGCATCTTGCCTAAGGTCACATCACTAGCATTTGAAGGAGTTGGGTTAATACACCAGAACAATACTATATTTTTAAATCCCATATATTCTGGGAAAGCAGCCTTTATTGCACTTGACACCACTCACAGAGTTCACAGGCAACTCTCACTTCCCATGCACCATCCCAACTTAACAGTCAAAACCTAAAGAAACTCTCTTAAAAGTCACAAAAAGTGGAAATGAAAGCTAGTTTCTACGTATCACCTCAGATTGCCAAGAAATAAACTTGCACACAGCTAAATTTTATGAGCATAGAACTGTATTCTCTATGAAGAGATAGATCCACGCGCGGCTTCCCAGGAGGTTATCTAAACAGGAGGCTGAAGGCCTATAGAGCTAAGGAGAGCATCCTTAAATGCATGAGAGTTCACTTTTCTAAGCGGTCTTCAGTCTGCTCCATTTAAAGTGAGGGGTACACAGTGGCTCCCCAAAAGATTAAACACAGAACTGCCATGCAGCCCAGCAATCCCACTTACTGGTACATATCCAAAAGAAGTGTACACCCTGTTCATAGCAGCTTGGTTCAGTAGAGCCAAGTGTCCATCAACCAATGGACAGGAAATATTGTGTGTACATGGTGTCCACGATGTGGAGTATTACTTGGTTTTACTTATAAGGAAGGAAACACTGACACACACTGTGACCTGGATGAACTCTGAAAAAATCCTAAGTGAGAGAAACCTGGCCCACAAGGCCTAATGCTAACTGAATGATGTCACCTACACAACACAACGTATCTACAGCAGCTATTACAGATGGCTAATGATAGGAACAGGGTGGTAGGTGGAGGAGAGAATGTGGAATTGCCATTTCCTATGTTCAGAGTTTCAGTTCGAGAAGATGAAAAGTTCTGCAGATGGACAAGGAGGACAGATAATATACTTCTTTAAGATTAATGTTAGCATAAAATAATGGATTTATTATGTTTTCATATACACATATCACTGTACATTGTTCATATTTGATTTAGTATCATTCCTATCCCCAAATAGTTCCCTCCTTACCTTTTTTTTTCCCCTCTTGGTTTTTCAAGACAGGATTTCTCTGTATAGCCTGACTGTCCTGGAACTCACTCTGTAGACCAGGCTGGCCTCTACCTGCCTCTGCCACCCGAGTGCTGAGATTAAAGGCATGTGCCACCACTGCCTGGCCCCTCCTTACTTTTATAACACACACACACACACACACACACACACACACATACACATGTTCTTTGAGATAGGATCTCACTGTGTATTTCTTTGCTGACCTGAAACTCACTATGTAGATCAGGCTGGCCTCAAACTCAAAACTCTGCCTGCCTCTGGTTCCCAAGTGCCGGGATGCTGGGTTAAAGGTGTGCAACAGTGTGCCTGACCCTGTATGTGTATGTAAATCTAGATTTTTGCGCATGAGAAAATATGCAATATTTGTTTCTCTCAACAGTATCACCCTCTCTTGTTCCCTCTCCCCTCGCTTTGAATGTCACTCTGAGGCTTCAGAGCCATGGCAATTTTATGTCATATGCCAGGTTTTAACTACTGTGAAGTTTCAAGCCTTGGCTACACTGGCCTCTCCAGGGAGGTTTTATAAGTATCTGCTCATCACTGGGAATGGGAGGTAAGACGGCGTGCCCTAACATATGCACAGAGAAAACAGGCATTCATGAAGCACCCACATCAGCAAATTGCCCTGGGCTTCTCAAGGACACTGTGTCATTGAACCGAGGGGGATGCAGGAGCTGCCCCAGTCAGAGAAAAGAATATGGCCACCAAAGACTACTGAGAAATTTGACTGAACCCTGAAAGATGGTTCTAAAGTACAGCTAAGGGGAATCTCCATGGTAAAATAAAAATGAAGATATGCACGGTCTTGAGCATCTATCCGTGGAAGAGAATGCCCTCACGCTTGGTAGCTGAGGCAGATGCTCAAGTGTTTAGAGATGAACTTGGCCCAAAATCTGCAGATGGATGGGAAGGTACTACGCTGAATGTATACTGTGATCTTTGAGGCTCCGAAGGGTCAAACATTTTTAAATCGGGAGAAAAAAACCTAAATAATTCATTTTAATGGTTGAATTTGAATGAAAGTCGTGTGCGGTGTGTGTGTGTGTGTGTGTGTGTGACATTTTCTTTAGCCCTTAGCCTATTGATGGGCAGTTGGCCTGATTTTGTATCTTGGCTATAATGAACAGGGTGTGATCAACAGGTTTAGGCAGTATCTCTTCCCCTAAGTTAACTGGATCAAATGGAAGGTCTATACTTAGTCGGGGAGGAGCTTCCATATTAACTTCCATAGTGACCGCGCTAATATAATTTGCATTTACTCCCAGCAGTGAGTGAAGTATTAGTTTCCCTTGTATTCTCATCAGTGTGTGTTGTTTTCTTAGTGATAGCCTTTCTTACTAGGGGTATAAAAGAGAGAG
Source organism: Mus pahari (assembly GCF_900095145.1). Classification (NCBI taxonomy): domain Eukaryota; kingdom Metazoa; phylum Chordata; class Mammalia; order Rodentia; family Muridae; genus Mus; species Mus pahari. The sequence goes on from NC_034600.1 coordinate 26,991,996, forward strand.
AGACACACACACAAAAGTAAAAGGGGCGATGGCTCGAGATATGGAAGGCAAAAGAGAAGGAGAGAGAGGATAAGGAACAGTGATGGAGGGATGGATATGATCAAAATACATCATATACACGCCAACATGTCATAATGAAATTCCCGTATACAATCAACACATGCTAATATGTTACCTTAAAAGACAAAATAAATTTATCATACAATAATTAAATTAAAATTAAGATATCTTGCAAAAACATTCCCTCGAATAAATACAAGATCTCGAAAAATAAGCAAAAGGGCACAGCATCTTTTGCTCTGGCAAGCTCCTTAGAGTTTAACTGACAGCCATGTTGTCTTAGTTAGGGTTTCTATCTCTGTGAATGCCAGGACCATCCTTGGGAAGGAAATTGTTCTGTTTCATCTCACGTTTCCAGGTTACAGTCCATCACTGAGGGAAGTCTGGGCAAGAACTGGAGGCAGGAACTGATGCAGAGGCCATAGAGGAGTGCTGCTTCCTGGCTCTCTCCTCACATCTGGCTTTCTTATAGAATCCTGGACCATCCACTCAGGGATGGCAGCACCCCTGGTGAGCTGGGCCCATCTGCATTGTTCATGAATCAAGAGAATGTACTACAGACTTGCCCATAGGCAAATGTTATGGGGCATTTTTCTCAGTTGAAAGTCCCTCTTCGCAAATGAGTCTAACTTAGGTCAAGCTGACATAAAAACTAACCAGGCCACAGGTTGACCGTAATGAATTAGATCTTTAAGGCAAGATGTTGTAAGAGCATGGAGAGCAGTGAAGGGTGTGTACTAAACATGTGATATCAATACCCATGCTCACCCTGTGAGATCTTAACCTCCAGCTGCCTCAGATTCCACCACACCCCCTCCATGTTCCCAAGAACACGTCCCAGCATCTCACCTTATTTTTAAAGAAGGAAAAAAGAAAAGGAACAGAAAAGGAAAGAGTTGCCTTCCCCTGCTTTCTCCTCTCCACTCCTGTGTAAACCAGAGATGCCCTTGGTCTCATACAATGGCCTTTCTTTCCTTTATCAAACATCTTTCATCAACTCCAGATCAGAGGAACTCCTTTGGGAAAAGGCTTTCCAGGTTTTCGGCTCCTACCATGAATCCACAGTTTCAATACTGATGCTTTCTGTAACCAGAAATTGTCTAATGGATAGAGAAGACGGTGGCCAAGAGTTAAACTCAGAGAACCAAACTTTGACCTTTCAAGCTGGAGGGGAAGAAAGGGCTCATTTCAAACACGAGTCCCAAAAAAAGTGTGTGTCACAAAACTAGGGTGGTACTGCCTGTGAGGCCAGTGATGAGAGGACGTAGCCTTTTCAACATGGCCCTTGAAGACCCAAGAATGAGTTACTCAAGTAAGTGCTAACTTGTCTCCCCTCCCACCACGCACAGGCGCACTGAAACTGCTTCCAGAGCAAGTTCCCTTGCCTCGTACCCCATTGGAGGTGAAGCAAGCGTGAGCCCATCCTCCAGGAATAGAAAAGGCTCAGAGAAGCCAAACCCAGTCTCATCCAGTGAGTATCACTTGATCCCACTGCCCTTGGCTCCTCATCTCTCGCTTGTCAAGGTTGGTAACCCTGCCAACCTTTCCCAGTGTTGCAACCCAGTGTAGTGCACACAACGGCAGCTCCCAACAGGCCGAGCAGGTACAGCCAACCTTGTTTTACCTACGCACTGTTCACAGATGCGTTTCCCTCTCCTTCTGAGGGACAAAGGCACTGTGTGCTTAGGAGACACTACGAAAGCTTCTTGTCGCTTATTGGATGTTAAGCCTTGGTCACGGGGGACCCGTAAAGATACCTAATCTGCAAACTCTGAGCAAAGTCCACAGCACAGAGACACTTCTTATCCCTTGTTGAATGAGGGGATGATAACAAGTAGCCCACCTCTTTCCAGGTTGTGAAGAGTTCCCCTTTAAACTCAAGAGAGCAGTGCCTTGCATTTATGCCAGCAGTCTTCATTCACTGGGAATACTACTTGATTCATTATCCTTTGCAGACAAACTTCCTTCTCTAGAAACTTAAAAACTCCAACCAGCTACTGCCTATGTGGGTTTTTTTTTTTGGTTTTTGTTTTTTCTGTCACCATTGCTGCTTGCTTTGCTGATCCTTATGCCTTTGATTCAAACTTTCATTATCTCCACTCCACTTCGTGTACAACCCCTCACCGCAGAGTCAGGCAGCCTCTCATATATGCACACTCATACACATACGCATATACATATGTATACACATATGCATTGGCAAACACATACACATTCTCATACACACACCGCAATACACATATGTAAACACACTCTCATAGGCACATGCATACACACAGGCACACACATACACATTCTCATAAGCACATTCGTATGCATGCACAAACATGCCTGGAAACCTGAACTATCATTGAATCTTCCCAATAACATTAAACGTGTCTGCAGGCTCTGGTTTTTCTCAAAGTAGAGTTTAAGGATACAAAGAATCCTACATCTTGAGAAGCAAAAAATAACTACTTTAGCTTTTCCAACTATAGGAACACATAAGAAATTTAGAGAAGAGGAGAAAATATTTAGCTCCATCCATTATCTTAGTACATAGAAACAGCTGACGTGATTGTCTCGCTGCCTTTTGACTAAAATTAAGTGTAGAGACAGATGATGCAGGTACCTAGCCTGCTGACCCTCATCAACTTGATCCTGTTCTATTTTATTTACATTATCCTTAGCATAATTAATGCAGCACAATATTTTTAAATATACATTTACTTTTTTTAAAAAAAGTAATACATAGTGAAAAAAAATTTCAAATAGTGTACCTGACCCCACTCCTAAAGGCAATCTCTAAAACAATTCTTCAGAACTTTCTAGAAATATCACACCAACGTAGGTAAGATAGAACATTCCTTGTTGGGTGACTAGATTTTTGTCTTACTTAACAGACCAAAGGTATATTTGCAGAGGTTCCAAAACTGCCATGTAAAAGCACATTAGAAATTTCATTTCTTTCTCAGAGTTCACCTTGTTGAATACGCACACAGCTCACACTGGGGGCGAATATATATGCACAAACTACTTGCCAGGTCAGACTAACAATGGCAAACACTTTTCAGGAGACACAAGGAGAGAAGCTTCGAGACTTTACCCAGAATCAGTGCCGAAGGAAGGACCTGGTTTGCACGGAGAGGTAAAGTATCTTTATGTATGCTTCTTTAAAAATTAATGTTCTCCATTTGCAGAATACAAGTCTGCATTAGTAAATGCAGAACAAAGCAAGCACATGTTTGTATTAGTTCTGTAATTGTCATTTCCTGGACAAACTTACTAAGAGTTTAATAGGTAGTGAGGCTCCAGAAAGCCGACTTATTAGAACTCACAGGGGAAGCAGAGTGTAGGGGGTGGGGAGTAGAGTTGTGTGACTGACACCTTGCCAAGTCACACAGCGCAACCCTGCAAAGCCTGCTCAGTGAACCCAAAGCTCAGGCAAAGAATGAGCAGCTAATCTACTCAGGTTCCCATTAAGGAATCTGCCAAGTGTGGCTGATGGTGGTGGCTGCTTTGGGGGAAGTGGGGAGACAGGGGGTGGTTGATAAATGAGTCTATGAGGTGTCTGGTTTGAATCTGAAAATTTCTCCAATGAAACACCAGCTTGTATCCTAAACCTTGTTCCCTAGACAGTGGTGCTATCTGGAGAGACTGTGGAACCTTTAAAAGATGGGGTTTGTCTGACATAAGTGGGTCATGGGGTTGAAGATTACAGCTTGGTACCTTGTGCTTGCCTCTCTCTGCCTCATGGCCTTGCTGTGATGTGACCCTGACAATGTTCCTGCTGTATTGCTCCACCACGCCCTCTCTGCCATGATGGGCTGCAATTCTCTGAATCCAGGAGCCAAAATCAGTCTTTCCCTCCTGTAAGTTATCTTTGTTGGGTGTCATGCTAACAACCGTATAAAGGAAGTAGTACAGAAACTCACTGGAAAAAAATAATTACAATAATAATAATCAAATAAATAAACAAAAGGGAAAGGTAGAAAGGAGAATGTAAGAGGATGTCTGAGCCATCAGATAGTGAATAGCCAAGGACTTTTATTTCTTGGGGCCAATGCTAGGGAACAAGCCCAGGGCCTCACGGGTGTAAAGCAAGAGCTAAGCTGCAGAGCCCCAGCCCCCAGGGTTCTCCAACACCCCAGTTACCACACAGTTCAGCTTCACTGGGACTGTGAACTTAAAACTTGGCAAAAGTTCTGGAAGCAGTGAGGTCTGAAAGATGCCTAACAAACTCAATGTACTTCCTCTTCTTCCTCGCCTCCCTGCTAGCATCCCACAGACAGCTACGCAAAAGACCGAGACTGGCTGACTCTGGCAGTAAAGTCAAACGCTACGATGAAGCCAGGCACAAACTATCAGAGCATTTTCAGTTGTTCCTTCTCATTTAGCTGGCACTAGAAACCCTTCAAATCAGCACTGTGGCCAAGGCCAACTTAACCCTGAGACTAGATGAGACAGGACAAGGCTCGCTAACTTCAGAATAAAATGAGTGTGTCAGATATGCTGGTGATAACTGCAAGATCACTGTAAGGAGACCCAAACAGGTGACAGAGAAGCCCAGACCCTCTCTTGTAGTGAGCGTTGGTGTCTTTACAAACCCAGTGATGGTATGTGAATGTGTTTTACTCCCAGGTATAGGATATAGGGCCGCTTCAGTTTGTCCATAGCCATGAACTATGATTGTCTCTTGCTCTACGGAGCTGTGGGTTTTGTTTTGTTTTTGTTTTGTTTTTGTTTTTTTTTTTGTTTTTTTTTGTTTTTTTTTGTTTTTTTTTTGCCAGCTGCAGAGAGTTTAATTCTGGGGCGGGTCTAAATGGCAGAGCCAGTAGAGCAGCCAGGGGCACTTCAAAGAAGAGGGTGGCGGCTGATTCCGACTGCAGGATTGTTGGTTTTCTGGACTACTGAATATTCTGATGATGAAGATTGGACTTGGACCTGCTCAGCAGGAAGTAGCTTAGAGAGGTCTATGTCCCCTTTCCACTCCAGCCTTCTTTCTCTCCTACCTAGTGTTAGCGGGCTGAAAGATATCAGGGTGGAATACTGTTTAGAAGGGAAGGTATAAGAACCCAATAAAATAATAAAACTAACAGGCCAGCACTCTGCAGCCATATTTAGAAACACTAATTGAATCCCGGAAGCTTAAGTGATCACCTACAAGGATTAATTTGATCCCCACCTGAATTAATAGACAGAACTCTTGATATCCTTAGAAATGACTGAAGAAGATTCATATTCTCACAGGAGAAGGAGCTAGGGATGTGCGTATACTGTGAACTGAAAGGGGAAGGGAGCTGAGAGACAGAAGGACTGACGAGGCTGGGGTGGATGGAAGGGTTCTACCATGCTACCCACTGTTAGAGGGAGGAGCCTATGGACATCTATTCTGTGCACACAGGCCTCATAAAACCATTTAACCCTTTGAGGACGCACCTTCCCAACCACACTTTGCAAATGAGGACACATAAAAATTGAAATAACTTGCTTGAGTTCCACAGGAGAAAAGCAAGCCTAAAGTCCAGGTGAATTGTCTGCTTTTAAAATAATTGAAATGAGTGTTTCCTTTAGACAAAAAGTAGAATAAATATATATATTGAGCTAAACATATAATAACATACAATAATAATAATAATATCTTCCAGGTGCCAAAGTATGGGGTACTAGCTAGATTCCTAAGTATTTAAAATATATTATCACACGCAAACCAAATCAACTTCTCAAGAGCCAACAGGAAATATGCTATCAGTATTACTTAAAAGTAAACTCATATTGCCAGTGAAATATGAGAACCAACCAAAATCCTCAGGAACTAAGCTACCCTCATACATAAGCTGAGCCCACTCCCCACCCCTGAGCTTCAGCCTTGTCCTTCCAGACCCCTGGATTTAGGTTCCGTTTGGGGCAAAGCCTCCCTGACCTGTCCAGGCTGGTTCTGAACTCCTCCTGTTTAGCTTACCCTTTCCTTCCTAAGCAGCATGGACCACAACCATCTAAGTGTGTGTGTGTGTGTGTGTGTGTGTGTGTGTGTGTTAGCCACACTCAGCCAGATGACCAGACCAGACTGACCTCTCGAAATTGTGACTATCATCAATTATACTTCAATCTTCCAAGTGCGGGGATCACAAGGATAAACCACCGCACCCAACTCCATCTTTTGTAAAGTATACAAAAAAAGAGAGTCTTCCTTAGCAGAAACAGAAAAATGAAAGCAGTTAAAAGCTTTCTCGACCGAAGTAAGTAGTTCATATCTGTAATCCAGCACTCAGGGGACTGATAAAGTAGAATATTAAGTTCTAGGTCAACTAGCGCTACACAGCAAGACTCTGCCTCTCTCCAAAATAAAATAAAAAAAACAAAGTAGTTTTCTCTCCAGCTCATCCTGCATAGTAAGGCCTTGTCTTTAAAAAAAGGTGTGTGTGTGTGTGTGTGTGTGTGTGTGTGTGTGTGTGTGTAGGGGGGTGAAATCTCAAGCTAATACCATAAAAATGCTTTCTACATTTCATCAATTGCAAAATGAACACATCTGTGATTCCGCTGCAAGGTGGGGAGGGCCTGGGTACACTTATATCCTCATGTCTGTCTATATCATCTCTACTAACACGCTGAAAAAAATTCTTAAAACTGAGTGAGTGAATGAAAACTGTGAGCTACCTAGAGGAAAAGAGCAAACACTTTCTAATTCCTACTGTCCACTGTCCACTCTCCAGTGCAACACCTAAAGGTTAGAAGCCTGAAACTGGCAGCCACTGGGGCCTCCGCTCCCGAGGAGGTTCTGCGGCTCACCCGACCTCCCCATGTCTTGGTTTGCTTTCTACAGCTGGGATAAAAACATCAGGACCAAAAGCAGCCGAAGAAGAAAAGGGTTTGTTTGGGCTTATGGTGCCTGAGGGGTAAAAGCCCATCACCATCCTGGGAAGGAGGCGGGGCTGTGAGGAAGCTGGAGCAAGCACAGAGCTCAACCCTTGATGGGTATGAAACAGAGAGCATGAACTAGAAGCTGCTCAAGTCATTAACCATCAAAGCCTGATTCCATGGTATACTCCTCCAGCAAGGCCCACCCACTAAGCTCCCTTGACAGCAACGACAGTGGGGGGTCCAAGTGTACAACCCTATGAGACAGTGCAGAATATTCTCATTCAAATCATTACACCCCGACTCTAATAGCACCTTTTGCCCTCCAAATCCCCAAGCAGCTAATCTCGCTTCTGCATAGTCCACAAAGACAAGATTGTTTTCCCTGTCTGTGTCATATTTGTTTCCCTGGGGAGAGCAAAGGAACCTCAAAGCCACACTAAAACAAATTCCTTACAATTAACATGAATCTATATAGAAATCAATGCCTAGGTTGGGACATGGTACAGCTGTGTGCACAAGTAAAACACAAACAGGTGTTATAAATAACGTATTGTGTAAGGTACCTATGTTTGCGCTTTCTTGGCAAACCCCTGCGAGTACAGTGTAAAAGGTCATAGAATACTGGAAATAGCCTTTCTCTCTTCCAGCATCACCTGGAAGGGTTCTTAAAAACCTGGAGGGTGGGAGGAGAGAGCCCAGAACTTCTACAGGGTGGCTACAGTCAAGCATCTGCCTTTTTCATAAGTTCCCAAATAATGTTCTACTAATTTTTTTGTTTGTTTGTTTTTTTCAAGACAGGGTTTTTCTGTGTAGCCCTGGCTGTCCTGGAACTCACTTTGTAGACCAGGCTGGCCTCGAACTCAGAAATCCACCTGCCTCTGCCTCCCGAGTGCTGGGATTAAAGGCATGCACCACCACACCCGGCTCATAAGTTCTACTATTGCTGTTCCAGCAAGTGTCCTTTGAAAACCTCGACCCTGATGGAGACACTCCCTTGACAAAGACAGACCATGTGCAATACATGACTGGAAAAATGGCTCTTTATCCTAGCTAAAGGCCAAGAAGCAGTATATGATTATAAAGTTAAAGGAGAGTGCTGGTAACGTTAGTAAAACCCATGGGTCTCTTGCCAAAGAGAGTATAACTATTGAAAAGCCTCACCCCCAACTGGGAGCTAACTACAAATGTGGACTGAGTCACTCTTCAACCAGGCTGAGATGTTGAACATCAGAGGGCATGATCACCGTGGAATGTGAGAGCTTAAAACTATCACAGGTAAGGGAGAGAATGCGGAAGCAAGAAGAGGAAGAAACCTTATCCCCGATAACTTAGCCATCAAGATCACGCCCACTCAGTGTGTGTCCCTTACGAGCTCTCAGAGAATCCGCTTACCTTCAGCACAGCCACCTGGCAAGGCTACCCATCCTAAAGGTGCTCTCAAACCCAGAGGACCCTGGAGTGTCTGAACACAGAGTACCCTGTGCACATATTCCCCATCAACCCCATACCTAGCTGTGCCCTACTCTGCTTTCCAAGAACATATTGTTTTTAAAAAAAATTGTTAAGATACTACAAACTGACCTTTACTGCCTATAAATAAAGGACTCCATGATGTGTCCCCTTCCAGTGACTTCTTTACCCCCTCAGCATCTATCCACAATAAGTATCAATCCTGGCAAGTATTGATCCCCACAACAAATACACCAGAATACCTTTCAGCTTTGCCCCTGACCTACCTGAGGGTCTCCTTCAAACGCAGACTCCTCAACCAAGCCAGAAACAAAGCCCTTTCATTGCCCCAGACCCATCGCTCTCATGTCTTCATTTCCAGAGAACTTGAAAATGAACTAGAACAAGCGTTATTCCTTATCTCTCAGCCTGCCAGCCTGCCTGTCTCTCCCCACCTCTTTCTTTTGACAGGGTCTCATGTGTCCCAGGCTACCTTCAGATTCACAATGTAGCTGAGGGTGGGCTTGAACCTCTGATCTTCCTGCCTTCACCTTCCAAGTCCTGCGATTACAGGGATGCACCACCTTGCCTGTTGTGTGCAGGGCCGGGGATCCAATCCAAGGCATCATCACAGGTGCTCAGCAGCCATCCTACCAACTGAGGACATCCCCAGTGCCCAGGTCTTGTTTTGGACGTAAGAGGTAGATGCTCGATTAACTGAAATAACTACAATGTCTTTACCCTGTGAGCCAGGAACCATGCACGAATCAGGTCGGTAGATCTACGATCAACACACACCTCTCAAGGTGCTGACAAAGACACCAAAGCCAGTCAAAGAGAGATGGAAGTCAGAATTCAGACCCAGAGGGATTCCCCTTTAGAACTCTGGCCATTTCCTTCACACCAGGCTTCCTCTGAAGGAAAGATAAGCTAGAGCAAGAAACCAAGAGTGGCAGCTCACTGGTCAGCCAGCTACCCACCCCGCTGCAAGTTTTTCTCATCAAGCCCAGACTTCAAGGGAACAACAGTATATGTAATAAAACACATTTTTACAAAGTATCCTATTTAGAGTCATTGGTGCGTGCCATTATATTATTATGGAAAAGCCAGCCTTCCTTTCACATCAGAGCCCCAGAGCCTGACAGAATGTCTTTATCTATACACCGAATGCTTTGACAAGCCTGAACGTACTCTATGAATATAAGTCCATGAATTGCCTATGCTTTTTTTTTTTTTGTAGAGAAAAGAACACATTAAAATCCACCTTAAAGAATACAGTGTATCTATTTTTAAAAGCACTCTGTCCAAATGGCAATAGGTTTCTGAACTTTGAGGAAATCATGACCAACAGCTGAAAGAGACAGAAAGAAGGGGTCATCCCCAACACCTAGCCCTACACACACATACACACACACACACACACACACACACACACTCAAAACTCAGGTGTGGCTCCTTGGAAAAGGGTGGATAAGGAAAGACTACAGGGTCTGGCCTTGTTGCTTCAAGTTGCCCCTGTAACCAACTAGCTAAGTGTGTAACACAGTATCATGGATTCCAGATCCTGTGAGAATTAGCAATGCTATTGTCTCCCAATTATTCCAGCTGAAAGCAGTAACCGATTTTAAAAAGCACCTAGGTGTAGTTAGGTGGCAAACCTTGATCCCACAGCCCATGTTAACTGCCTGCTCTGAGCCTTTGCCTCTCCTTTGGTTAGCCTAAAGGTGAAGCAAGCTTTAGTGCTGCCTGCTTAGGAGGCTTGAACCAAAAGAAGCCGATCTGAAGTTTATGGTGAGCTGGGGACATAGATCAGTGGAAGAGAGCTTGCTAGCTTAGCCGAGGCCTGAGGTTTGTTTCCCAGCGCCATGCATGCCAAAGAAGCTTTGGAGAGGTGAGTGGGGAGTAACTGCCAACCAGCAGTTCCCTAGAGAAAAGAGTTAACATCCCAAATAACATGAACTTTGAAAGCAAACTTGGTATTACAAGCTTAAACTCTCCCAAACAAGTTCAGCCTGTGTAATTAAAGTTAAAAACACACAAAAATAAACCTGTAGCTGCTGCTGACCTTCAGGAGCTCGGCCAATACACTAGGAACACAAAGGACTAGCTGGACGGTTAGGTCTGTGGAGACAGCGTCACATGACCTCACACATTCTCCCACCTCGGAGGAAAGCACAGAATATTAGAGCTGAGCTTCATGGAGCAGAGCCACAGTCTCGTCTGCCCTTTTACACCGCTGAGTTGGCTACTTCAGGACTGACATTTCTCCATGTCAGACTGGTGAAAGGAGAGCACTGCACTGGTCCCCTCGGGGGTCCATTTCCCACGTGACTTAGAAGCCATGTCATTCAGACTCTTCAGACAAGGGCATCATCACTCAAAAATTCAACATTATCAGCTAAAGCCTTTACACACACACACACACACACACACACACACACACACACACACACACGGAGAGAGAGGGGGAGAGAGACAGAGGGAGAGAGAGGATTTATGATGTCATATCATTTCAGGTGTTGCTCCTTAGAACCTACCTACCTTGTATTTTGAGACAGGGCATCTCACTGGGACCTGAGGCTCTCTGATTAGGGAAGGCTGGCTCATCAATGAGCTTAAATCATCCTCTGCCTCCCCAGCACTGTGATCATATGTGTGCACCACCACTTCTTTCTCTCCTCCTCCTCCTCCTCCTCCTCCTCCTCCTCCTCCTCCTCCTCCTCCTCCTCCTCCTCCTCCCCTCCCCCTCCTCCTCTTCTTTGACATGAGCTCTAGGGATTGAAATCAGACCTTCGTGCTTGCCAGACAAGCATTTTACTGACTTAGCCATCTCTCCAACCTTCAGCTGAACTATTTAACATTTTAAAAAACAAACAAAAACAAACAAACAAACAAACAACCCTTGCTCTGTGGCTCAGACTAGCCTTGAATTCCTCATGCCTCCCAAGCTGGCCTCAAAGTCCTACGCATCCTGCCCTGGCCTTGAGTATTGGAATGACAAGCCTGTATTACCCTCTTCCCTTTCTGAAAGAAGTAAACAAGGAAGCAACAGTCACTGTTACTTTTACAATGTAACTCATGAGAAGGACCTGCACTTTTAAGAGTACAAATTCATCATTCCTGCCATATATACAACCAGTAGTGACCCAGAGTGATGTTTCCATGATGGCTAGATTGCTAGTGAGGAGAAAACGTAACTGTAGGCATGGGGGCTTTCACTGGCCCTTTTAACTCTCAAGGAATTAATTGGAGACAAACTTTTGACGGTTCATGGTGGCAATGGGCTTTGAGAAGAAACTCAGCAAATACTTCGTAAGTCATTACAACCTCACAAAAGTGAACTGCGACTTGTACCTAAGCGTACGTGTTGTGTAAGTGTGTATCTACATCTATGCTTATGCTTGCACACAGGCGGCTCCCGCCTCTTCCTCCTTTCCGCCGTCGTTCCTCAGCTTCACATTGCTGAGGTGACACTTCAGCATTTTTTTGTTGTTGTTACTATCTCGCACATGACTTTGCAGGCTGCAGGGACACATGACCAGGAGCAACAGGAATTCAAGGAAAATTAGTCTATTTCGTTTTACTTGAGTATACACCTGGGTCCAAATTTGGACACTCTCAGCAATCCGTCAGGAATCTTTGAAGGCTCGAGGCTACTGTGGAGAGGCCGCTGACAAACCCTCAAGCACAACTTAGGAGTTGGCGGTTTACAGATGCTAACCCTGAAGGGGAGGAAGGAGACCCAGGGCAGATTAATTTAGTTGCACTGGGTAAGAATAACTGACTGTAAAAACAGTTCAAGGGGGTAGAAAGCAGAAAAGTCCACATTTGAAACAAGTAAAACAGCTTACTTCAAACCACTGAAAGGTTGTTATTCCGACAGAGTCTACAACAGTCTGGAAGACTTGGGATAGTTAGAGCTGGAAGCCTCCTGAACTCACCTGCTTACCAAACCAGTAACCAAGAAAAAAGAAAAGCATGCCCTATAATACAAGGTGAGGACAACCCTGTTGTCCTTCCTGGCATGGTGTTTAGCCTTGACAGAGGGCCCAGAAAACCAACAACTCATAACAAACCAGGCCCTTTTTGGGTAGTCAACGAATTTGGCAGTATCTATTAATATCAAGATATATTCTCTAGATGTCCTGTGTGTATGTGTGTACCTATGGAGGTCAGCTCTCTCCTTCCACCATGTGGGTCTTTGGAACTGAACTCAGGTCATCAGGCTTGGCAGCAAGCATTTTTACTGGCTGAGCCATCTTACCAGCTCTAGATAGCTTTTTTTTAAAGAAAAACACACTGTACGCATATTCTAGATATGAACATGGTATCAAAAGTATAATTAAAATGTTCATGTAAATGGTATAGCCGGCTATAATATTAAACATTTCATATTTCACATATCTACATACTTCAGTGTGGATAACATGTAAGCACATATTCCCCATTTTACCATGTTGAATCAATGGAGAAGAGCATTTGATAAGCCCAAGCAAGCTAAGTGGCTCCAACAACAGCACCCCACCCCGCCACTCCAGATCAGCGCAGAAACTTAGAGGATTTCTCAGTAATGTGGCTCATTCGGCAAAGCAGGCTTCAGGCTTGCCAAATCTATGCCTCCTTGATTAGTCTTCTAAGGCGCGCTGCAGCGACAGGCTGATTCAAAAAAAAAAAAAAAAAAAAAAAATCAGGCATCATATCAGATGCCCATGCAGGAGCTAATGGAAATGCTGCATTCCTGAATCACGTTCATCCCCTTCGTACTGTGCATAACAGGGATAACACAGACCGTGTGATGTCAAACCATTCTGTAAGGTGTGCTCACCTAGATAAAGACCTTATAGTCATCTTACAGCGCAACAAGGTGAAACCGCCCTCTGTTCCAAGAGCTTGTCACATGAAAGGACTCCCAAAGACCTGAGGTTGACACTGAGGCCACCAGATGAGCACAGGGCTCCTCCTCCAGCCCTGGGAGCTCTCTGTGTGGTTTACCAACTGCAAACTGGCACAGGCTGCAAAATGCTGGGTTGCTGAATGCATTTTCTCACTTTACAGAAGCTGCAGCCGGCTCCTTGCTGTCACAAGGAAAAAACAAATCTCTCACCTCTGACAGTCCATTCCAAGACTGGTGTGTGTGTGTGTGTGTGTGTGTGTGTGTGAGAGAGAGAGAGAGAGAGAGAGAGAGAGAGAGAGAGACTGACTTAGGGAAGTTGGCGACCCTCTTCCAAAGATTTCGTCTGTGCTCCTACCAAACACCACAAACCACATGAACACACTCTGTTGCAGTCGTCACCACCTTAACCTAAACCTGGTACTGCGTCTACCAAGACCAGTCCAAGCAAAAGATTAACCCATGGTTCGCGGCCATGCGTTTGTCGACAGGGCCAACCCGGGAGAAGAAGCCAGCGTTCTGTTTGTTTTAAAGGAAATACTTCCTAGCGCATATTTAGGACTCTGAACTCTGCACACGGGGCCACGTGGTTGGCGATAATCTGGATCCCTCTTGTTAGTCAAAGCCACCTCTTTCCGCCGCAGGCAGCCCGGGGCTGGGTAACCGACACCGTCACTTTCAATCAGACCGGCTCGGAGTCTGTCCTCACAGAAATCCTCCCGCGCAGGAGATCGGGGGCGGGGAGAGCCACCGGGAAAGTGGCTGGGGGCGGTACGTGTGTCCCTGTAGGCTTTGGCTGGAAGGGCCTCACACCTGTGGGGCCTAAGTGGCTCTAGCTGCTCAGGTGAGGCCCAAAAGAGACTAGTAGGAGACGCCTGCCCTTCCAGGAAAGTGCCTTCACCTCTCGCAGAGCGCGCGGGCACAGGAGCTGCGCTGCCCACCTGTAGCCACAGCAAACAAACTTTCCGCCCCTTTTGGGTGGGAAGCATCGGATCCCCTACGCCACCCTCTGGCTCGAGCCGGCAGCGCCCAAAGCAAGGCGGGCTCCTCACCTGATACCCCTAAACCACAACCTGATCTGCACCAGAGCCGCTGAGGCTTGCGGGGTTGAGGGACTTAGCTGGAAGCCGCAATTAGGAATTTGGAAGAAAGGGACTTGGAAATCCGCGCCCTGCTCCTTTGCAATTCCACTTCTCAACTTTGCCAGCCGCTGCCCTCCGCCGCGCGCCCTCGAGCCCCTCGGCCTCCCCAACGCCGTCCCGGGGAGAGGGGCGCCCCGAGATCAGCGGGAACCCGAACACTCACAGCCGTAGCGGGGCCGTTGCAACGACGGCAGCTCTTCGTGCGGCATCCTGCGCTGCTCCGGGGGCCCTCCCGGGGCGCGCCCCCCGTGGTTTCCCTCGCTGGCCAGGCTCGCGGGCTCCGCGCCCCGCGGGCGCGCTCCGATCCCACCTCTGGGGCTGCCCTCGCCCGGCTTCTCGGAGCTGGAGGATCCGCTCCCTCGGTGCTCCTTCGCTCGAGCCTGCGACGGACGCGTCTCGCTGACACCGGGGCAAAAGTGAACTCTCTCCTCCCTCGCTCGATCGCCCGCCCGCCCGCGGGCCGCACCGCCTCCCCCAGCAGGTTTCCTTTCTCCTCCCGCCCGGCCCCGTTATTCACCGCGGTGGGAGCGCGCCGCCGAGCAGCGACCCCTACTGGCCGCACAGCGCAGCGCCCGGTTGCGAGGGCCCGCCTCCCGCGAGAGGAAGGGGCTGAGAGGCACCCTGGACCCCTGCGGCTGGAGCCCAGCGCACAGATGGAGGGCGCCTTGGAGCATCCGGAGGGTGGAAGTGAACCAGCGCAGGGGAGAGCAAGAAAAACCACAGCAGACCACAGGCACCCTGTTCGCCTGGGTGTTGCTCAGTGACTGAGAGACAAACATTGCAGTTCCTTTTCCTCTAGAGAGATTGCACGAGGACAACCCTCACACACTCACCTCCCCACCCCACCCCCGAGCTCCGCGTGCGCCTGCTTTTCGCGTTTAGGGGTATAAACGAAAATTGTTTATGACTTTTGGTCTACCAGACACAGGATTCCCCTTTCTTGCCAAGAAACGGTAAGGGTGAGCTCGTGCGCCGGCTGCAGGGGCAAGATTAACAGCCTCCAAACAACACTCAGAACACAACTGCCAGTCATCCGCCCGCCCCTCTGCCAGCCCGCCCCCAATGTGCAAAACTGTCGTCGCTCAGGCCCAGCCGGGGTCGCACAGCCACAACCCCTTTCCGGCTCAGCGTTTGAGACAGAAACCACAAGTAGTTGTTTTAAAAGCACGGGTTTCATGCGGTTGCTTGGAGCCTGGAGGAATGTGGAACCCCCCTCCTAAACGTGGGCCACTGCTTTTTCACAAACGTGGGGGCATGTGGATCACATGACAGGAAAAAAAAAACATCGAAAGAGAGGGTCATAAGAGATGATATAGCCGAAGAAAGGTGATCTAGTCACCTTTAATTAAGCAAATCTACAGAGAGCGGCCAGCTGTTTTCCGGGAGACACAATGAACTCTTGAAACTTGAAATTCAGACTCTTGGGCCCCGCCCTGCCTCCAGTTCAGTTGGTCTGGGTTGAGGCTCCTGAACTTGCATTTCTCACAAGTGGTCGGTGAACCTGAAGTTGAGCTGGCCTATGAGTTAGGTGCACAGGAAGAGGGATGTCTCACTGGATGAGAGCGAGAGGATTCCCCACCCCCACCTCTAGAGACATTGGATTCTCACCTGTTGGAATGGAATGAAAGGGATTTTCCTCCCCACAAAAGTAGATGTTTCTAATGCTAAGAGCAGCTAAGAGCAACTCGGAGGGGAAAATGGCCACAGGTCAGTAATGCTCATCCAGAGACCAGCCTGCTAGCCAGGCTTCTTCCATGTCTCAGAGACGCCGTGTTGGTCTCTAAAACGCACTGCTTATTCTGTGCATCAAAGATGAACTCCTCACACATCAATCAGTTCTGAGGATGAACACCAGTACGCTGGGCCCCAAGAAGTAGATGGTCTATGTGTGGAGAGGAGGGAGGAAATCGCTGTAAACCACAATGGCCTGAGAAGGTGGTGTGATTTCAAAGCACGGTGTCAGGTGGAGTTTGAAGAATAGGCAAGAGTTGGGTGGAGAACATTCTATCCTAAGACAGGCAAGGATGGGAGCCATGAGCTGGAACCTGAGCTTGGGCTGGGAAGCTGTTACTAAGCCGCAGAGCACTTTCTGAATGTCAGACCAAGTGCGTCGATTATGACAATTAAGGGACATTTGAGAGCCCTCAAAGATGTGCTGGGGTGTTTTGTTGTTTGTTTATTTTTTTAAAGGATTTATTTATTTATTATATGTTAGTACACTGTAGCTGTCTTCAGACACTCCAGAAGAGGGAGTCAGATCTTGTTACGGATGGTTGTGAGCCACCATGTGGTTGCTGGGATTTGAACTCCGGACCTTCGGAAGAGCAGTCGGGTGCTCTTACCCACTGAGCCATCTCACCAGCCCTGTTTGTTTATTTTTGAGACAGGATCTTGCCCTACTTGTGACCCCAGAGCCTCAATCTCCCAAGTGCTGGCCTTGCATATGCGGGCTGCAACAACCACCCAGGATTTCTTGGTTTTGAGCATAAGAATTGTAGAATGTTCTGGACTTGCGGAAAGGTGAGTTCTGGAGCAAGTTACAAAATGTATCAGAGCAAACAAGGTGGAGCTCCTGAAGTTGGATGGAAGGGGCTATAGCAGATGTTAGGAAAGAAGAGCTTCTATGAAGTTGACCTCAGGAAGCACGATGCTTTCATGCAGACAGGCTGAAGGTTCTTCAATGCTAACGGGGTAGTCACACATGCTCATAGGTGGGCTGGATAGAGTGAAAGCTATCCTGTGTTTGCATAAACCCAAAGATGTAAGTGGGAAGATGGTCGTTCTAAGTTTGCTGGCTGCTGAGAGTTCTAGAGGATCTGGGGCTCTGTGACAGCTGATGTGATGTCACCATGAAAAATGAATCTAAGGCAGTGTTTTTCTTTTCTCTTCTTTCTTTCTTTCAAAAAGATTTACTTATTCTTATTTATATGAGTACACTGTCTTCAGACACACCAGATGGTTGTGAGCCACCATGTGGTTGCTGGGAATTGAACTCAGGACCTCTGGAAGAACAGTCAGTGCTCTTAAGCACTGAGCCATCTCTCCAGCCCAGGCAGTGCTTTTGTATCTTGCAAGTGGCTAGAGCCAATCTTTGTCAACTCTGTCTGCACTGTGCTGTCTCACAGATCACCACACACCACCTCTCTGGAAAGCAACTCAACCTGCAGAATGTTAGGCTGTTGTTGTTAGAATCTGACCTCAGACCACAGACTCAACTAAATACATGGCGATGGGTCATTGTCCTGTGTCTTCGACTTGTGAGGATATCGGGGGAAACAAACAGACAAGCCGAGGCCAGATTGTGGGGGGAGAAAATGCCTCTTGGAGTTTATTTTGTTTCGACTTCCTTTTCTAAGACATGTATTTATTTAGCACTTGCGTATGTGTGTGCACATAGGCCACGGTGCAGGTGTGGAGGCCAGAGGACAATGTGATAGCACTAGTTCTCCCTTCCCACCATGCTGCTCTTGGGAACTGAACTCAGATAGTCAGGTTTGGCAGCAAGTACCCTTACACACTGAGCCATCTTACTAGACTCCAAGACACTTTAAAAAAAAAAAAAAGCAAGAAAGTTTTTTTTTAGACGCATGACGTTGAAGAACTTCTAAGCATGACACCATTATTATCATAATCGTGTTATGATACATTATGACTATGATTGTTATTGGAGGCATGACTTTGCTATGTAGCTCAGGTCAGCTTTAAGCTCTTGATCCTCCTGCCTCAGCTTCTCAAAGCCTGGGATTATATATGTGCCAGTACAGCCAACACTAACCAAGTATTGAAAAATCAATACTGTGAGAGAGCAAATTTCTGTTGATATGGTATTTAATATTATGTTTTAATTTAATCTAGCTCCTTTGTTAACAAGTTGAAATGAGAATGAAAATGCTTAGAAAATTGTATTTATTTTATTATTATGGTACGAAAGCTTGAAACTAAAGCCTCCCCTAAGCCAGTCAAGAGTCCCCTTTTAAATTTTCACTTTAATTTCTCACTGCCTTGTCTGGTAGTCCGGCCTAACCCTGCCCTTCTCAGGCAGGGTTATACTTGTAAAGTCCCTCCCTTGTCTCCTACCACGGCTGTTCTTCTGCTTTGTTTGCGTGCATAGGATCTGGTTATAGGCTGAGGCTTTCCTCAAACTCTCCAGCCTCTGGCTTCAGCCTAGGAAACCTGGCAACTTTAAAACAGTAACCATTAGATTGCTTATATCAAAAGGAGACAATAATATGCTTGAGTCAAAATTCTAACACACTACTTCAACATCCATTCGCTTTAAAACTGATTTAAAGGCCAGAGAGATGGCTCGGGAGTTAAGGACACTTGCTGTTCTTACAGAGGACACAGGCTCAGTTCTGAGCACCCACACCAACGCTAACAATAGTCTATAATTCCAGTTCCAAGAGATCTGACACACACTTCTGACCTCCGCAGACACCACACACAGGTGACATTCAGAGCCTTACAAGCAAGCAAAAGACTTGCTTTATAAACATAAAATGAACATAAACAAAACTTATAGAAAATGGTTTGATTTTCCAATAAGATAGCGCTATTGATCACTCAGCAAGTCTATCCAAAACAGTGACACCAAGTGTGAGGCATGAAGAAAAGACACTTGGGCTTTTTCAAAGGATGGGGAGATTTTGTGTTGTTAAAGTTTTCTAATATGTCCCCCATTCCACAAACAGAGAGACTGCAAGAAGAAACCAGAGCTAAGCTTTACTACAACGGAAACCTCTGTCTAAAAAGGAAATCATTACAGCTCAACATCAGATTAAAAGAAACTGAATCAGATATGAAGGAAAGAGTATTTCTGTTCTGAGAAACAGAAGTGGGAGTTGAAGTACTGGGAGAAAGAAAATGGCAGGACTGGATTCCCTTTTGTATTATTTTACAGACAGGGAAACTGAGGCACAGCCATTGCCACAGCCAAGCAAGAACAGTGCCTAATTATACTTCCTGCTTCCTGGGGTCTCTGCCAATTGCTTTTCTTATTATACACATTTGTTTGCCTAGATATACATTATGTTTTTGATGAAATCCTTTCCCCCTTCACGAAAACCTATAATTTTGGACAACTTTCAAATAGTCTGTAAATGTTAAATCAGTATGGCCTGCCAGCAGATCTTTTAATCTTTCATCCCCCGCCCCTCTTTGCTTCAAGGATAAAGTTGCAAGTAAATCAAAGTTGGAAAGACTGTCTAACCTTGATTGAGTGAATTAAATAAAACCACCCACAATGTGGTGATTATTCCCCCATTTCATAGTTGAAGAAAGTCAGAGACCAAATAACTCCAAGAAAGTAATTCCCAGGGGAGCCTGTGAAGGAACCTCATTCCCAGGGCAGAGAGCAGCATGGCTTGCCAGCCCCACACCCCTTGGTTGTTCATCTCTATTACCTTGACTCAATTCTCCCAACTGCGTTCACCACTCCGTATGTGCTGGAATATGCGTTGATTATTGGTCACCTTAGAACACGAACTTCTTTATTTTTCTTTTGTCTCATTATTCAGACAGGGTCTTATGACTGTAGACAGGACGCCTTCTCTATATAGCTGAGGATGATCTTAAACTCCCCCCACCACCAGGGGAGAACATAAATTCAATTCCCCCACTACCACAAATTATGCAGTTTCCCTGCATCTGGAGAAACTGCAGGGGTCAGCACATCTGGAGAAATCACAGGGGTCAGCACATCTGGTGTGCAGTGGATAAGCCGCGCATCTTCTTGATCCTGGTATCTCCCCTGCCAGGTATGAATAGAAACTTCTTGACAGCTGTGACTTGGCCTGAATCTTTACGGTTGTGCCAAGTGCTTCAGGGAGTGCAATAGCACTTAGTTATTTTGTTGCAAAATCGATTGTATTAAATTCTTACATGTGCCTTTCCTGCTCTAGGGATAATTGCTACTTTCTCTCCTCCGAGTCTCAAAGGCAATAAACCATGGGGCTGGGTTCACCCAGGGTGTGCTTTCCTCAGCACAGAAGTCCAGCGCTTGTCTCGCAGACTGATAGTGTGTGCTATAAGTTTCAGCCTTTTCACTTTGGGGAAGCACAGACTCGCATCCCCCAGTCACCATTTAGTTGCCATTACAAAGAGTAAGGAACCTGGATGATACTTTGGGTCCAAGCTGTAGTTCCCATTGTAATTTGAAGGTAGTCCTTTAGATTTGTATTGGCTTTCTTCGTGTGTGACTGGGGTGTCATCAAAAAGGTGCCTGGGGGAAGGGGTGCGCTTCCACATTGCTTCTACAGTGGCAAATGCCTCCCATAGCTATAAAGGGGGGGGGATGCCTTCACATATCTATACAGTTCTGAAGCACACTTCCAGAATCACCTGTGCCTCCGCATTGCCTGTCACGCCAAGTTCTCATGGGTGGCTCAGGCTTTGGCAGAAGCAGGTGGCCCTGACTTCAGGTTTTTCTAGCCTAACTATTAAGATCTCCCTGCTAAAAGGCTGTCTTCATTAACTGATGCAAGACAGAGTTCTAGCTAACCAACGAGAGCTTGCACATCTTGAAAAGTGTCACTAGTTAGGGTCGGAACATGGTTCATGAACGAAGCTGTGTGAGAATCTGAGAGCCCGTGAGATAATGGCAAGGAAACGAGACAGAAAGTCCTGCGACCTCTGTTTCTCCGAAACCTGGGTTGTTCTGGCCTTGTGCTTTTGTGTCCTTCTCAGGTGTAGTAAAAAGCGGTAGGTTTACTTCCGATTACCCTATCGTTTTACTTTTATTATTCAAAAACATCTCCAAGCCTGAGTTGTGCTTGTGACCTTACATCCTTGTGCGTATACATCCTTAACGCACGTGAACTTTGCCCTTGCTTAACCCTCAGGATATAAATTGTCTGATACCCTGGATAGAGTTGGCTCTATAGCATGAGACTTTAAGTCTGCCTCATTTCTAGGCTCCACTCTCCCAGGTTCACGCTGCTAACTAGAGCGGTAACAGTTACCAAGGAATAAAAATCATCACACCCACTAGGTTGGCAACAGGATGAACAGTTAACAAGTGTGAGGAGTCAGAGATGCTGCAGTAGTGCCGGGGAAGCAGGATGTAGAGCAAGCATTGCAGGCTGGCCGTGTCTAACGTGAAGATGCACATTTCCGATGTTAAACAGTCCCCTGTCTTCTGAGGGCCTGGAGCGAAGCAGACTCACACACACAGATATCCATCCCAAGGGAAATCTGAAAACAATCAGTGTCCTCCTGTGGCAGAATGGATACATCCCTGGTGGTGTAGAGCACGGATACATGGATACAATATACATGACGTCATTTGTGTGCAATTATAAATACACAAATTAGTATTACATAATATACGTGGAGGTTAGGCACTTTGTAAAAGCATAAAAGACAGGCAAAGAGGATGCACTATTTCAGAGAGGCAGTTAACTCTGAGAAGCTATAGAAGAAGGTAGAGAACATCAAGTTGTTCACATTTTATTTCCTTCTTTCTTAGCTTGAGTTAACTTCTCCCTTTGTAGTCCAGGTTGCCTTCAAACACATGGTGATCCTTCTGCCTCTGGCTCTCTTTAACCCCTTTCACTCCCCCAACCCCCCCCCCATACTGTGCTTTGAACTCAACCTCCTAGGTAAAGTGCCACTGTGCACCATCCTGATCCTATTAAACACAAACACTCCACTCAGCAAATGAGCAGTTGTATTCCCAGGACGCACAGTCAGGGTGATGGTTGGTCTTCATTACGATTTGACCGGATTTGGAACCACCTAGGAGACATAGGTTAATCCCACTGGGAGAAAATACGACCACTACCACTCTTTTAAAGCCAGATTTGAGGCAAGCTTTATTTAATACTATCCAGGATGATGGACACTGTCCAGGTCCATACCTGGGATTTCCAGTGAATGGCACCAAATTACTTCAGTCAGCTACTTATAAAGGCAAAACCCATAAGATATGTACTTCCTGCTTTCATCCAACTGGGACCAAGCACATATCCTGATGTACTTCCTGCCTATATGAGATTGAGCACATCCCGTGCAACCAACCTTATTTATAGAAGAAAAACCAAGTGGCTTGTTATCTTACATGAACAACAGCCCCCAACATTTCGGGGAGGTATCTGTCCTTGGGCAAGTGGGGCTTACAAGTTAGAGGCATGTTTGTTATATAGATCTCTTCAGGACAGTGAGTTATTTTGTCACAAAGAGAAAAGTAAGTGATGCTCATAGACATTTGATGTTTGCTCCTGGGCATTCTTCTCTACATCTGGAATGTTTTTAAAAATGACGTCTTGTGCTTTTACTTTCCGTTTTTTTTCCCCCCATTTTGTTTTGTCCTATTATGGTTTGTTTTTAGTTGTCTATTTGTTTTCTAGTGAAAGAGAGAGAAAGGGCATTGATTCGGGTTCCGGGGAAGATAAAGATCAGGGAGGAGCTGGAGAGAAGAAGCCATGATCCAAATGTAGCATATTAAAAAAAAAAAAAAAAAAAAAAAAAAAAAAAAAAAAAAAAAAAAAAAACTATTTTCAATCAAAAATTAAATTATGAATAAAAAATAAATAAGCACTTTTGACTGTCTTTAAAATAGAAATGATGTCATAGTTTCTTGAGTTAGCATTTTTTTACTCATGTGTTTCATTTCCTCAATAAGACAAATCTATATTGTTTCAAAACAAAACCCCACTGCAATAAATGACAGTGATGTGGCAATAGAAATAGGCAGACACACATATCTTTGTAGGAGGTGCTTATTGTTGAAGTTGTGGCATATGCCCCCAAACTCAACTATTCCTTAAGGGGCAGCTGGGCCCATCCCTGATAATAAACTTCTCATTTGAGGGGTTGGTTAGTGAGTCTTCAGTGTCCTCTTAGGATTCAACAAGGGATTTTCTCTTTTCTCTCACTAAGTGGTGGAAGATGGATCATGTGGCTGGTCTCTTGTCTAAGCAGAACTTAGCACACAGTCACACAGCCCCTTTCATTGCAAAACCTTCTCGGGGAATTTTTATAGCTAACCAGCTGCTAATTCTCAGTGGCTGGTTAGGGGTTAATGCCACATCTGGATCTAGTCAGCCTGGGGCCATTTGTGAAAGTCAGTGGTGCACCAAGGCACATCCCAGTATGGAAGGCCTGCAGCACCCAAGGCTGCCTTTTGTCAGGCATAAATACAAGTGTCACCTCACGCTGGCTCTGTAGACCAAGTCAGCGTCATCCTGGTCCACTCTACCTTCCTTTCAACTACTTTCTCTGGCTTGCAGATGCCATCCCTACACACATTTTCAGTTACTTTTGTTCAAAACTTCCAGCCTGTTACATTCCTCAGGATCCTTCCCTTGCTGCAGCTGGTGGGTCGCTAAGCCCCAGGGGCATGCCCTTGTGAGTACACTGTCCTGTCTGCACCACTACCAGCACCACTACAGGTCTGCTCTGAATTCTGACTGTTGTGCTGATGGATGGACAGCTCCCAAGAGTCAAACCCATGTTCTTTTTGCTCTTTCCAATTTGCTTTATTTTGCTTCCTTCTCTGAATCACTACACCAAATCCTTCCATTAGCATTCTTCTTTGAGCCTTTAGCATATGTCACCTTAGCTGCCGTTTCTGTTTCTATTGTTTCCTTTGATCAGAAAAAAAAAAAAAAAAAAAAAAGGAGGTTCTTTTAGTAGCCTCCTTTGCTCTTATTTTCCATAACAGTAAACAAAATGAGTCACCTCCAAGGATCTGACACAGAAGTGGGGAAACCATCACACTTGGAAGCCTGCTTGCTGACCTTCCATGCAGAGACTTTCCAAAGCTAGAATTTCCATCATGGAGATGTTCTAGGTTGGTTTATCTTTTTTTTTTAAAAAAAAAAATATTCATTTATTTTATTTATATGAGTATGCTGTAGCTGTCTTCAGACACACCAGAAGAGGGCATCAGATCCAGTTACAGATGGTTGTGAGCCACCATGTGGTTGCTGGGAATTGAACTCAGGACCTCTGGAAGAGCAGTCAGTATAACTACTGAGCCATCTCTCCAGCCCTGTTTTTTCTGTTTTGAGATAGAGTGTTACAGTGTAGCCCAGGCTGGCCTCAGATTCTAACAGTCTTCTTGCATCCACCTTTCAAACACTGGGATTAGGTGTGTGAGGCACCAAGCCCTATTTTACCTACATATTTTCAAAGACTAAAAACTTTGAGCTTTCATGAATTTGGAATTTGAATTTCGTACAGCACATAATAGGCCCTCAATAAAGGTTTTATAATCATAGTAAAAATGTCCTTGGATCTTAGAAAGTGACAATATCAACAGGAAGTGTCTGCCTACAGGAAGCGTCTGCCTACGACTTACAAAGATTATCATTGGATTTCCACTATTTCCTGGTCCGGTCAGTAAAACCAGCGAGCTTGAGAAGTCTGTTTTCATTTTTGCTCAGATTTCTGCATTTTAAACATGTTAGAAGAATGTTAGAGTTTTTGTTCTACTGCTTCCTATATTCTATATTTCTGAGAGAATTTAACATGAAGAACACCACACATCCAGAGCAAGGATGGGGTGAGGTCAGACCCTCCCACTGAGTGAGGGTGAGAGGTACAAAAGTCATCCAAGAGACTGATGGAGGCCCTGTTGGTGTAAACTCCTCCTGTCTCTTCACTCTACTCTCAAAGTGCTACATGATGTCTAGTCATGTGTAAATTACATTAAAATTAGTGTACTTTTTTTTCACTTTGGGAGTGAGTTCTACAAAGAATTGGAGAAACGTGAGAAAGAAAATTAAACAAAATAAAGTTAGTAATTTATTAGCAAACTATAATGTCTTGAGTTAGAGGCAGTAGTGCAGCCTGTGCCCAGTGTGGAGGGCTCTAGCTTTGATTCCTAGGAGATCTCTCTCTCTCTCTCTCTCTCTCTCTCTCTCTCTCTCTCTCTCTCTCTCTCTTTCTCTTTCTTCTCTGTCTCTCTCTCTCTCTCCTCCCTTTCCCTTTCTCCTTCCCCCCCCTCTCTCACACACACACACATACAGTGTAGTGAATTGAGCTCTTGAGTTTTTAGAGTTTACATACTCTTGGAAATCTGTTAATGAGTATAAACTTGAGGCCTAAAACAGTGCTTCATTGAAACTGTATAAGGTGCTCCTTCAAAAAACATTCTGCTAGAAATACCATAAAAGGATTGTGCGCTGGGTGGGAGGTCTGTTCTAGCAAGCAGTAAAACCAAAGAGTAAATTTTTTGACAACCTGGTCCCTGTTCATACGCAGTTCATTTGGGGGGGTCATTCCTACCTCCCTCAGCCCAGAAGGGCCTTTGTTACTTGTTGGTTTCACTTCTAATTTTTACACTAATTTATTTGTAAACAAATTTACAAATAATACATTTTAAATTTTAAGTGAACTTTCTTGCTCTAGTCTATTATCCGAATGTGCTGGCTAGTTTTATGCCAAGTGACACAGGTTGAAAGGAGAGAGCCTCAATCGAGGAAACACCTCCATTATGTCCAGCTGTAAGGCCTTTTCTCAACTAGTGGTCCATGGGGGTGGTGCTATCCCTGAGCTAGTGGTTCTAGGTTTTATCAGAAAGCAGTCTAAGCAAGCCGTGATGAGCAAGTCAGTAAGCAGCATCCCTCCATAGCCTCTGTGTCAGCTCCTGCCGCCAGTGTCCAGCCCTGCTTGAGTTCCTGTCCCGACTTCCTTTAATGGTGAACATTGATATGGAAGTGTAAGCAGAATAAACCCTTTCCTCCCCAAATTCCTCCCCATGATGTTTCATCGCAGCAGTAGTCACCCTAAATAGAACATAGCATTACTTTATTTTTTTTCTAGTCCTAATTTAATTACTGATTTTTTTTTTCTGTGATAATTCTCAGTAGAATTCAATTCACATTTAGTATCTAGTGTTTCAGGATCTAGGTCAACGTTATAGTCCTTGGTCTCAAAAGTTATGTGTTGGAGCCTGCTGTGGGTGGTTCACACTTTTTGTCTCAGTTCTCAGAAGGCAGAGGCAAGCAGATGTCTGTCTATATGTTCAAGGCCAGCCAAGGATACACAGTGGGACCTTGTCACAGAAACAAAAACAACAAACAAGAAAGTTAGGTGTTGGACCAGGCAGGAGGTAGTTGTTGGCACAGGAGTGCCAAGACTGTTGTGGGGAAAACTACTGACTTCTTCTTTGATCTGAAATCAGGTCTACAGGAAAGAGCTCATGTCTGGTATTTGGTACTGTGTCAAAGGTTCATGGCTGGGGAAGTTAGAGTCACTCAGGTCACTTTACTAATTTTGTCTTGCTAGTTGGACATTTTTAAAACGCCTCTTGAATAGTTATTTTTATACCTGTGGGTTAGTGACTTGATCAGAGAAGCTGATCCGTGCAGTGAATGGCAGTTGATGCAGAAACTCAGAGACGCTGAGAACTAGTGGCTCTTATGTGATAAACACTAAGGACACTCATGTCACCCCTTCCAAGGTTTTGGGAACATCACAAAGGTGTGGGCAGGGGAGGGGCAGAAAGAATGTAAAAGTTAGATGATTCAGATAAAGACTGGAATGTTGTCTTGTGGACATGACACGGCTGTGATACCCGTGAACTCACAACTGCGGTTGCCTGCACCAGGCACACAAAACTAGAACACTCAGCCTTAAGTCATAGATGAGGGAAGGGACGCCTGGGGCTCTGCTTCGGCTACGGTAGCTAGTGTTCTTGAGGGCTGCTGTATAGGAGACGAAGTAGTTCTTCTTGGTGGTGCACCCACTAAGGAGTGAAGCTACTCACTTTTCAGTGGATGTCCTCACACAAGTGACCCTCATTAAACCCAGTAGTGACAAAGTGAAAAAAACAAAGCAAAGACAAAAAGAAAATAAGAAAATAAGACAAGGAGTTGGCAGAAGAAGAAGGGAGAGAGAGAGGGTGGAGGGATACACATATGAAACTATCAGAGAATAAATTAATTTTTCAAAAATTGAGTACTAGATTTTCATTTATAAAAGACTCAAACTTGTCCTGTGCATAAAATCCCTATTTCCAGGTAGTTTTTATTTTCCTCCAAAGGGTTCTTGTGTTCCCATAACTTGGAACTCCTAATAAGTCCTGTTGCTTTGGTTGGCCAGCACTCTAGTTTTATTCACTGCTAATAGTCAATACCCAATGTATTGGCCAAAGCGATGAATAACTCCAATTTCATTTCTTCCACCACATTAACTTCTTGGTTCAGCAACTGCCTCACACTGGAGTTCTCCACTGACTTCTCGCCTCTTCCAAGCTCTTTGATAACTGTGTACCTTAACAGGGAAGAGAATCCCCGCAATACTGGGGCAGCTGAGCATCCAAACGGCATCTGGCTGCACCAGGAGGCTGAGTGTTGGTAGACATGTATAAATTAATAAGTGCCTCCGCAGTATCTCCCATCCAGAAAAGAGCAGAGTCGTGGGGTGGCGGAGTAATAGAGAATATCACTGTGAGATCTGGAAAGAGAACTCACTGTGATACCCCTGGGGTGAGGGTGGGGAGACACACCACGTAGCCTCCCGCCTGCTTTCAATGTAAGATGGTTACTCCAATCAAATCCACCTCCAGAAACGGTCTTAAACAAAATGAAATTCGGAGCTGACTCTCCCAGGAGTTTCCCCTTGCAGATGGGCCCACATGGTGAGGATGGATTCAGCCCTTGCCAAGTCCTGTTATGTCAGTAAACCAAACTTCACTGCTCCAGCTCCAGGAACCACAATGGGGCAAAGTTAAATCAACTTATTTTAACAGCTCCATTGTCTGGGGGTTTGGAAAAAGAAGGGCGGTCAGGACAAACGCAAGCTGCACAAAGAGAGAGATGCTGACTGACGGGCCACATCCAAGAAGAGATAAAAGAAAATTCTAGATCTCCCTGGTGTTGTTGAGTTTAACACATCTTCAACACATGCCGTAGGGCATGGCACGTGGCTGGCTTCTGCTAAGTCATTTAGAAGAAGAAAGCTTGGGCCAGAACAGAGCTAAGTGGTGGAACACCTAAGAGGCCCTAGGATCAAACCTCAGTAATCAGAAAAGAAAACATGGGAGGAATTCACTGGGCCATATCCTGCTTCTGTTAGTGGCTTCTAAATTATTAAAAAGGACATTGTTAAAATGATTGCTTTCTTGGGAGAAGAGAATCCAAGAATGGAGTAAAGAGAGTTATCCATTGTTTTTTTGTAAGGAACTAGGAGAGAAGAGCGTGTATGTATGACAGACTTCCTGAATGGAAACAACAGACACACACACACACACACACACACACACACACTAACACATGTACACTAACACATTCATACTACACCACATAAAACACACAGACAAACACACAGCACACACAAAGACACACTCAACACACACATACATATACATACAACACACACACACAGAGACACATACTCACATATACAACACACAGACATGCATACAACACACACAAAGACAATACAGCACACAAACATACATACACACACAACACATACACATACACACGCAACACACACAGACTCACACATTCAACACACACAACACACAGACACACAACACATAGACACATATCACACAGGCACACACACACACACACATGCACATGCACACGTGTGTGCACACAAACACAATTTATTCAGAAAAGGAGCCTTTAACAAATGAAAGTAACAACTGCACCAACATCCAATTTAGTGAAGTTGTGAGTTTTACTGGGCTTACTTACAGGACAATGGGTGAGGGATTATTTACAGGAGCAGAAATGACTCAAACATAGCTGCTTCACAAGAGCCCACCCCAGCACGAGCACCAGCTCATGAAAGCTGGAAACTGGGAGGGAGCACACCTGCAGATACCCCAACAGGGTGGGCTAAGTGGGGCAGAGCCTTTTCCTAGATGGCTTTGCCTATCTTTGTTTCCTCTTTGGCAGTCCAGGTGGTCTCTTCTACTTAGACTGTGTAGCCGCTGCTTCCTCCAGTCTGCTTGGACTGAGCCTCTTCCAAGCAGCTCAGTTCATCTGAGAGTCTTTGCAGCTCAACTTGTCTAAGAGTAAGACTGATCAGTCCTTACTGCTTATACACTCTTAGAGAAGGAGGAGGAGCCTAGTAAATCCAGTCAGCTTTAGGGATTTCCTGAAGCTAGCTTGAGTTGTTTACTTCCTGTCTTAATAACTTTTCCTGAAGGATAGAATGTCTGGTCTCAGAAGAAACTGCTACACAACAAGAAGATGAGCTGGCTGCAAGGGTGAAACGTTCCTCAAGAGAGAACTTTCCAGAAGGAGTTCTAGTACGACGGAGACAGCTTGAGCATGGGGAAGTGCTGCAACCTCTGTTCAACACCTGCCCAGGATCGTTGGAGGTAGGGTTTCAGCCTGCAGACAGCCTTTCAGCTTTCCTGTGGACTCTTGGCCATCAGGTTCTTAAGCTTTTGCTGAACCATTCTATTGTACAATTCTGTATATTCAGTGGTTTACTTGATCACTCCTTTATGGACCACACTCTGCCTAGAGGTGAGGAAGGTTAGAAAGGGAAAAATATAAACGAAGAGTACTGTTGCACACCTTTGATCCCAGCACTCGGAGGCAGAGGCAAGTGGATCTCTGGGAGTTTGAGGCTGGCCTGGTCTAGGTCTCTGGAGCAAGTTTCAGGACAGCCAGGGCTACGTGATAGAGAGCCCTTGTCTCAAACGAAAAAGAGTAAACTCCGTCTGCTTCTTCCAACAGCTCATCAGCTCACTCTACTCTCCATCTAATGTTTATGCAAATCTGCGTTTTTTAGAGGACAGCTGGGTCTAAATAACCTAGGGAAATTAATGAGTGGGTGGTGAAACTTATTTTATACTCTTGAGCAATATTGTAAATACTCATGAGAATGTTGTTTTGCATCTTCAGTTTCATTTTTTAAAAAATATTTTTAAAACTAAATGACTGGATTGGGAATGTAGCTTAACTGTAGAAGCTTGCCCAGGTCATGAAAAGCTTTAGCATGATGATGATGATGATGATGACGATGATGACGATGATGACGATGATGACGATGATGATGATGATGATGATGATGATGATGATGATGATGATAACGTCAAATAGCCAAGGGCTAGAGATGTTGCTTGGTTTTGGAGAGCTTGCTTAGTATGTGTAGGACTCTGGGCTTGATTCCTAACACTGCAATAAGATAAATAAAATAAAAAAAAATTAATTAAATGATCAGCCCAGTGTGCTAGCACACTCCTATGATTCCTGCACTCTAGAAACAGGAGCAGGAGGATTTCGATTTAGGAGCCAGTTATAGCTATGAAGGGAAATGTTGTCACCAGACAAAACAACCAAATAAGCCTGTGAAGATCACAGAAGGGAATCAGAGAAGAGAAGCTCGTTGGTATCATTAAATCTTTCACTTCACTAGGTTCCTACCTAGCCCGTTTCTCTGGTCACAAGAGCAGAGTGGTATCCAGTACAAAGAAAGATGTCTTCTCACTCAGAGAGTTGTCTGTCCAGTCCTGCTGCTTTTAAGCCCCACAGAGAAGGACACGTTGTGCCCTCAAATGTTTCCTTTTATACCGAGTAAATATATTTGCTTCCAATTCAGGACCAGCTGAGAGTCCTAACATGGAACACTCAGTGGCATTCAGCAGGAGAATCCTGGATGTGACCTCTATATAGCACGGTGAACACTAAAGGGGAAAAAGTGATGAATCCATACCATGGGTTTGGTACCATGATAACCCTATGTTGGCATAGTCCTCGTTTGGGGCACATACATACATATGCCTTGTATGGCTTAGGGAAATGACCTGAAGTTTTCACTCAGCCAGGTGTCCCTGGAGAATCTTAGTTTCAGGTAGAGGGCACCAAGTACCTAGAGCTAGGATGGAGAGCAAACAAATCTGGGAACCCACTTGGCATCTTGGCTGGAGGACATGCCTCAGTCCCACTAAGAAGTGCCCAAGGAGAAGGTTCTTAGAGACCCTTGGCCTTTAGAGGCTGTTGGTCTGCTACAGCGATTTGACAGAGGAAAAAGCTGGTGCATGATACGCTTGAAGAGGAAAGGAGGGAAGGTCAGATTGCCCCCACCCATGAAAATTTTCCTTAATGAACTAAAGAAGAGAATCGGGAAACGTTAAGAAATTTATCCAGGGACCCGTGTGTGAGTTTAAAACATTAGCATCTCGGAGTCAACCCAGAGCACCCTGACTAAGTGGTCACGAGTTTTCCCCTGGAGAGCCAAGCGCTGCCCCTGTGGTAGCTTCGAGACATCCTTGTTTGAGCTGTTGCAGGGCAAAGAGAAAGAAAGAAAGGTTTGTCTTCAGGGTGACTGTCTTCAGGGTGAAGATCAGGGTCTGATCAGGGTGTGGTGGCTCAAATCTGTAACCTCGGCACCAAACCTGTAACCTCAGCACGTCGTGGACCGAGGCAGGAGATGGTGTACAAGGCCAGACTGGGCTATAGAGTGACACTGTGCTTCATAAATAAGACTAAATACATGAGAGAGAGAGAGAGAGAGAGAGAGAGAGAGAGAGAGAGAGAGAGAGAGAGAGAGAGAGAGAGAG
>NC_034600.1:27023857-27048567 GCF_900095145.1 Mus pahari
GGGAGGAAGGGAGGGGGAGAGGGAGAGGGGGAGGGGAGGGGAAGGGGGAGAGGGAGAGGGAAGAAAAGAAAAGGAAAGGAAGAGAAGGGAAAGAAGGAGAGAACAGATAGCAGTCTGAGACGTGACAGTCATGTGACCTTGATTTTGAACAGGTTGATAGGCCAGCACAATCCGTTATTTTGGTCCTTAAAGCAGGGACTATGATGTGTAGCTGTCCCTGGAAGCACATATGGCCCTGTGCAGAATCCCCGGTAGCCAGGCAGAGTGTACAGGCATTTCTTTTAGCTTATACCGTTTGGGCCCACACAGTATTTAAAAATAACTAAAGTAGTTGCCAATGTGTTAAAATTTTAGTTCTTATCCTCGCTTCAAACCAAAACAAAAGCCTGGCCAGTGAGGTGGACATCCATCTTCAGCAGCAGGAGAATGGGAGTCAGTTGGGCTGTTGGCTGCCCTGGACCCGACACCCCGTCTGTGTGGACACACCTCGATTTCTCTACCCTAAAGTCTGTGCTGAGGGCTTTATAACCACCTCTGCCATTCAGCACATCTCTCTGAGCTCTGCTCTGCCTGTCACAGTCCTGCTTCTCCTAGGTGGCCTCCATGTAATTCAGCTGTCTTCACACCACCTACCTCTAACCCAGTGCTGGAGCGACCAACCCGCAGTGTGTGCTCAATTACTCGGGGTTTTCTGAGAGCTTTCAGGTAACGTGGAGCTGGGTGTGGTGGTGCTCATTTGGAATCCCAGCACCCAGGAAGCTGAAGCAGGAGGATGAAGATCAAGGCAAACTAGGAAGGCAGGCAGAGAGGGAGGGACGGAGGGAGGAGAACCAGACCAAAGGAGATTTTCTTTTGCTTTCAATGAATTTGTGTGTGCCAGCGAGATCAACCTGAGGGTGCCCCTGTCACTTCTCCAGGGTGAGACAAGCCCCAAATTCCAAACAGTACTTGTTGGAGGAGTGGGAGTGTTCACACCCCAATGCCAGAGATCAGTTTAGAAAAGGGGAGACTTTGCTACCTGTCATTCACTTCTGATGAACTGCCCTTAGGACGTAAGGCTTTGCCAGGCCTTCTTCCAGGGCCGGGCCAGCCATGACTGGTTCTCTAGCACGTGAGGAGGCTACCACAGCTACCCGGGGAAAACAATAGAGCTCCAGGATGGCCGAGTGCCAGGCGCTGCTTAGGGAAACATCCGGCTCCTCCCTTGCCCTGCAGGTACAGCTTCAAGGTCAAACAAAGCTGGAGGGTGGCAAAGACTAGGTTGCCAGGCAGAAATCTTGCAACCCTGGGACCAGTTCTCTGCCAGCTTGCCTTCTCAACCTACTTCGCCCAGGACTGCTGCTGTATTCTTATTCTGAACCCCCCCCCCCAGAGTCCTCTGTTTACCTGGAAGTTACTGTATGAATTCTGAAAATTTTTACCATAATCTCTAATGGGGCAGGGGGAAGAGAAGGGATGGGACTAAAGGGGAGGGGAGAGAGAGAAGAGAAAGAAGGGGGAGAGAAAGAAGAGAGAAGAAGGGGAAGAAGGAAGATGAGTGGAAGAAATTGGTCCCTTAGAGCTACAGCATCCCTGACTAACATCTCTAGGTTGCCTGTGTTTCCAGGAGTATGAGATTTGACCAGCCAAACTCAAAATATACAGTATACAATCTGTACTCTACAGAGACAGGGCAGAAGGGAGCAGAGATAGAGAAACAGAGCATGCAGTTCAATGCTCAAAAATAAAACTGATGATCTGCCTAAGTGTGAAGATTCTGTATTTTGATTCTATAGGGAAATTACATAACCGAAATGATTTTCACAAAGTGCGGTGTGCCCACTACACATCAGCTAAGGACATATGGTGTCACTGAAGCACAGTTTGGTGGGTTCTCAAAGGCCTCAGGAGAGGGTTACTATATAACTGTTTGTCAAGGAAGGGTCAGAGGTTGCAGGGGGAAGGATCTTTCTTGCAAAACACACTGCTGGGAGTTTTTAACCACAAAGATAACATTAGATCCATCAGGAAAAGCTTTCTAGATTTGTCATTTGAAATGGTCTATTTTGTGCACAATGGCAACCCACCCAGCCTTGGTCCAGACAGGACTACATCGTATTTCTAGTGTCTTGAGCTGCCTTGCTGCACAGCAGAAGCACTGGATGTTTGCTCGAGGGATGGATGAGTGGCAGGATAGACTCAGGAGCTGGCACGCTGGCTCTTCCATCTTCACACATCCCTTCAGGGTGCACTTCCAAGCTCAAGCGTGACTGTGGGAGCCGCATCTCTCCTGCACTGGCTATCCATTTTCGTGATAATGCTCTGCCAGGTAATCCAGGTAGAACGGTCTTGCTACTGTGACCCTGCACAAGTCCTTGGCCCCTTTGAGCCCGTTCTGTTAACATTAAGGGATGTAACACAGACAAAGCTCTTAAGGGGCTACAGGTACGGCTCAGTGGGCAAGCACTTGCCACCATAAGCAAAGCAGTGGATCAAATCCCCAGCAAGGTAAACAGCAAAAAAACCAAACAACAACTAAACAAGTTAGCAAAGTAACAAGGGATGCAGGGTAGCTGCAAATTACATATGAAATAAACACATTGGTCTGTCTCAGGGGTCTACTATGTGTGTGTGTGTGTGTGTGTGTGCGCGCGCGCGTGCAAGAGTCTATTATGTGTGTGTGTGCATGGTGTGCGTGCATGCATGCGTGTGTGTATGTGTGTGAGTGCGTGCGTGTGTGTGCATGTGTGCGTGTGTGCGTGCAAGAGTCTATTACGTGTGTGTGCGTGTGTGTGCATGCTCGTGTGTGTGTGCGCGTGCAAGAGTCTATTGTGTGTGTGTGTATGTGTGCGTAGGGGGTGCTCTTGCACATATGTGCATAAATATATGTGGACAGCACAGGTCAACATCAGGTGTTATTTCTCAAGAGCTAGCTGTCCCTTAGTTTCTGAAACAGGGTCTCTCATTGGCCAGGAGCTCACTCAGTACGCTAGGCTGGCCGGCCATCCAGCTCCAGGGACTGACCTGACTCCCTTTCCCCAGGACTGGAATTACAAATGTACATCACCACTGTGGGCCTTCTCCCATGGGTTCTGGGAATCAAACTCATGTCTTCGTGCTGGCTCCAAGGAAACTCCTACCAACAAGGCATCCTGGGAGTGCCATCACAGAAGGATCTAGAGCCTTTTCTCTCTCCAGAATGGGGCAGGTGCCTTCCTTCTTGACACACTGTGACATCAGGTGGGACAGGGTTAAGCCTGGTGGGTTGGAGCAGCACTTCTCTGGCAGCAGTATGGCAAGTCACAGCACCCTGCAAGCTGCAAGTCTCTCCACCATCTGCCACGCTGGAAATCAGCCACCGGAGTGAGTTGGTTTTGTGCCTGTGCTTATCAGTGAAAGAAGGTTTTAGATGAACAGCTTTGAAGTGAATTCCTGGGCACTTCCGTATCTCCACGCATGTTACCATCCAGCCAGTTTGCTCCTCCTTGAAACCAGGACACCTAGAAATTGCCAGAATGAGATGACATTACTCACAGAAAGGAAGAAGAGGTCATGATCCCCAGGGAGCTGTCCTGACTTGAGTGGCGGGGCTACCTTCCAGCCTTGCAGCTGGAGACAGGAAGGCAATGGAGAGGTCCAGGGAGGGTCTTATGGGGTGGCTGGGAAATGTAGTCTTTCTGGGCTGTTTCCTGACAGATCCTGAGCAACATGACATCAGAGGCTTAAAAAAAAAAAAAAAAAAAAAAAAAAACAAATCTCTTTAGAAATCAAATTCGGGAATAAAATGTTTCAACTTTCCAAGTGGGGGTGGAATAGAACATCGAGTGGGCAACAGAGGCATCTGGAAGCTAGGCACTCAGAGAGAGGCACTGCATGTGCCAGTTAAAGCTGGGATCGCAGCTCTACCCTTCACTGCCCATCGGTGACTCAGATCTTCCCAAGTCCCGGCTTTCTCACTGCACAGGGGACAAGCCGGGTATCCGGCTCACTGTATTGTGAAGATGTAATGGTAAATCCTTAGCAATATGGGAAGCCTGGTGTAAGTTCAATAACTAAGCTCAGTTACTGGTAGTGAGTTTTGTAAGGTGGACCGGGAGACATGCTGCTCTGAGAAGCAGAACCAACAATGTGTGTGGCAGAGGCAGAAAGGGAGCAAGAATTGAAAGAAATTGACTCTCGTGGTTAGCTGAGAATAGCAAGTTTAAATCCTGCAGGGCGGAGACCCAGAAGGAACTGGTGTTGCAGTTCAAGCCCCCAAACAATCAGCAACAGATTCCTTCCTGGTGGGTAGCAACAGGGGACAGTCTCGTTTGAGTCTGTTGCTATGATTAATATCATGGACAAAGCAATACAGAGAAGGGATAGATTTATTTCAGCTTGCAGGTTACAGTCAACCATTGAAGGAAATTAGGGCAGGAACTGAAGCAAGAATATGAGGCAGAAGAATATGTCCCATGGAGGGACACTGCTGGCAGGCTTACTCACAAATTATTACTTGACTAGCATCCTTATACAGTCTAGCACTGTATAAGGAATGGTGCTGCCCATAGTAGGCTGAGCCTCCCACAAATTAATCTGAGGAACCGTTCAGTTGAAACTCTCTACTCAGGTGACTCTTGCCTGTGTCAAGTTGACAGTTAAAGCTAAGTGGACAGTTATCAAACTCTTGTTCTATTTAAGCTTTCAACTTATTGAATGAGGCCCTTCATAGTAAGGAACTTACTCAAAAGTGCCTACTGACTGTTTTCTGTAGTGGTAGTTGGTCTTTTAGAATGTTTATCTTATTTATTTGTTGTTTTTGAGATAGTATCTCTATATTGGTCAGGTTAAACTTAAATTCCTAAACTTAGTAGTCATCCCACCTCAGCCTTCTCAGAAGCTATTGCTAAAGGAATATAGTACAACGCCTAGCTTCAAGTCTACCAACTTAAATGCCTCATCTAAAAACCTTGTATAAACATCCAGAATAACGTTTGATCATATTTCTGGGCACTGTGGCACAATCAAATTAACACATGGAATTAACCAACATTTTAGAAGTGACTAGCCCTAGTTTATTTTTTATTGATTTATTTAACTTATTTACACTTGAGTTTTTGAGACAGGGTCTCACAATTATAGCTCTAGTTGGCCTCCAAACCCAAGATCCTTCCACCTCAGCTTCCCAAATGCTGTGATTATGGGTATATGTTTTCACCCCCAGAAACTTACCCTCATTTTGCATGTGATTAGTATCAGAAGACACAGCAGCTGGGGCTGGGAAGGCCTTGAGGAAGCTAGTACCAGAGAAAAGGCTGTTTACTCAGGATTTTGGATTTCCTTAAGGTGATATAGTTCTCAGCCTATGGGTTACAACCCCTTAGGGGTTCAAACAACCCTTTCACAGGGGTCACATATTAGGTACCCTGCATATAATATATTTGCATTATGATTCATAAGAGTAACAAAATTATAATTTTATAAAGTAACAACAAAAATAATTTTATAGTTGGGGGGTCACTAAAATATGAGGAACTGTTTTAAGGGGTCCCGGGATTAGGAATGTTGAGAACTACTGCTGTATTCCAGTCCTCTTGGCTGGCAGACACCATGCAAGAACCAGCAACTGTAGTTCAATCCTGAAGAGACCACAAGGCTTGCCAACTAGCCTGAGACCATCAAAGTGGCAAGAAGCCACAGGAACCTCATGAGCAGTTCTTAGGCAAGTTTCTCTCAATAGGGCAGTAACACAAACAGAACTCAATAAGTCTATGTAAGGCGAACCAGTATGTTGTGGATCGATTCTAATGCTACTTGTGTTAATTTGGCTCCTGAAATCACACATGTCATCGATGTGTAAGATGTTAAGGGTCCCTGCCTCCAGTTGCTTTTTTTTTTTTTTTTTTTTTTTTTTTTTTTTTTTTTTGGTTTTTCCAGACAGGGTTTCTCTGTATAGCCCTGGCTGTCCTGGAGCTAACTTTGTAGACCAGGCTGGCCTCGAACTCAGAAATCCACCTGCCTCTACCTCCCGAGTGCTGGGATTAAAGGCATGCGCCACCACGCCTGGCTTCCAGTTGCTTTTGATTGGTGAATAAATCTGTCATAGCCAATGGTCCAGGCCTGAGAAGTGTAGGACAGAGAGACAGAGAGATAGCCAACATGTAAGAGTCAGGGTTCGTGGCCCAGGAGAGCTTCAGGCCTGGGTCTAGAGTGGCCTGGATGGAATATAGGTTTTAGTACATAAGAATTCAGGACTATCAGAGGGGAGAGTGTGTTAGCAATGTGGAGGATTGAAGTGGCCCAGCCATTGAGCTAAGGCATATTAAAATAGAAGGCTCTGTGTGTGTGTGTGTGTGTGTGTGTGTGTGTGTGTGTGTGTGTTTCATTTGAGAGTCCAGAGCATTTGGTCAGACAGAGAGGAATTCTCACAGCTGCCACCCAGGGCGTTCAGAGTAGATTAACATAGATTAACATACTACCACAACATCAATACTGTTGTCAGCAAAGCATAGTGAGCATAGCAAACCAAACCAATGCTCCTTCTCCCAATGTCTGTGGGGTCATATGTATACTCCTTCATCGTATCCTTTTACCTGTGTCTGCTTCAGAAAAACATTCCTTCACATGTCTGCTTTAGCAAGACATCCTTTCACCTGTGTGCCCCAGTAAAACATCATTGGACAGAAGTGACTTTCCAAAGAGACTAGGAGTTTCCGCTTCAGGTATCAAACAGATTAGAGACTGCTGAGGACTCAGAAGAGAGCACATCTGGAGGAGCCACTACATTTTAGCCCTTCAAACTACAGTAAAAACACAGTCCACAGCAGGAAGAGAGAATGTGTGGAAATGCTAGGATTCAAGTTCAAAGAGGCCACCTTAGAGAATCTTCCACAGTGGAGAGCCCACAGGCCCCCGGGGACAAGAATGGAGCCGCACATGAGCTACCTGACATTTCCAGCAGTGATCTTAGGTGAACCAAACCCCAGGCAGAAGCTCTGTGTCATTGAGGACAAAATCTTCTCTGGCTTCCAAGCCTGTGGTGGTGGAGCGCCTGTGAGAGGCAGCCCGGCTACTGTGCCCTGGGTCCAAAATGCTCGTGCATGGAAAGAGTAAGGGAAAGCAGCCTCGCCCAGTCTGCTTCACAAAGTCCCCTGGGGAGGGGACAGACTATGCAGAGGAAGACACCAGATAGGCTCCTGGATTAGGGATGGCCTGTGGGCAGGCATGTTATGAGGATGTCTCAGTGTAACAGAGTAGCATGGAGCTAAGAAAACTCACCAAGAGCTCGTGAAATTCTCGACTCCGGATCCTCAGATGCTGGCTACCTTGGGTTTTGCTTTGAAACTGAGGGAAGGTCACCAGAAGGCCTATGCAGACAGAAGCAGAAAGACCCTGACAGATCAGTGGTGAACATACAGGTTTAACTATCACATACCCTCCTGCTGGGGAAGATACATAATAAAATAATAATGTGTATCAGGAAGTTCTTAGTGATATGCAACTGTTATGGCAGAAGATTCTAGAAAAACTTCTGGAGATCAGTTATCATATAAAACCTAGGCAGCCAATTCAAAACCCCATAAAAATATTTCATGTCTGTGTATTCTTGCAACCTTTTCACAGAGCCTTGCCCTGTGGTAGCTGATTTCATTTTTCTCAGAGCTAGGAATTGAAGCTCAGAACACGAATGTTGGGCAAGCATCCTGCCTCTGGATCAACTCCTTCTTCTTTATCTTCTCTTCTGAGATGAGGTCTTACTGGGTTGCCCTGTCTGGTCTTTAACTCTGTAGCTCAGGCAGGTCTTGACTTTAACAATCCTCCTGCCTCAGCCTCCGGAGTACCTGGGATTACCAGCCTACACGACCAGGCTTTGGTTTATTTGATTTTCATAGTAACTCTATGGACAGGTCCTTATGGAAGAAGAAATGAAAGCTCATATTCAATCAGAATCACCCAGAATCACCAGGGCTAAACTCTTAATTTTACTAATTCAGAACCTTTTTTTTCCCCACTAGACCAGAGTTGGAAATACAGGTTCCTCTGTAGCCCCATATCCCAGAGCTTCAGACAATCGCTGGGTCAGATTTTTTTTTTTCAGATTTCAGATAATTTGAGAAATTTCTGTTCAGATTACACAGCTTATTATTATTATTATTATTTTTGTTGTTGTTGTTTTTTCGAGACAGGGTTTCTCTGTATAGCCTTGGCTGTCCTGGAACTCACTCTGTAGACCAGGCTGGCCTCGAACTCAGAAATCCGCCTGCCTTTGCCTCCCGAGTGCTGGGATTAAAGGCGTGCGCCACCACCGCCCGTTATTATTATTTTTGATTCAACAAATAAAGAGTAAATTAGAAGCAGAAATTCAATTAACGGTCAAAATAATGTATTTTATGGCTTTGCAAGAAGCAGACAGACACAGGAAGAGAGAACCCTGGGAAACTCCAGGTAAACATGGCATTTCTGGTCATGTGATGCTTGTGAGTATTTCGAAGCATTCTCTCCACACCAGGGATGATTCTGAGCACATGCACACTTAACTGCCTTTATCCTCACAACTCCCTCAGACACGAGGAACAGGAAGCACTGATGAACATTGTGTTGCCATCCTCAGTGAGTGCAGTATTTGAGGGTGAGATACCGACTAATGGACTGAGTCAGAGACCAGTAGGGCAGGGAGAGGCAGGACTCCCCTGCCAAGGATGCTGTGTTGGCTTGAATGGGAACGGCCCCATGGGCTCACAAGTTTAAATTCTTAGCTTCCTGCTGATGGGACTGTTTCGGAAGGATTGGGAGGTGTGGCCTTATGAGAGACAGTATATCACAGGGACACCCCTCCCCCACTTTGAGGTGTCAAAAGCCTCCTGCCAGCTTTAGTTTGTTCCCTGTCTCCTGCTTGCAGCTTGAGATGTGAGCTCTCAGCTGTTCCTGCTGCCGGGCCTTTCCTCCACCATTGTGGACTCTAACCCTTTGGAATGGTAAACCCAATAAATCACTTTTTTTTTTTTTTTTTTTATAAGTTGCCTTGGTCATGATGTTTTATCACAGCAATAGAAAAATGCCCAGTACCTGTGTTGCCTCCTCCCTCCTCCCATTGTGTACATGGAGGGTGGCTTCACTCTTGCCCAAAGCCCTCCATTCTACCATGCTGACTTGTCTAACTCCATGTGAACTTTTACCGTCGCTGTTGTTCTTGGGTGGTTCCTTTTTGTAGTTGTGTTATTTTGTTTTAGGATAGCTCACGCTGTAGCCCAGGCTGACCTAGAACTTCCTATGTACCCTAGGCTGGCCTCAGGTCTCTGTGCCACTGATTACAGCTCCCCTTCTTTGTTCTTAAAGCCACCAATTCTTTCCCAAGGATCTCTAAAGAGGGGTCAGGTAGCCCATTCCTTTGAGCTACCCTTGTCTCCTAAAACTGATTCTGTCTGCTCCTCTCTCCCCTCCCCCACCCCCATTGCATTAATGACCTGAGCATCCTTTCTGGTTCTCCTGTCAGAGGGGCCACGTCATTCCTGAGTCTCTCTCTTGTTTTCCCATTGGTTTATCACTCAGTCTTGAGGATGCTAATGTGTAAACACCTTTCCAGCGTCCGTACTTCTCTCACTGGGTTTTAGTTACTGTCCTATTGCTGTGACAAGACACAGTGTCCAAGGCAACTTATAAGTGAAACCATTTATTGGGGGGGGGAGGCTTGCTTACAGTTTTAGAGGTTAGTTTATTTTTTATTGTGGCAGAAGCATGGCATCAGGCAGGCAGGCATGGTGCTAGGGGAAGTGGCTGAGAGCTTCCATCTTGATCCACACAGGTAGAGAGTGAGTGAGACTGTGCTGGTCTCAGAAATCTCAAAATGCATCCTAGTGACACACGCCTTCTAAGAAAGCCAAACCTCCTAATCCTTCCTAAACAGTGCTCCAACTGGGAGCCAAACATTCAAAAGTAGGAGTCTTGGGAGTCATCCTTATGCAAACTGTCACTCCCTCGGGTCACCACCTTTCTCTCTTGGCCCTGTGCAGTAGTGTCTTCCATCCTGTCCCTGTTTCTCACTCAGACTTTCTGCTCAGCAGCCAGAGTGATCTTTGTGAGCAAGGCTGACCTGTCCCTCTCCTTACAGACGCGCACTGAGTCTTTGGGGCTCTGAAGTTGACGTCTACACCCCGTATTTGAAGAGACAAGGACTTCGGGATGTGACACTCACTGTGCTAGTATCACTTCCCAGCCTCCCCTGCTACTACGCTGCTAGGCCTGTCCTTTTCTTTGTTATGTGACCAACTTGGTGACCGCTGGCTCAGGAGGTCATTTCTCATTTCTCCAGTGTGCTTAGGCTCAGGTTGCTGAAGTTCCTTCCCAGAGGAAGTCATAAGCACGGCGTACTTCTTCTAAGGTACCAGTGACAAATGGAGGCATTACTCACCACTT
This sequence comes from Mus pahari, assembly GCF_900095145.1. Classification (NCBI taxonomy): domain Eukaryota; kingdom Metazoa; phylum Chordata; class Mammalia; order Rodentia; family Muridae; genus Mus; species Mus pahari. The sequence goes on from NC_034600.1 coordinate 27,034,229, forward strand.
TGGAGAACTGAGGAGTTTATTGGGCTTCCTTACAGAACACGGGTGAGGGATTAATTACTGGAGTGTGGCACGTTTGTTGCAAAGAAAAAACAAAACCCAAGTTACTGTCCTGGAAAGCATTTATTCAGCAGGGATGATGACTGTCATAGCCACAGAGAAGGAGCTCCCTTCCGGAAGCTTCCTAGCTGGTTTAGTCTAGTCCCTCCTCAAGGCCAAGGCCATATGCTCTTAGGGATTGAGAGTTTTGTTTAACTCTGAATCTTGGGAGCTGGAGAAAACATCCTCAGATTCTTTCATAGTCCCTGACCTTGAACACTCTCCCCAGATGGCATGCTTAGAGTCCCTGACCTTGAGCAGTCTCCCTGAGTGGCATAAAAAATGCAGAGGGAAGGTACTCAAGGGAGGATCTAGGTGTGGGGACCAATGTGTGTAGTATCAGCACTCTGGGGGCAGAAGCAGAAGAATCCTAAATTCAAGACCAACCAAGGGGGACAGTATGAGATGTGGTCTCAAGCAAGCAGGTAAGCAAGCAAATAAACTTACCTCGAGAACACTCAGCAGGCCATGAAAGATTCTGCTTGGGCAAATGGAAGAGGGTTTCGTAGAGGAGGTAGGCTTCTGGCTTAACTTTTGAAGGAAAAGTCAGAATGGGAAGCAATTCCAGGCAGAAGGAAGAGCTAGGAGGAAATTGGGCTGGGGGATGGTGGCTAGGAAGGCGGATGTGCAAATCAGAATGTGGTACCTAGATAAACCACATCACTCTCAACTGGGAAAGGATTAGACATGCAGATCTGGGTGTTCCACTGGGTGTCAACTGTCATATTTTGGGCTTGGCATCTGCAGACATTAATATTTTATTGTTTTTGAGATTCTGGGGGCAATGCATTTCCTTGAGTGTTGGTGCTGACCACGCCAGTGAGTGCTGCTGTTATGTTATAACCTCTGCCCCTGCTTAGTGAGTGCCCAGCCAGGCTTGTCACCTCCTCTGTGTCCTCTGTGAGTCACAATTGCTCTCTCACAAGGCCCTTCCCAACTTCTTCCTGGAAATCAAAGCAGGGTGTGGTGGAGCACAGCTGGAATCCCAGGACTCTGTGGGCAGGGGCATGAAGATGGCTGTAGGTGTGAACCCGGCTAGTCAACAACGTGAGTCCTAAGTCAGCCAGGACTACATAATGAGACTGTGTTGAGAGGGAGCATGTTGGGAAAGGAAGGGAGAGAGAGAAGGTGTCATGTGCAGCATGTCCCAGGCACTCCCCACACCCTATGTTGGCCTGTTTTCTTCCATCACATTGCTCAGCCTCAACCCCATGGTTCTGCTTTCTGTTTTCTTTCTTGTCAGCTCTTCCAGCCCCAGTAGAAGGTGGAGTTTACAAAAGCCAAATCTTAAGTTTTTACTGCACTGGTATATTCTCCATGCTAGCACAGAGCCTGTCATGTGATGAGTGAATTATACCACATGACTTGTGATGGTTTAAAGACACTTGGCTCAGGGAGTGGTGCTATGAGGAGGAGCGGCCTTGTCTGAGTAGGTGTGGCCTCGTTGGAGGAAGTATGTCACTGTGGTAGTGGGTTTTGAGACCTTCCTTCTAACCATGTGGGAGTCAGTCTTCTCCTAGCAGCCTTCAGATGAAGATGGAAAACTCTCAGCTTCTCCTGCACCATGACCGCCTGGATGCTGTCATGTTCCTGCCTTGATGATAATGGACTGAACCTGTGAGCCTGTAAGCCAGCCTCAGTTAAATGTTGCCTCAGTTTTAAGAGTTGCTTTGGCCATGGTGTCTGGTCACAGCAGTAAAACCCTAACTAAGACACCCTCCTAGGAAGCTTCAGTTAAATTCATTGGCCAAGCCATACTTTAGCCCCTAATCCAAAGGTAGTTCACCATTTATTAGATCCCACAAGCTGATCCTATTAAATCCTACGTGTTGGGAGTTCACAAGACAGAAACTGACCCTGGATGGGGCTAGAGAAATGCACCACTGAGAGGACCCAGAAAAGTGAAGAGGCAGAGAGGAGGATTGCACAGGGAGCCTGGCGAGAGGAGACGGGCAGAAAAAGAGGACTGAAAGAAAGAGGAGCCATCCTAATGATGGAGACACTCCAGCCTCAAAAGCCCAGAAAATGTTTCAGAAACCGAGGCCCAGGTGAAAGAGCTGCTAGATGCTCCTCTGCTGTCTCTCTCCTCTAGACAACGTCCTGGGTGTCCATAAAGCCTTTTCCTTAGCGACTAAATGGTCTAAAAGCAGCCCATCATGAACAAGATAACTCCCGTTCCTTCACCAGATTCAATTGACAATACAAACCCAAGGGCCCGTCGGACCACTATGCAACTCCTGCGAGCAGAGCTGCCTCTCCTGGCTCTCCTCTGCTGCCAAGAAGGCTCTGGGCTGGGGTAGTTCTTAGGGAGCACGGCTGGGACACGTGTCCTTGCCCCTCTAGACAGCAATGCTCAGTTGTTTCTTAATGCAGTGTGGTTTCCTCATGGGAAACCTGTGTGACTCACTGAGTTCGTCCTTTCTTTTCACTACAGTGTGGGGAAAGGTCAAAGTGAGATCTTGTTCCTAAGCCAAGTCAGCAAACATAATCCCATATTTACTGTTCTAGCGTGGCCCCGGGGCGGCTCTTTTGAGGCAGACCAAGGTGGGGTGGGGTGGAGTCAGAAGTTGGAGTGTGTGTGTGTGTGGGGGGGGGAGACTGTGCTACCCCACCCCATCCCCACCCACATGGCCTCCCTAAGAACCTCCTTGTTACCTGATGTGCCACGGGGCCTCAGTCCCTCAGCCATTTATTGTCCTGAGTCATTTCCAAGACATGTACCCGGAAAGTTTTCTAACCAGATGCAAGGCCAATTTTTCTAGTGTAGCTAGAACAACTCTAAATCACTTTGTTGTGGCACTGCCTGACATGGAGGGTGTTAGAGGACATCCAATCTTCTTAAATGAAAAAGATTGGCCAGATAGCATGATATCCAAGACAACTTATTACATTTTTTTTTTTGACAGACAGTCATTATGTAGACCAGGCTGGCCCCAGACTTACAGAATTGGCCTACCTCTGCATCCCAAGTACTGAGATTAAAGGCATGCCAACATTCCTGGCCATCACTCCTTGAGTATTGATCCTTTTCCACCAAATGTTAGCGACCAGACAGAAGTCTTTACCCTCATAAGCTTCACTTAACAGGTAAGATAGATACTAAATAAATAATTATGAACGAGAGGGATATAAAGAGGGGGGAGTCCAAAGTACCCATAGAGCTTTCAGTGGGGGCATTAGATAACAGTATTAGTGCTTGAAAAAGTTCCTTGAGACTGAGCAGACATTCTAGCTAGATTGGGATAGTGTATAACAAATGTCCTGCATATGAAGTTACATATGTGCATGTCTACAATGTGGGGTGAACGGGGAAAGACCGACACAGAGACAGGGAGGGAAATGCTGGAAAACTACAATTCCCATGTGGCCAAGCTGTAGAAAGCATGGCGGAACCAATAACAACATCAAATACAGTAGGCTTAGTTCTGCATACCCCACCAGAGTTTGGAGGACCAAGAGCCGTTTCTCTCCTAACTGTCCATGACAAACGGCGTTTCCAGGTTATAAACAAGAGACCCAGCAGGCTTGGCTGTTCCTGTTTAATTGCACTTATTTATTTTGCTGTGATAGAGATGGAACCCCCATCCTTAGTGCTTTCAGAGAAGTGTTGGCTACAGCCTGTCACCAGGGCCAAGGCAATCGGTGCCAAGTGAAGCGCGTAATCCCCGCAAGACTCTTTGGACAGGCTTGTTGCAAAAGTTTTGTGAATATGGAGGCAGCCCGTACCAACGTGCTAGTGAGAGAATAGAAATGTCTCTTGGTGTGACGTCGGCTTACAGGCATCAGCTAGCACAGCATTGGCCAGCTGTCCTCGCAGGACAGACAGGCTAGGGATACTGTGTCGATGCAGCTGGGAAACCTTAGAGTAGGAAGTCCCCAAAGCCTGCTACGTGCTGACTTCAGGTCACCAGCGTACAGTTCTGGCCCCTGAGACAAGGCAGGGAGACAGCAGAGTCTGTCTTCCTTTTGCCACCGCATCCCTGTGATGAAGCTCACTTACCTGCTGGACCCTGGTTTTGAAGGAGCACATATAAGCACATGCGTGGTCCTGACAGTGGTCCACATTCATGAGCTGGCAACGGTGGCTGTAGTTATATCTGGAAATGTAGCCTCAAGCTTTCCTACGGATACTGGCTCTAATAACATCAGCACTGGTGGAGGGAGGAAATGCATGAAGTCTGGTACATGCCCACTGTATGCAGGCAGATGGTTGGCGCTCATTAGAGCCATTCGTAGAGGTATGTAAAGCTGAGTTTTACCGCTGGTAGAAGAGTCAAAATGGGAACCCAGGCTCTTCTGCCTCCCTCCTGCTCAGCTTGGTTACATGCTTCTTCTGCCTTGCTCGTTTCTTTTAAAATGTTATCTACAGGGCTGGAGAGAGAGCTCAGCACGTAAGGCGCTTACTACTCTTCCAGGGGACCAGAGTTCAGTTCCCAGCACCAATGTCCATGATTCACAAGCACCTCTAACTCTAGCTCCAGGGTGTCCACCACCGCTGACTTCTGTGGGCACTTGCAGCCTGGCTGTCCTGGAACTCATTATGTAGACCAGGCTGTCTTCAAACTCACAGAGATCCTCTTACCTTTGCCTCCAAGTGCTGGGATTAAAGGCATGCATGCACCACCATGCCCAACTTCTAAATGTGCACTTACACTTTTAGAGTGCCTTCTACCTATAAGTATGTTGTTTTAAAGTTGAAACTGTCTTCATGGAGTTCTGCTTTATTTCAGCAACCGCAGTATTGAGTTTCTCAGGTTTAGTAATTTGTGTTTTCTGACAGAAGGTAATTATGAAGAATCCACTAAGAAAATACACAAGGTCACAAGGTACAAGAGCGCATGATTTTAACAGTCTTGTTAACATAGAGACTTTATCTCAAACAAGAAAATCGCCATAAGATATTTTAAGTACTTGTTTATTTCTATGTAAGGAAAGAGGAACATCATTTTTATATCTTTATAAGACAGAAATGACACTGTCTCCTTGGAAATAGTGAACAGATTTATTCTCAAAATGGCATCCTGTGTTGTAGTCTTTACTTAATTTCAGAGGTTTCTCTCCCACCTTTGATCATTCAGTTCCCAGATAAAAGACACACAACTGTTATATTTATAAAAATGTCTTTGATGTGCTAGAGCTGGGCAGATATCTACCCTCTAAGCCACTAAAATCTACTTTCCCACCAATAACCTAGAGTTATAACTTCCTATGTTCTATCTGGGCCGCTCTTCACTCCAATTGGCCAGCCCTCCTGGCCATATTTTCATGGTTCACCTACCCCTTGGTGGCTTCTCCTTCTTCCTTTTTTCTCCTCATGGTTCTCCTCTGACCCCAAGCCTGGGAACCCAAACTCCACCCACCTCTCTTCTGCCCAGCTATAAGCTGTTGGCGTCTTTATTCAACCACAAGTTTTAAGTTAAGGAGCAAGGTCATATATCATTACTTGGTAAGTAAGGATTCCCTCATCCCCGAGGCAACCAGGGCCAGTATTCAGCATTTAAATACTTAGTAATAAACCAAACCTCGGGAATTCTGCTCTGTGGACCAGGCTGGTCTTGAACTTCTAGGTTCAAGTGACCCTCCTACCCAGCTTCAGGAGGGGCTGGGGCTGCAAAGGCTGGAAAAACCATAGTGTTGTGAACTAGTTGTGTTCTTTTGCTTTCCAACAGTCTTACTGTGTAGCCTGGTTTCAAACTAGTAAAAAGTTTTCTGAGTGTTTAGGGCTACAGGTACACTTCCCAAAGCCTGGGACCACCTTCTTTCCTCCCTTTATCCTTTTCTTGTTTTTCAAATCATTACACATTAGAGGTATGAACCTTCACATCTAGATTCTGGTACCAGTTTTCACTTAACTAGAATCTCATCAGTGTTGTACCTAAAGGGCTTTTGGTCCTTTACACTGAGGGGATAGCTTTGAGAGCCCACTGCAATCTCTACATTCTGAGCAACCTGTCCTTTCTGGAAGGGGGAGGGAGGACAAAAGTGGGAAGGGGGAGGAGGAGAAGGAGGAAGAGGAAGAGGAAGAGGAAGAGGAAGAGGAAGAGGAGATAGAAAGGCTACTTGGGGTAGCAATTAGGGGCAGCGTGTGGCTACAGGATACAGATATTCAGGAGGAAGTATTTTTGAAGTTAAGATAATAATCATAACTTTCTTAGAACAATCAAGTGACAAGGCCGGAGATAGCTCAGTGGTCGATTCACGCATGAAGACCAGCACTCCAGTCTCCAGCATCAGCAAGGTAACGTGCCCTGCTATACACAGAAACTAGAGAGCAGCTGACGGAGACATCTGATGCCCACCTCACGCCTTCACATGCACACGTACGTGTGGCCACACGTGTGAACAAGCAAGGTAACGTGCCCTGCTGTACACNGAAACTAGAGAGCAACTGACGGAGACATCTGATGCCTACCTCACGCCTTCACATGCACACGTACATGAGGCCACACATGTGAACAGGCATGCATGTGCACCGCAGCACACAGTCATGAAAGGAAAAAAAATAAAGAAATAAAGACTGTGTGGCTGTTGTTTATTATTCTAGGGCAAGACTTCTTAAACTTTCTCTACTTGTGACCTCTTTTTGTCTCAGGTATGCAATATGTATAGTTATATTGATTATATACTTATACTAATTAAATAGTCATTAATATATCAAATATATTAATTATATATTATATAACATAATAGGTATATAATATGTTACATATATATGTATATATTAGGTGTACTAATCAAACATTTACTGATATTAAATTTTAAGAAATTTACTTTAAATAACTCTTTAGAATGCATGTAATTTTACCAGTGTTTAAAGACAGAGGCAAATCAGCATGTTAATGAGACTGATATGTTTTTACATAAAAATTAAATCTTGGGGCTTAGTTGGTAAAATCCCTAGTTTCTGTGTATACCAGGGCACGGTAGCATGTTCCCGTATTTCCAGCACTGGGAGGAGGAGGCAGGAGGGTCTCTGGGGCTTGCCGTCCAGTCAGGTTAGCCAAATTGCTGAGTGTTAGGTTCTGTGAGAATCATTGTCTCAAAAAATAAGGTAGGGAGCAACTGAAGAAGAGACTCAACATCAACCTCTGGTCTCCACCCACACATGCACAGAATGAAATCTTCATTAAGCATCTGACATTGTAGTGTGTAAAGTACTTTTCATATTTTTCAGTTGATTTGATTTGTAATTATCAACACTGAAAATGTTGCTTCCCATAAATATGTGGTGTGAAATAAGCAGAAGTGTGTTTAGGATCATTTCAGAAATGGTTGGGAATTTCACTCTAATCTGTAAAATGAATATTATCTGTATATTCATTAATGCTGAGAATTAACATGATAGCAGTTACTCCTTAACCAGTCAGTTCACCAAACAGCCACATAGAGACCTTGTACTATTTCAAAGCTTAGGCCTTAGCTGGGCAGACTCTCAACTAGTTCATCTAAATTAACCCAACCACCTAGCCCCATCCAGCCACATGGCCTGGTATACTTTCCCGGCTCATAGTCATACCAGTCTCTCCTATCATCTCTCCAGGTGCAAAGCTTTCCTCTCTCTTCTTCCCAGAGTTCCTTTCTCCCTCCCAGGAAGTCCCGACTTCCACTTCCTACCCAGCTAATTGGCTGTCAGGTTTTTATTAAAGCCAATCAGAGAATTGCCTTAGGTATGTGAGGAGAAACAAGAGACCCAACTTCGCACTGCATACCCCGACAACAATTCCAAACCAAAATTCATGAAACCCAGGTCAGTGACTCAAGTAGCATTTTAAAAATCAAATATCCCATCCAGCAATATCTACTCCGAAGGAAAGCTCTTCTGATACCTACATGATGAGAAAAATAGGAAAAAGCAAAGACCTTTTTCTAGAATTAAACCATTGCTTCTGTAAGAGCAGAAAGTTCATATGAACAGTAAAAACCCTGCAATTCAGAGCATACAGTAGCCTCAAGTCTGAGCCCAGGCTATTCGGGCAGTGATCCTTGGCAGGACAATGGTTATAATGGCTGTAATGCAGAGTACACAAGGCTTAGTCCAGAACCCGGGCTTCCATCCAGTCAAAGGATGCCTCACAGGTGAATGATACCAGAAACTCCTCGGTTTTGCTACATATCTGATTGTGAGTTAAAGTTGGGCCATTGTGCATTCAGAAACCTTGTTCTATTTTGCTACAACTCTCATGACCTACCACTTTCAGTTATGTAACGCCTTTGAGGGTCATGACCCACAGAAGTACTGTAAGGATAGCATTGCCAGTGATGACAGTGGTGAGTAGCTTTCCCAAGAGAGGCAAGTCATAGTCCGGGAGCAGTAATAACACTTGGCATTGAGGAATGGATTTCAGAGCAGTCAGGGCTCTTGTCTGGCTGGCCGATGCCAATGGCCAGACAGAAGAAACACAATGTCCTTAGTGGCTATTCCCAGCAGTAGCAGCTCAGGTCACCTGCTTATCTCTTACAATCAGGTCAAATCATGAGTTTTGATGACTTGAAATTTGAGCTGTGGGGAATTTAATAGAGGCTACAATGTTTTCAAATCAAATGAGCAGGCAGCCATCCGTTCCACAGGAGTTTTTCTTGTTCCCTTGTGCTGCCAAAGCCCCAAATCCAGAGCTCTGTGCTCTGTCACTGTTCAACGACTCTGAGCTCGAAGCAGGTGGTCACGCTTCTCGCCCCCACCAGAGTTCTTTGGATTCACAAATGAAAAGACACACATGTGCAACCTTTATCTTTTGATATGCCTTAACTATCTCAATGGTTGGGCCTCTGCTGAACCTCCACATGGCTAACTCCCCTCTGATATTCCTGAGTTAATACTTTTTAAATCTGTATTTCATCTCTGCTACCGCAGATCCAATCAGGGGAGAGGCTCCTGAGGCAGCTTTCCCTGATGTTGGTGGGCTCTTAAGTCAGATCTCTTGCCTCCCTCTCCTGGAAATTATGCGCCTTCCTCTTCTCTTCATCCTTTGTCTGGGGAAATCTGAAGATCCTGTCTCTGTCTCCCTGCCCAATCATTGGCTATTAATAACTTTATTGACCAATCAAAAACCAACTGGGGACAGGGACCCTTAGTGTCTGGACACAGAGATTCCCATGTGATTTTGGGAGCCAAATTAAGTCACAGCATTAGAACCAACCCCCAACAGACTCTCCTCAGGTTCTTCTAGAGTCTTATAAGAAGCTAAGACCATGATCGCTAGACTTTCAAGATCCAGCAGTGAGTGATCTCCAAGGGGCTCTTCGGGGCTTGCTTTACAGAGTGGGGAATGATTGATGATGTAAGTCTGATACTTAACTCTTTATTCATCCATCCATCCATCCATTCATCCATCCATCCATCCATCCATTCATTCCTTCATTCACTCATTCATCTACAACAGTCACTGAACATTTACAATGTGTCAGGTACCTTCACGGCACTGGGAATAGAGAAGCAAATGAACGAAACAGATCCCTCTGTTCTCATGACATGAAAATTCTACGGAAGGGACACAGAATTCCAAGTAAGTGCATATTGTACCGGGTGACGAAAAGAACTACCTAAGCACACTGAGGTGACAGGTGGAGCCGAAGGACATTTTAAATAGGTTGAAGTATAAAGCTCTGCTATGATCTTACCTGAGCAGACATCTGACTGGAGGACTGGAGCAAGCCTTGTGGTTCTTTGGAGAGAGCCCTGCAGAGATGCTCAGGCAAAGGCAGGCTCATGTAGGACTATACTGTGGTTTGTGAGTGACAAGATTAAATATACTGTGCCTACTAGCGGTATCTACGAGTGTCCTTAAGACTTGGTCTTAACCCACAGCCAGACATTAGGCAGAGCTCCCACAGCCAGACATTAGGCAGAGCTCTGGGAACTCCGTGGAAGATGGGGAGGAAGGATTGATGGTAGGAACCAGAGGGGTGGAGGACACCATGAGAACACGACCCACTGAATCAATGAAGCAGGGTTCATGGAGCTCAGAGACTGAAGCGGCAATCATGGAGCCAGTCTGAGTCTGAGTGAGGTCCTCTGTATATGTGCTATGGTTGAGTGGCTTGGGTTAGGATTAGGGCTCTCCTAACAGTGAGGGTGGGGGCTGCTTCTGACTCTCCTGTCTGCTCTTGGGAACTTTTTCCTCCCCCCTGGGTTGCTTTGTCCAGCCTTGATATGAGATTGTTGAGCCTGGTCTTAATGTAACTTGGTATGCTGTGTTTAGTGGATATCCCTGGGAGGCCTGCTCTTTTCTGGAGGGAAATGGAGGAGGAGTGGATCTGGGAGAGAGGAAATGAGTAGAGGAGGGAAAACTACAGTTGGGAAAAGAGTAAATAAATTAAAAAGAAAATAGATTGGTCTTAAAAGAAAGCAGTCCTCTGGTTTGAGTGCAGTGGTTTTATCTCTTTTACATCCCTAAGGTTAAGTTCTGAAGTAGTTCTAAGAAAGGAATCCCACGCCCTTTAATGAATTCCAGTGCTGTGAACTGGCTCTATCTTTTGGGGGGAAGCTTTCTAGTAAACCTATTTATTTAGATTGGCGGTTCTCAACCTGTGGGTAATGATTCCCTGGACAGACTTCTGACTCCAAAAATATTTACATTACATTTCATAACAGTAGCAGAATTACAGTTAGGAAGTAGCAACAAAAATAATTTGATAGCTGTGGGTCACCGAAACCTGAGGAACTGTATTAAAGGGTCGCAGCATTAGGAAGGTTGAGCACCACTGCTCTAGACTTCACGCTACTTTTTCTGTTGAAGTTATAATTTGCTGTTGAGATAAGAGTTTTGCAGTGTTGTACAGGCTGACTTCAAACTTGCATTCATCCTCCTGCCTCAGCCTCCCATATTCTGGGATTAGATGCATGTATAACCACAGCTGCCTTGGTCTAGCACATTGAATACAAGTTATAAAACGGTTTGTACCCAGTGACTTGGTACTATACTTTGTGGAATGTTTCTAGCAAAAGGAGAGAAGAGGGAAGCAAAAATCTTCACCAGAGCTCTTTACAGGGCTTGATCTATTAGGAGTGAGCATTTTCTAGCAGTTGTAATTCTCCACAATGGAAAGGAACAATAAAATAAATAATGAACATCAGCATGCTCAAAGTTTATAAGGCTGTAGGACTGACACATGGGGACCACGGTAGTAAGTGGAAATTTACTGTGTAGAGTGGGAAATAAAAGATGCAAGCCCGGATATTTATGCTGATTAAAATTATGAAAAAGATATTGATGCATATTATGATGACCAAAAGAGTATGAGGAGAACATCAAATACACAGCCAGCCTTCTATTTAGATAGACTGTGAATTCATATTGGATCTTGTTTTCCTCCTTTGGCCTTTCCAAGCCAGGATTTGTTGTTATTCTTGTTTTTGTTTTTTGTTTTGTTTTGTTTTGTTTTGTTTTCTGAGACAGAGCCTTATGCACTGTAAGTTTGTCTCCGATGTGCAGCACCACACCTGGGCAGGTTTTTTCCTAAGGTTTTAGCATCCACACATTGCAGGTTTCTGAAAATGCAGGACTGTTCCCTAGGCACTCAGTAGTAGTGAGGTAAGCACGTGGAATCTTGAGGGACAGGGCGTGGCTTGCCCAGTGACCAGGGCTATGGCTCAGCCAAACGTTGCTTGTTGTGATTTTGGATTCAGAACTATATGTACAGATCCACAGGCTAGGACGGCAAACCAGCAGAGGCTCTGGCAGAGGCAGCTAGCCCTCAGCCAATGAAAACTCAGGTTGCCATTTGGGATGAGGGGCAGGAGGACAGAGCTACTGCACAGGGCCCCAAGGACTAAGAGGCAAGTCAAAATGGTACCCACTGACGTTTATGTCAAGAAGCAGAAACAGTAGCCCATGCCCTTAATCCCAGCACTCAGGAGGCAGGGGCAGGCAGATCTCTGAGTTGAAAGCCAGTCTAATAGTACTACCGGAGGACCCAACAATACCTCTTCTGGGCATATACCCAGAAGATCTTCCAACTGGTAATAAGGAAACATGCTCCACCATGTTCATAGCAGCTTTATTTATAATAGCCAGAAGCTGGAAAGAACCCAGATGTCTCTCAATAGAGGAATGGATACAGAAACTGTGGTACATTTACACAATGGAGTACTACTCAGCTATTAAAAACAATGAATTTATGAAATTCTTGGGCAAATGGATGTATCTGGAGGATATCATCCTTAGTGAGGTAACCCAATCACAAAAGAAGTCACTAGATATGCACTCACTGATAAGTGGATATTAGCCCAGAAACTTAGAATACCCAAGATACATTATGCAAAACACAAGAAAACCAAGAAGGATGACCATCGTGTGGATACTTCATTCCTCCTTAGAATAAGGAACAAAATACTCATGAAAGGATATAAGCACAGAGACAAAATTTAGAGCTAAGATGAAAGGATGGACTATCCAGAGACTACCCCATCTGGGAATCCATCCCATCATCAGCCACCAAACCTAGATACTAATGCTCATGCCAGCAAGATTCTGCTGAAAGAACCCTGATATAGCGGCCTCTTGTGAGACTATCACAGAGCCTGACAAACACCGAAGTGGATGCTCACAGCCAGCTATTGGATGGAACACAGGGTCCCCAATGGAGGGGTTAGAGAAAGTACCCAAGGACCTGAAGTGGGTTGCAACCCTGTAGGTGGAACAACAATATGAACTAACCAGTACCCCCTGAGCTCGTGTCTCTAGCTGCATATGTAGCAGAAGATGGCCTAATTGGCCATCACTGGGAATAGAGGCCCCTTGGTCTTGCAAACTTTATATGACCCAGCACAAGGGAAGGCCTGGGCCAAGTAATGAGAGTGGGTGGGTAGGGGAACGGGAGCAGGGGTAGGGGTGGGGTATAGGGAACTTTCGGGATAGCATTTGAAATGTAAATAAAGAAAATAATAATAATAATAATAATAATAATAATAATAATAATAATAATAATAGAAAGCCAGTCTAGTCTACACAGTGAGTTACAGGAGAGCCAGAGCTGTACAGAGAAAACCTGTCTCCTAAAAATAAAATAAAACAAAACAAACAAACAAACAAACAAAGACCCCCTGTGGTTGATACTAGCCTGGACAACATAATCTCAGAAACTAAAACAAATAAGCAAAGCCTGCACATATCTTTAAATAAATTTGTTGTAAATCTCCATTGTGGCAGAGCTGAAGACACAAAGTGTTTATGTGGGACAGCTGTCACACCGTCTAGATGCATCCCAGCAACTAATTTTACAGTCATCTCTTAGTGGGACGAGGGACAACCCAAAGAAAAACACTGTGGACACCTTCACGTCTTTCATGTTTGCAGCCATGAACCAAGTTCTCCCTGTGTTGTGTTTTGGGTACCATTTTGTAGAGTCTTGTTTCTAAATTGGCATTTATCATCTGTTTTTCTCCATTATCACGTAGACTTCTTGAGGAGAGGGGCCACACCTATTTTATTTTCTATTGGTTTCTACGTCTACTTCTGCCCCATGATATTTACTTTCCTTATTTGTTTTTGAGACAGTCGTTTGGCGTGCAGGCCAGGTTGGCCTGGGACTGTCAATCCTCCTGCTGCAGCAGGCATTTGCTACCATGCCCAGCTTGATGTTTGGTGGATGCATAAACAACCTTGGAGCACAGCCATCTGAGGTCTATGTTGAGCCCTCTGCAGCTCAGCTGGATGTAGTTGCTCAGCTGCCCTGAACACAGAATCCACACTGGGAAATGAGAAGACAAAACTCTGGCTGCCACACAAATTAGAATCTCAGCGGTGGGGCTGAAGATGGATGGAGGTCAGTGGCAAAGCACTTTCCCAGTGTGCAGGAGCTCAGCACTCAATCCCCAGTGAGAAACACACACACACACACACACACACACACACACACACACACACACACACACACAGAGGGTGTGGGGGAGGGGGAGAGGGAGAAGTAGAGCCGAAGGGGAAGGGGGAGGGAGACAGAGAAGCTCAACAGGAACTTTGTGTTGTATGTGACCCTGGGAAGAAAGGGAGATTATTTCTCATCCTTGGGGATTCTCATATTCCTGCTTCCTGCTTCTTCTCTCTTCTGTCTCTGCTTTCTATGGGGAATGAAGGTCTGTAGTTTGTAAAGCTATGGTGAAACTCCTCCAGCTTCACTTGTCTTCACTGCTTTATAATTTCAAATTGTGTTTGCTGTGCTGGGAATCGAACCCAAGGCCTTGCTCATGCTGGGCGAGTGCTCTATCATGGAGTGGCTCCCATCCCATCCCATCCCACCCCACCCCA
>NC_034600.1:27048974-27060258 GCF_900095145.1 Mus pahari
ATCCTCCTGTCTTTGGATCCCATCGCACCCCACCCCACCCCATCCCACCCCACCCCATCCCTTCATTGGCTTTTGTTCCAGGGTGGAGGTCTACTCACTGAGCACTGGTAGCTTTGCTGCAGACAACACCTCTGCCTTGCGGGTCAAGATGGCGAATGTTGCTTAAGTTAAATTTCAGGAACTTGGAAGGAGCTTAGGTCAAATGGAAACCACAGGTCCTTCATGTTCCCTAACAAGTGTCTAATGGGTGACCTTCTGACATTAGAGGGCCCAAACTACACGCTCAGAGCATGTAATGGCATTTTCTGTGGAGAGCCGAACAGCACGTGTGTGCAGAGTGCTGGTCCTTTTATTTTACCTCTGGTCATCTTTCCCTGTACATCACATCAGCCTACGTCTTTATCCGGGGGAGGGGGGGTGTCTCTTGCCTTGTTGCAAACTTGAGGCCAGATCTACTGTCTCCGTAGCATTGGCCGCTGTTTCGAAGCTCATCGTTTCAGAGATCGGCATACTGTGCGAGACCAGTTCAGTAGTAACGGAGGAGGCAGAGCACAGGGGAAATGATAACTCAGGAGACATAGACTTGTGGCTGTTTGACTCTTGCAGCGTTTTAATCAGGCAGCTCTCGGAGCAGCCTGTGAAGAGGAGAGGCTGCACAAGTGGGAGCCTGGTGTCTGCTCAGCGGCAGGCCTCAAGGCTCTCACAATGCTGGCACCAGCTGGGGGTGCGGGGGACCTCCCTTGCTTGTACCTACTTAAAGCAAGTCCCCAGCTGAACCCATGGGGTTCTTGTGGTATGCGGGTGGGGTGGCACATGCCTCCAGTCCCAACGCTTAGGAAGCTGAAGCAAGAGGACTTCTGTTCGAGGCCAGCTTTGGCTGCATTTGATCTTGTCTTAGAAATCAAGGACTGGGGATATTGCTCAGTGATAAGAATGTCTAGCAAGCCCCGGGGGTCCAGTCCCCAGCATCGAGGGCTGTTGTAGCTACCAAAGTAAAGGCTAAAAGCATGTGTGTATTTTTGTGTGTTCTTGTTGGAAGTCAAGACTTTGGCGGATTTGTTGGTTTGTTTAGACGGGGTTCTTGTCCTATAGTCTATGCTGGCCTACGATTTTCTATGTGTGTTCAGGGCAGCCTTCCAGGATGGGTAGTCAGTCCTTCTGCTCCAGCCTCCCAAGTGCTAGTTATGTGTGAGCTGCCATGCCTGGCTCTAAAACTTCAGTGGTACATAGAGTCAAACTCTTATGTTTGGTCTCCTCTGGAACAGCTAGGGACTGGATTAAGTGTGTCAGGGAGACACAGTTAGTTGAGTTGGCGCGGCATTTTTGACACAGTGCCCCCTGTTCTGGGTGCCACAGGTAGTCAGCCACAGAGCAGGCAGATGAGACAGGAAGGTAGACACTGCAGATCTGCCTGCAGGCCAGAGGCACTCACTTCCTAGAGGTCTGGAGTGTTATATCTCATGTCTCCTGGTTGAGTCCCTCCAGGAAGGCAGCGGCGTCACCCGAAGTGGGCATGCAACGGCCCCTCCCCTTGCCTCCGTCAGGACAATTCCAGAATTCTCTCCATCCTCACAGAGCCTCCCACTACCACACTCTAGAGATTTCTTCCTGCCATGTCCTTCTGTCTTCTTAGGCAGCTATTCCAAGAGCACTCATCAACAGACGGTGAAAATCCCCCTCTTAATCTGTTTCTAGGGAAACCTGACCTGAGAAGGAAGCACGGTAGAAGGGCCTGGTAGGTTAAAGGGGCAGCATAATTGTTGCCTGGCAGCACATTACCTATAGTTGATGTCTGCGTACTTGGGTATGGAAGGGAAGGAGGCAGGAGGCAGTTGCCGGGATCAGACCCGAGATGGCCGTGAATGTGTATACCAGGAGTTTTTTCATTCTTTGCCTATTCACACAACAGATATGAATCCCGTGGCTGCCGTGTGTAAGGCATGGTCCAAGGCACCTTACAGCAGTCGAGGTTGCTGTGTGTACAACATAGTCCAAGGCACTTTACTACAAGTGCAGACCCAGTGGGATGTGGCTTAATCTCGTTCCTTTGCGATGAATGTGAGGGGAAGTGAAGGTATAACCAGTGTAACCGTAACTAAACTGGACCACAGTGACTGTCACACAGTGGGTGCTGGGCTTGCTAACTCTTCTCTCTCCCCTCTTTCACTCTAATGGTTGCAGAGCAGGGAACTGATGGTTGCGATGAGGCACAGGTACCAACTCATCGTCAGGATCAGACCGAATGATTCCCTGGGGTTACTGCCGGTGGGCTGCTGGAGTGTTGGATCTAGAGCAAATTGCTGAAATCTCAAAAATTTTGCAATGGGGCTTAATCACAGCCATTGTCAAAAGTTAACTTGTGGAATTTTATAATTAAATAAATATTAAAAAATGAAGTTGGAGAACCCTCCACACTTATCACTTCAGGGTCATTTTTCCTATATTTACTGCCACTGAAGCTCGAGTAGTTATTTCTGTCTGCTGTATCTATCTGCCGCGGAGGATGGCTCCCATCTCCATCTTCAGAGGCTTCACACTGCTGGTTCTGAAATCAATCCTGACAGGAGTTACACCAAGGGATCCACAGACACTGGGGAGGTAGCTGTTACGTTATCTACCCGTGCATGGCTGACTAGATGCTTGCTTATGTAAGTAAAGGAAACGAACTGCATGATGTCACTGTATCTCTCTGATTGACAGCTGCCTCAGAGCTCAGAGTTTGAGCTGCATGCTTGGCATTTGTGAGCAGAAACAACACACTCAATCATTTGATTGGATACAGCTAACAAGTTCGGAAGTATGGAGCTTTGAGCCCAAGCCTGGCACATGCATAAGCCTACCACTCAGGAGGCAGAGGCTGGGGGCTTGTCTCAAAAAAAAAGAAAAAGAAAAGAAAGAAAAGAAAAGAAAAAGAAGAAAAAGAAAAGAAAAAGAAAGAAAGAAAGAAAGAAAGAAAGAAAGAAAGAAAGAAAGAAAGAAAGAAGAAAAGAAATATAGGAGAAGAAAAGAAAAACCTTTTTTTTTTTTTTTTTTTTTTGGTCATGTATGTGGAGATGTTATTTAGCTCAGTTCCTTTTCTATTTGGTTATAATGGTGGCCTAACCCTTAGCCAAAATGCTTAATTCTAGAACTGTTCCAGATTTTCCTTTGGGTTTTAGAATAGCTGTATATATGTGGTGAGATATCTTGGGCATAGGTATAAAAGTCTAGGTATAAAATTTACTTCTATTTCACATATCTTTTACACACAGTTTGAGGACAATTTTATGTGTGACCTTTTTCCTTTCTTCTTTTTCTTGCTGTTGACTGAGACAAGGCCTTTGTGTATCTTTGTCCCACTGACCTACCACCACCCTTCCTTCATCCTTACTGAAGATGGAGTTTCATTATATAGCCACACTGGCAAAACTCTCCCTGGTAGCTCAGGCTGAACTTGAACTTGTGATCCTCTTGAAAGCATAGACTGGGATTGCAACCGAGCCCTCACGTGCCTAACCTCTATTCTCACACACTGTTTCAAATAATTTTGTTCACCAAACAAAACTGTGCACTGTGGAATTTTCCACTTGCAACCTCATGTCGACGATCCTCCCAAAATTTGGAAGTGTGCTGGTTACTTCCATATAGCTGTGACACAAATAACTCACTGATGAAGGACTTGTTTTATTTCACACTTTCAGAGACATCAACACACAGTCCTTGCTTCTGGGCCTCGGCTAGGGAGAACAGCGTGAAGCCTATGGTGGAGTAAGTTCTTTACCTCGTGGCCAGTGGGAAACAGAAAAAGAGGTCAGAACTGGGGACTACTCGGAGCCTTCCAAAGCACAGCCAGCAAAGACTCACTTCCTTTAACTGGCCCCCTTGTCCCAAAGCTCCCAACCACATCCCCAGTTAGCAGACAGCAGCTGGGGACTAAGTGTTCAGAGCAGGAGCTTGTGGGCTGCAGTTCACTTTCAATTCCTAAGGGGAGCCTTGCAGATTTCAATATGCTCAACTTGAATTGCTTGTTTTGGTTGGTGGGAGTTCTTTATCTTTTCTGGGTGAGCATCTTTTGTTGTCGATTCAAATGACAATGTCTCTCTGTAGCTCCCAGGATCACCCACCTTCTTACTGCTCAAGAATGCTGTCTTTTGACTTGCTGATAAATACCAAAGAAGAGCTAAGTAAATTCCAGCAGAATATAGATGGAAATGTGACATTAAAAAAAAACAAAACAAAGCAAGGGCTGGCTCAGCAGCTAAGAGCACTGACTGCTTTTCCAGAGGTCCTGAGTTCAATTCCCAGCAATCACATGGTGGCTCACAACCATCTGTGATGGGATCTGCTTTTATTGGGGAACAGCCTCTTCTGGTGAGTTTGGAGAGATCCATAGTGTAAATAAATAAATCTTTAGACAACAACAACAAAACAGCAAAATTGATAGGTAAAGAGGATGTCTTTAGGACCTTGAAGTAGACAAAGGCTTATGATCTTTACAGCAGTAACTTAAACGGTGAGGCTGGTAACTTAGAGTATATTAATATTCTGAATGGTGTGCATGTGTGTGTGTGTGTGTGCATGTGGCGTGTGAGTGTGTGTGTGAGTGTATGTGTGTGTGTGTTGCTGGGGATTAATGTAAAATGCAAGTTTTTTTCCTCCTAGCTCCAAGCTCCTGGAATAACAACGCAAACTCATAATATATCTACAAATAACTAGGCCATATAGCTAGACTCATTCCCTGACTAGCTAATAACTTAAAATAACCCATTTATACTAACCCACCTTCTGCTATGTGGCTGATTACCTCTGCTCAGGTAAGATGCTTCTGTGCTCACATCTTCCCCAGTGACCCTTCCCTTGCATGGCTCTCTCCCAGAATTTTTTCTGCCTACTGGATGTGCCACCTTCTAGTCTACCCTTTTCTATAGGCCATGGTATTTTTTAATTGACAAATGATGCATCCATATAATACACAAGATATTCTCTCTCAGATTAATCCCAGAACCTTACACATACCGGGCAAGTGCACTTCTGAGCTATACCCTTGTCTTGAAATTAGGACTTTCCAAGCATCAGAAGACTTGATTAAAAGAATATGAAAAGTCTTGTTATATGGGCCTGAGTAGATGAGTCAGAAGGTGAAGTCCTTGAGCGTCTGTGTTTGGATCCCCAACATCTGCCTAAAAGTCTGGAAGCAGTAGTCTCAGTTCTGGGTGGAGGTGCACGAGGATCCCCGGTGCTTGCCAGCCATCCAGTCTAGCCAACTGACAAGCTTCAGGTTTAGTGAGAGACTGTCTCAAAAAGTAAGGTGGAGAAGAGAGCGAGGAAGACAACATTGACCTCTGGCTTCCACACACTCACACATGTGGATTGCTAGGGTCCAAGAATCACTGAAGGAAGACCCCAGACTCAAATAGTATTCTGCAGAAATTACCAGAGTGCAGGAGTCACCCATTTATCTAGATGGTGCCCCTGGACAAAGGTGAGTAGGCTTTTTTTTTTTTTTTTTTTTAAATAGGGTATTAGGGGAATTTTAGCTAGGGTAAGGTAATGTGTGGTGCTGGGTGGGTGCTGGGGATGTTGCGTGGAACAGTTTATGATTTGCTTGTGTCCAGATGGTCAGTAGACTGCACTCCTGTGTCATGAACGTTTAGCCACAGGATGACTTCAAACCATACAAGGCTGCCCAGCACAGATGGTCCATCTTGAGATAAGATATTTTGCCACCCTCGTGGTTACTGCCAGGCTGCTCTTTGGATGGGGGATTTTATGGCCTTGTTATCTCCTCTGGCGGTCTTAGCTCCAGACTTATTCTCCCCAGGTCAGAGCGGTCATTGACTAAAGACCCATTGTCAGTGGCTACCTCTGAGGAGCCCAGTCTGTCTCCCAAGGAATGGGAAGAATTTTACTCCCAAGGTTTTTGAACCTCTCAGCACGTACAGCCCCACATCTATATATGCAGAACACACAGACACACACAGACACAGACACAGACACAGACACACACACACACACACACACACACACACACACACGTTATATACATTAAATATACACAATAAAAGAGTGTGTGCTGTGTCCTTGAATTTTATTAGTCAAACCTTTCAAACAAGGAAACACGTATTCTTATTTTGGGGGGTGGGTTGGATTGGGGTGGGGCGGTGTGGTGTGCTTGTTTAGAAAGCATCTCTGGGTTTAGCGCAGGCTGGCCTCAAACTTGCTTTGTTCTCTTCTTCAGCCATTTGCAGGTACTGAGATTATTGGCAGAAACCTTCCGGCTTGGCTGGGAACTGGATTGAACTTAGGTCGGCTCTAATCTAGAGACCGAGGTCTTATCTTTTGGTGGCACTGTCCTCCCTAGACCACTACCCAGTGCTCTATAGGTTCTGACCACAATGGGCTCCAGGCATATCACCAATGGCTCCTTGTGTTGTCCTCCCATACAAAGAGATTGTGTAACACTGCCTTGGATTCCCTTCCTCTCTGTAAATTATTCATTTCTTCCTCTACCACCTTGTCAACTTTGCCTATTGTGAATGGGTTGATCTTTGGTCTTTTTCTTGGGAAATCTTCTCCAGGTGAGACTCATGTGGCAGTGCCTGGAAAAGTCTTGGAGTCTTGGTCAACTGCCGTGTCTCAAGCTCCTTTGAACCCATAGGATGAATGGCAAAGCCTTGGGTAACAGGGGAAGGGACTGGTCCTCCATGGCTTGTGCTGAACTTCAGGATGGGTAGAGTTGGTAAGGCTCCCATATATGTTAGGTACTCTTTCCTTCCTCCTTCTGACTGTCAGAGCCCCCTCTGCCCTACATACCCCACCCCGCCCCACCCCCACTGCCATGCATGCCTATCCTCTGTCCCAGACTCCCAAGTGCTGACATGATGGACATGCCACCACACCTGGCTTGCCACAGTTTAGGGAACATTGGGCAATGCTGGATTCCATTGCAACTTGTCACTCTGTTTGAGCGCTCTAAGGAAATCTGACTCCCATGATTCCTTTACTTCAGCAGACCTGTAGCAAAAGCAGGGAGTGGGGGAAGCACCTTCTAATGCGGATTTGAATCTGCACTGACCACACAGATGCTCAGACTGGACATTATACACGCTGCATCTCTGGAAAATGGGACCAGAGTAGGACTTGGGAGATGTGGTTGAGAGCCTTAGGTTTAGGGCCAGAGTCACTACAGACCTAGGTGTCTTCACGCATGCCCATCTTCCTGTTTCAGCCTTCCAACACCCTTGGCTTGTCACAGTTCTAGGAACATTGGGCAATGCTGGATTCCATTGCAACTTGTCACCCTGATTAAGTGCTCTAAGGAGACCTGGCTCCCTGCTGTAAAAGCGGGGGAGGAGGGGGGACACACAGCAATCTGCCCCCTAGGCAGATTTGAACCCGAGCTGGCAGTTATAGGCTGCCCTTTACTGGGTGGGTGTGCACCAGGCACTTTGCTAGGCTTTTTCTGTACAGACGCCAAAGAAATCTAACTGTCATCATTTCTAACTTAAAGTTTCAGAAATTCAGAAATGAATGTTCGAAAGCGATAATTTTCACTTCCTCCCCACATAGCTGCCAAGCGGCAGGGTCAGGATTCAGACTCACATCTGCCTGCCCAACTTCCAGATTGAAAAGGATGTTTACCAGGAAGCAAATGCAGATTAAGCTTCCCACTCCCCCATTTGCACAGGTCCCTTCTGAGGGGCTTCAAGGGGCACAGCAGCATGTTCACATGGTCATAGGCTTTGGAATATTTTTGCACAACCGGGAAAATCACAAAACAATAATGAATTTTTTCCTAGACCTAGAAAGTATGTGAGAAGTGAGGAAGAAACAGAAGATTAAAGAGTAGCAGAAACTCCCCAGGTACAAGAGCACATGTTTTGTAATTCCAGCTTTCCTGAGGCTGAGACTGGAAGGTTGCATGTACAAAGTCAACCAAACCTATGTGGCAAGATATGGTGTTCAACAACAACAACAACAACAACAGCAACAACAAAACTTAAGACTAATGGAAAGCAAAGCAGAACTTTCTGTTTCGGCTATCTGACATGGTATAACGAAGTTATTGCTGCATGAAGTCATGAGAAGAATATATAACCGAAATCTGTGGGAAGTAATTCTAAGACACATGCCAGGAAGTTAATAAAACTATTATTATTTTTTCTGGATTTTGTCATAGTTTGTTATATTTATCAGCGTTTAAAATTTTTTTTTAATTATTAGAGTTTCTTTACACATTTTAAAGAGCTACTTTTGTAATTAATTCTGTGTTTGTTTGTGGTTTTTGTTCCCTCCTTGGATTTTCTTTTTTTTCTCCAGTGCCAGGGGTTGGGCCCAGGGCTTCATGCATATAGGCAAGTGCTCACCCATTGACCTATATCCCTGCCCCTCTGCCATGTCTCTTAAAAAGCACCCCACAACCCCATCCACAACCAACCAACCAAAACTAGCTCCTGAAACTAGGGCTGCCCAAACTGCTGTTCTTTAAGATGGAGACTCCCAGCCCCCACCTCTGAGGTTCAGGGCTGTCGGTGCCAGCAAAGCATGGAGGCTCACAAGAGCCCAAGCTTTTAGAAGTCTGTAAAGTGCTGCAGATTTCCAGAAGGGTGGCCAGCCCAGCAAGGCTCCCTGAGAGAGCTCAACTGACAGCCCAGTTGGGCTGGGTGTGGCCACAGGTTTTGAAGAATAAGAGTTGGGGCAGCTGTGACCGATAAACTTCCCATGGAAGCACAGCTTCCCCCACGCTCCACCCAAGCCTGAACTTGCTGATGAGTTTTCCCTGGAAACCTCTGTCCGAAGGGCACTTCTGTCCAGAGTGCCACCTGAGGTGAGAGCATGCAACCAGGTGTATATGAGTGGTGACATCGTGGACACAGTCACCTCTTCTGCCTTCCCATTGGCCATTGGCTCTTGAGCAGTCTGGATGCAGGCACACACTGCAGGCATGGGCTACAGGTATGCTTGGAGCATTAGACTTTGACCTCAGACTTCCCTGCAGTCTTTGCTTCCTTCTTTCTGGTCCTAGGAGTCCCTGCGGCTGCAGGAGCCTGACTGTCTTCAGTAACTTGCCTTTCTTGTGGGGTTCGCTTCTCCACCTGGTGTCTGGACTGCAAATTACAGGAGGTGATCCTGCACGTGTCATCCCCACCTAAAAAGGGACTCTATCAGTGGCTGGTAGCATGGTCTTCCCATGCTCTAGGACCCCCCCCCCCTTTCCCTAGCTTCTCTTGAAGCCACCAGGGCTCAAGATGGCCACTGCAGAGGAGCTTCTCAGGACCAGGGTAATGTGGTAGGGCTGTGGGCTGTTTTGCTCAGAGGGTGTGGTGGATGCGAAGGAAAGTGTGACTTCCAGTGTAGTTGTTAAGAGGAGAGAGGCAGAAGAGGGACATGCAGCCATGACTGTAAGAAGGGCCTGATACAGGCGTCACAGGCTGGTCAGCCTGCCAGGGCCTGACATAGACTGCACAGGCTGACCAGCCTGCCTTGGGGGCTGCCCTAGTGTTATCTGTCTCTGGTTTATGAGTGCAAGGGTCCAAGGGTCAGTCCAGGACTGACCTCCCATTGTGTAGGAACAGCTCATTACAAGTGTAAATGTATATACAGAGTCCATACTATCCTTCATGTGACCAGAGGCATGTTCAATCACATTCTATATATATATATATATATATATATATATATATATATATATATATATATATATATATATATATGAAAAATGTGACCATCCACAAGGACAGCGAAGTCAAGTAGCACTTGAGGTAGTGAGATGGGCTGGAGTGGTCTTCCTGAATTTATAGGTTTATTCTATATCCCTCAGGACCTCAGGACCTACTGTGAGAGTGTTTTGAGGGCCCTCACCTAATACAAATCAGGATCCAGAAAGGTACTGAGGGGAGAGTATTTGATAACATCTGAATAAGGTGGTCACTGTCAACTGATACATAGATTATGGCAGATATAATCAACTAATGCATGAATGTAAATAATCATGGCAATTTCATTTATTAGACATCGATGGACCAAGAAAAGACACGCATTCAAACTACATTATGTTGTGGTAATCCACAGACTGCTCAGATGCACACTGCGAGAATAGTTCGGACACCAGGCTAAGCCAGGCTTATAGATACTGTCTTAAAAACTCCTTGCAGGGACTGGGAATCTAACTCTTCACCTCAACGTTGAAAACTGCAGAAGCCAGACCATGTTGGTTCATACTTGTAATCCCAGCACGTGGATGGTTAGAAGCAAGAGGATCTGAAATTCCAGGCTCTCTTGGGCTATCTGAGACCTTATCTCACAGAAGGAATGGGGGTCTGCGAGATAAAGGACTCACTATGCAAAAGGCAAAGCTCGGCCAAGCAGAAATGGCTGTTATCCCAGTAGGAGGTAGAAACAGGCTGTCTGGGGGCAAGCTGGCATGGTAGACTAGCCAGAATTGGTGAGCTCTGGGTTCAGTCAGAGCTCTGTCTCAATAAATAAAGTAAAGGGCAATTGAGGAAACACCTGGCATCAACTTCAGCTTCCACATGTTTGCACATGTGTGCACATATTCATATGCACACATAATCTGCACTCACTTGAGCTCACACAAAATAAATACACATGCCTACGAGTTTCTATCACATACGGACAGTGGTTCTCAACCTTCCCAATGCTGTGACCCTCTGATACAGTGCCTCACGTTGGGGTGACCCTAACCATAAAGTTACTTTCATTGCTATTTTATAACTTAGTTTGCCACTGTTATGAATCGTAATGTGAAATTTTTGGAGATAGAGGTTTGCCAATGGGGTCTTCACCCACTGGTTGAAACGCTGACTTGGAAAGATGCAAAGAAAAGAAGCAGACAAAAGAACTCAGACTCTTCCTTTTTCAACCTACCTGCATCCCAGCATCCTCTGCTTCCATCCCTGAAAAGTGCAGTCTCTTGGGCTCTCTTTCATCAAGACCTCGGAGATTCTGACGATGGTTTGGTTCTTGGGTTTTGGTTTTTGGTTTTTAGAATTTCTGAAGCCTGCTGTGGTTGCATAGGTCTGTAGTCCTAGCACTGAGAGGTAAAATCGTGAGCCCCAAATCAGCAGTAGTCCTACTGAAGAAGACCTTTATTTTATTTTATTTTATTTTATTTTATTTTAAAGACAGGGTTTCTCAATACAGCATTGGCTGTCCTGGAACTGCTCTATAGACCAGGCTATCCTCAAACTCAAAGAGATCCTCCCTCTGCCTCTGCCTCTGCCTCTGCCTCTGCCTCTGCCTCTGCCTCTGCCTCTGCCTCTGCCTCTGCCTCTGCCTCTGCCTC
>NC_034600.1:27060418-27062462 GCF_900095145.1 Mus pahari
TGCCTCTGCCTCTGCCTCTGCCTCTGCCTCTGCCTCTGCCTCTGCCTCTGCCTCTGCCTCTGCCTCTGCCTCTGCCTCTGCCTCTGCCTCCTTTCTGCCTCTGCCTCCCAAGTGCTGGGATTAAAGGTGTGTGCCACCTCTTCCCGGTTGTTTTGATTTTTTGTTTGTTTGTTTTTAATGTGCCCAGATCTGGAAGGTTAAGACCTACATGGAGCAATGGGGTGAAGATTAGTAAATAGTGAATAAGTTTGCTATGGCAATGAGAGAGAACCTTGGGGAAAAACACTTGGAAGAAATCAGGGTATGTACCAAAAGAAGGAAGCCTGCAGAGAGAAACATGCCAAGAGATCTGTATGATGGCTGGATGCTCTACATTTGTACTATAGAAAATGGCGGTCATCCGAGTCACAGGTGACAGCTGAGTGCCCAAAATTCGGCTAAGTGTGACAGAGCCACTGAATTCCTAACTGAAGTTAGTTTAACTATACATGGCTCTTGTGCATACTGGTTGTAGGCAGCCTGGTTCCAGCGCTCATGGCCCACTCTCTAGTTAACTTCTTCTCTTCTTTGCTCATGAAGCCCCAAATTTGTTCAGGCAACCAGAAGCCACTAGCTTTAAAGGAGGAGAGCTCCTCTCAAGCTCTGTGGAGACACGAATCCTGACTGCTCTAAGCAATGCTCAAGATCCGATTGCCTGTGGTAGGCTTAGGAGTCTGCAGATGACTCAGATCCAGCCAGGGAGACAGGGATGTCTGCTAGAGGACTCAGAAGTAAAAGGCTCAGGAAGAAGGAATAGTTACTTCTGGCTCTTAGATTTTTATGTCAAGATATGCTGTTTAGAGATCCTGCCACTATTTTGAATTCCTGTGGGATGAAACCCAGCACGTTAAGGAGAGCTGATCTGAAAGGGGGAAAGAATCTGGGTGGCCATTAATGTTGTCACCTCACAGTGAACTCCACTAGAATTGGAGGAATTTAGCCGATGTGCTGCTGATTCCTCCCTGAGCCAGCCTAGAATCTGCCAGTATAGCTAGAGACTACTGATGCTGGACCAGTCGATGGTGTGAGCCATTGAGAAAAAGATGGAGTCATGTCTGGTTACCTAAGAGCCAGTGAGGTGCTGTGTTTGCTTTTGCCACTTGCTGAACTCCCATAGTCCGTGTCCTTGACTCAGCTCCTTCTTACCGCCATTTCCAAGGGTCTTGGTCGGGGTTGCAAGCAACATGTGCTAACTTTATTGTTCATGACAGTTCTTGGGAATGAATGGAAAGCTAGTTCAGTGGTTAGGAGTGCCTGTACCGGTCCAGGGGACCCAAGCTCAGTTCCCAGCACCCCCACTGGTAGTTTAGGATGGTCTGCAACTATAGCTGCAGGGGACCCGATGCTTTCTTTTGTCCTCTTCAGTGACTTCCACACACATGATGCATATTTACGCAGACACATGCACACTTAAAAATGCAAATTCTTGGTGGGAGGCCATGATTTGAGTTGGTATCATGGCTGCCCTGAAAACAGAGGTAGGAGGGTCCCTGGAGTGTGACCTGTCAAACAGAGCTAGACCCCGTATTAAAGAAGAGCAGGGGGGTACTGAGGTGTTCTGTTAAAAACCAGTCAAAAAGTCGTATTTGGCGAACAGCAAATACGTGTCTCTGCAGTCTCCTGCTTCCGCCTCTCATCTGAACATCAAATATAGCCTTTCCCCCTCATTGTTCTCAAATGAATGTTCCAAACAGTCATTATCAATTAATTAGAGGTGATATGTGAGATAGAAATCTGTTAAATGTCCTTGCTCTAGGGCAAAATAACACAAGCGTCTGGTTAACTCAAGCGTCTGGTTCACCGGCAACCAACCCCGCCCCCCCCCCCACAAACGTTTTCTTCATAGAGGCTCTAGGTAACCATTGGAAAGAATTCCTGGGAAATCAACAGCGAGTACCACAGAGCCAGCCCACAAAAGCAACTAAAACTGGCCTGTACCAGAGGAACTGGCTTGCTCCGGAACCTAGGACATAAAAGTGTGCTTTTTTTTTTTTTTTTTTTTTTT
>NC_034600.1:27062532-27090157 GCF_900095145.1 Mus pahari
GCAGGCGGATTTCTGAGTTCGAGGCCAGCCTGGTCTACAAAGTGAGTTCCAGGACAGCCAGGGCTATACAGAGAAACCCTGTCTCGAAAAACCAAGAAAAAAAAAAGTGTGCTTTTGAATTTTGTTCATTTGTTTTGCCCCCTCTCTCTACCTGGGATAGAATCTTTCTGTGGGGCCCAGGTTGGCCTCAAACTCTCAATTAATTCTCTTCCTTCAGTCTATTGAACACAGGCTATTACCCCCACTCCCCACCCCCACCCTCAGCAAAATGTGCTTGTGCTTTTCGAGTTGTTTAGAAGGGACTGTCAGTCACACGGCCATCTTTATTTGAATATAATGGAGCAAAAATGCTCTTTTATTAATCTGATGTACATTAAATACCTTTGCAGCTGTTACATGAATGATAGTTATCTGGCATATAAATGTATACACACTTCCACATGTGATCATCTACGCTGCACACGAGCCATCCCACACGGAGCATGCCCTGTCACAAGGATGCACATGGCTGTCTCGGGGCTTTTAGGGAAGATACACTTGGCCCAACATTTTGGCAATCAGAAATGAGACACGAAGGAGCATACCAGAAGGATGAGTTCACAGCAGGGTCAGCAGAACTTGATGGAGACTCCAGAAAGCTGACGTGGGAGTTACCGAGGGTCACACATGCAGCACAGATATACACTACAACAGGGGGACTGGACCACACAGTGGGACAGCAGACAGAGCACTGAATATAGCAAAGAGAACGAATACAATGCCAAACACCCACACACCCAAACCAAGGACAGGACCAAAAGCAGGGTGGGGTTATAGTCCGAGGTGGAAGCGGGTCTCTTCTAGGGCTTTCCTTTAGCTAGACCCTGATTAGGAGCACATGGTCTATTCAGTGTATTCCTGGGTCAGGCAGAGAATATAAAACCCCATTTGGGAAAGTGCATGAAATAGCTAACTTACTGCAATTCTCCCTGAAGGAACAACACCCAGAGGCCAATGGGTTCTCTGCATGGCTGGTCCTAGTCTGAGCCAATTAGTAATGTGGAAAGAAGCCTTTGAGTATTGACATGAGCACTTGCTAAAGCTTTCCTTCCCTTGGACTTATGAGGAATGTCATGCTGACTCACAAGCCCAAGGGGATATTCAACTCCACCTGTCTTGGATCAGTATGTTGGAAGGCCCCACCTCTTTCCCCAACAAACCCAGGACCCTGCACACGTTATGGAAGCTCGCTACTGCCGAGTTATAGGAAGTTAAACAGTCTTCATGGCTTCAGAGAGTGGTACACTGGCAAATGTTTACCAATGCCTGGGGTTATATAGGGGTAGGAGGAGTCTGACCCGGAGCATTTGTCGCTTTCCGTGATGTAATTGTTACCGCTGTGGATGAGGTAGGTCAGCATAATGTCACTGACCCTGTCATTGGGACACCATTATTACACTACTTCCAAAATAGAGATGTAATAGGCATATCATACTTTCCTCAAAGGCATGACTAATTTAAAATGTAGAAAATAAGTAGGAAGTGATGAGCTTTGAATATATATTGCTTTAAAATATAACTGATTTAATTGCAATGATGGTTACATTTCTTGACTGCCTTTCAAAATTTCTGAAATGTAAGCCACTGGCTCTAAGAATGAGGTTGAGCCTGTTCCTAGCCATGGCTGGCTTTAGATGACACCATCCCTTCTGGTCTGGCTGGTCAGTCCTCAGAGCGCCCAGGAGCTGCTCAGGGACAGAATCTCCTTGCTGTCAGGGAAGGTATTTGGCTTGGTGTAAAAACTTCTCTGAGTTTGAACCAAAGGTTGAAAGCTGTTGCCTCTTTGTAGCTCTCAATTTTCTTAGCTCTAGGGGCCATGCAAATATGGTGGGACAGGCCAAGGATGGGCAATGGTTGTAGTTTAAGCATCTGGCCTTCAGCTCTGTGTAGGTACTTACACAGACAAGGGTGCCAGAGACTACACCCTCTTAGTCTTGCTTCCTTGGGGGACCCAGAACCCCAAAGATCCTTTGCAGCTTCAAAACACTTGGCAACAACCTTGCAGCCCATTTCACACTAGAACCTGTAAGCTCCCTGGCCTCCTGGGGTCAGAACCTGCTCTCTGGTGGCTTATCTGCAGAGGCACAAGAAGGGGAAAGTCTGCAAGACAGTGCGACTGGGTCACAAATCTCTACCATCAGAAAGGAAACACCCCCAGGAGGGTTGACTTAGAGGTTGGTCTCAGGTATGCTGAGGCCCTGAAAAGAGAGCTTCTCTCATGCCCAGAGGGCGCACTTACTGCCTAGCTCCCCATATAGAACAGCTCTGGAGAAACAAACATCTCCAGAGAGGCACTGGCTCTCTTTGCTGCTGTCTGTTCTTTGATCAATATCTTAGTGCAATTTCCTGTTGAGACCATTTAAAGAAACATAGACATGAATGTGTGTGTGTGTGTGTGTGTGTGTTTTCAAGTACTGTTTAATACACCCTAGAAGTGGTTCATTCTGTCTCAGGTAACCCCCAGCCATGCATAGTTCTTGTACTACCTGTTCGTTGTAGATAACTTGCTTAATACTTGGAAAACTAAGACATTGATAGAGACCTAATATAAGATATGACTGCCTTGTCTGTCATTCCCTGCTCTGTGTTCTCAAAGAAACACTGCAAAGGGTTAAAAACCTGCATACAGTCCAATGTCTCAACACCTAGCACACTGGAGGCCAAGCCTTAGATGGTATTAGCCCAAAAAGCATGTGAAAGAAGAGACAGATGAACTCTACTCAACTCTCTCCTCTACCCAGCTCCACTGGTTTAAGCAGTAAGCTAACAGACACACAGGCTGTGTACCCTGTGGCTCGAAATGCTGGGCTCATTAAACTGCATCTGGGTGTTGAGAAAAGTGTAGGGAAGCCCTGGCAATCGATCGATGGCTTGCGTGTGGTTGGTGAGAGACTGCTGACAGGGGAATGGGACAGTCAAGAGTGAAAGTGACAGAACAGTATGTGAAGAGCTGCCAGCTTCCTGAAACAGGGAAAGGGCGTGCACTATGGCTAAGAGATCCTGACAACTTCCTTTGGTCAGATGACAAGAGACATTTTACCTAAAATAGCTACTTTGCTCAGCAGAATGCAAACATGAACAAACACACAGGCCACTCCAGGGCACTCCACTGTGTAGATGTGTTTGTTGTGTCAGCATGCCTATTTTTGGGGTGGGTGGGTGAGGGGTAGGGGTAGTTGGTAACTATGTTTGGCACAATATGGGATTTAAAGGAAATCTGATATATAGCCACTAGGCCCCAAACAATATGTTAATTGTCTATCGTTCCAGGTGAAGGTTAAATCTAGGCATCCTGGTCTCAAAGCCTTTTGTACATGAACAAATAAGACATCTTGATGAAGAACTAGGGAAAAACCTTTTCGATAGAAGGTAGACACAAGTTGGAGAATATCATATTCTATTGTGGTTGGCAGGAAGTGTTCCCACGGAATGCTCTGGAAACAATCCTAGAGTTTAGAATGTCTCCCAGGTGCGCTAATCTCATTGCTGGAACGTTATCAATGGAACACTGGACTCCCCCTTGGTTGTCACACCCCTTCCTCCCCGTTGATCTCCTAAGATATTCTGAAATTGAGTGAGGTTTTGGTGCAAACTTGAGCTCTGACTGGATGAGATTTGTAAATGAGGGCCCATCTACCAATCTATGTGTAACCCTTGTTACAGAAGCACTGTACCTGGTGGCCTACATCCATTTAAGGCAGCATTTTGAGAAAATGGTGAAGTAGATGGATGGGGGACTCTAGGATACAGCCATGTGTGGTCTACTTCCAAGTGTTTGTCTTCTAACTGCAGTGTGTCTTCAGGGGCCCGTCCATTCCCTGTGTAGATAACAATGGCTCTGAACTGAGAAGCACTTAAAACCCAGGGGATGGGCATGGGCAACAGGACAAGTGCTTTAGCCTATTGTATGAGGTCTTCCAAAGCCAACTCCCGCCCTCCTTAGAGACTTGCTTATTCTCTTAGAGAATAAAATAGAACCATTCTTTTTCTCTATAGATGGAGAAACAGGACCAGTATGCCCAGTGACTCAATTCTTGGCCTTTTGGCTAAGATTAAGTTCCTTCTCCTTAGAAAGATCTCTGCCCGGTTAAGGACCCATTGCTTTTGGGTCATGGGACAGTACTAGTATGAGATGAATCGGGAAGCAGGCCTGAGCGTGAGGCTTACGACCCAATACGACCCAATACGTAGGGCAGAGCGTCTCACAGAAGTCACAGCTCAGAACAGCTGGTTAGCTGGTGTTATTATTCATTTTCTTTCCTCTTGAGAGGAGTCAGAGATAATAAAACATGGGAGCATTCTGGCCTGATTCTGAGGAGTAATGGTGGGGATTTTAGTTAGAAAAGGGGTTCAAGATGCAGGTACAGATGGAGCTGTGTCATTTCTGAAACAGCTTTCAATGTCCTTTTCCTGCACGTGAATGACACGGGATGGTAGATGTCTACCCTGGTGTCAAGGCCCGTGACACTCATATAACTGGGGCTTCCGTCGAATCTCATGGTGGGATCTTAACCTCTAATTATACCTGAACAAGCCACAGCATGTATTTGAGAAGCAACAAGAGCCCTGTCGTGGAGAAGAAAGGTTACACGCAGTGAAGGGACTGAGGGAAATGTGTGGGGAGTGGGCAAGACAGTGACCAAGAAGGTTTGTGACCACTGATTGTCCAGGAGGTTATAGAAGAGATCCCTCTTGGGCCACCTGGGAAGCTTGGGGTAGGTGACAGAAACGGTTCTTCTGAAGGGGACAGATGGTCTTATAAAGAAGGGTTCTGTTGGGTCATCCCATGCTGACCCAACCCAGCATCCAGATAAAGTTCTGAATAACTGTGTCTTGCAGTTTGGAATGTACTTGTTGTAGCTAAAACAGGGACAATTTGAGAGTAAAGACTATCCAGTAAGATCACCACCACAGCACGCCAGAGTAGAGAGAGCAATGCCTTTGCATTTGTGTGTTTTTCTTTTGAATGGGAAGATAAGGGGGTTCATATCTTACTTTTGCAGCACGTTCAACCAAAAGGTCTGCTCTGGGCCTCAAACATGTCTTTTCAAAAAAGAAAATCATCATGGTGTAAATAGGAGAGAGAAACGAGCCTGCATAGAAAAAATATAGAGATAATCCTTAGGCTTTTAAAATACAGATTTGCTTCCCAGGGACGAGAAACAGAAGCGAATTCTGTTCTGGCCCTGCCTTGTTGGTGTCTTTCAAATCAATCATGCTTCGAAGATTTCTGGTCAGCTCTGCAGCTCTGGCTCTCAGAGCCTTGATGTCCCAGTACTCACATGATCTGCAGGGAACCACTTTCTCTCCGCAGCTTCCCATCTTAACTCGATGACGACGCTGCCCCCTCCGCCAAGCCTGAATTACTTAATGGGGGCAGTGGATTAATGGCTTATGTTAATCAAAGAGCTTTTCACAGAATTTCAGCTCCAGGAGGGATCAGGGGATGTGCGAGGGGAAGGGAGGCGAGGCAGAGGGGACTCCAGGGAGCAGGGCCATCTCTGAACAGAATGGTTCTTGGGAACAGAAGTTCCCTTTCTCTGGAAGCCCCCGGGCTGTGGTCATGCAAGAAAAGCGTAAAATAAGCAAAGAGGATTCCCCCTCCAACAAGACAGAGGCAGTTAAAAGGAGAATGCTGTTTAAACACAGGCCTTACGCTGGTTGTTATCACAGGCTGCAAATCTACAAGGAGGCTTCAGATTTCAAAGATGTGTAAAAGGATGGGCCTGGGGGGAGGGGCGTTGGGCAAGAGACTCAAAGGTCCTTTAGCTGACAGCTGGCCCGTGGGAACGTCCTGCTGACCCCTCCTTCCTTGCTCATGAAGATTCCAGAGGTAAAAGCAGATATCCACCCACCAGGAAATGCTGTCCCGCCTGCTGGGGGGCTGCTTAAGAGAGCAGGCCGGCTCAGAAACTGTGCAGACACAAGGCTAGGAGCCCACAGCCTGGGGACACTGGAAGGACATGACCTGATGTGGAGATTTGGGCTAAAAAGTGACAGTGGACAGTCGATCAAAGGAGGGTGGGTGGTGTTGACCCTCAAGGGACAGTATGAGAGAGGCTCCCTTCTGTGTTTCCAAATGGCTTTGGTTGTGTTTTTCTTACCAATTCCTATCTAAAAATTTGCCTTCTGCAGCTCAAGTAGGGTTTTGTTGCCAACTGGGGACAGACTTTACATTTTTCTTGTTAACAAAATCACCTTTAATCCTCCTGCCCGAAAAAGCCCCGCCCAGAAGTGCTTGGCGTCACACAATTTTCTTGAAACACTCTGGTGTAACAGCTAGAGTGGCTGGCTGGCTGTCCTTTTTTCTAAGTAAACAGGAAATATCACTCTGTATGAGAAAAAGAAAAAGAAAAAAAAAAAAGAAAGGAAGAAAGAAAGAAAAAGAAATCCCTTTCCTTAGCACAAACTCAATTATGCCAACTTAAACTTCCTGTTAATAGAGCGTCAGGAGCAGGGTCTATTTCTTACGCCAGCACAGGCGGTTTAGATTCTTGGGGAATGTAGTCCTCGGCAAAGCCTGGTCAACTAGGACATTTTAGGAACACTTCCACTGGGCACTGGGAAGCAGGAACATCACAGTTAGGAAAAAACAGCGCATGGGGAAAAAAAAAACCCTGCAAATCACACACTGGAGGGGTAAGACAATACGCAGCTACACGTTACACCACAGCAAAAGTTTGTGTTCTGATACTTGGCCACCTTTCTATACATAAAAACTCTGAAGCTTTGGAGTCAGGCAATAGGACCGACCCACGGTGGGAGAAGGGAATGGCTTTTGTCACGTCACATCAGAACCTGGGTTCGTGTGTCCGGCAGGCGCAGCCCCACGAGTCCTCCACACACGAGCACGGTGGAAGCCAGCAGGATGGGGATGGCTTTGGTGATGCTGACCAAGGAGCCAAAGATCAAGTTTCCCAGGACGGCCGCCGCTTTACAGAGGGCGTTCAGGAAGCCGAAGCCCGTGGCTCTGCAAGGGACAGAAACACAGACAAGGTTTAGAAAATGACGCTCGGGAGTCCAGCTTTAGACTTAGAGGTTCCGCGCAGTCATTCCTGATGGTCTTTACGTGGTTTGTGCTGTAAGTCAGTGAAGCAGATAATGAAATGCTTGTTAGCAAACGCGGAGGCAGAGAAGCCAGCTGTCACTGCTGCGGCCGGTCTCCTGATGACGTACATACCACTCTACTGACTCTTATTTTGGTACAGAAGAAAAAAAAAAGCTTTCTTGGCCCAATGTGTTGGAAGGATGGTTCTACTAAGTAAAAGTCAATTTCACTCCGTATAAGGCCTCTCAGGATAAAAGCAGGCTTAAAGCCTTTTCCCGTAGGAGTCAGCACGCCTCTGCTTAGCTGGGGAGAAGCTGGGCCACCTCCTCTGTCCCTGGAGAAGACCCCAGGGAGTGGGGCTGGGTGATCTAGCAGACTCTCATGTCTTTACAAAAGTGATTTGTTATTTGTTTTATAAGTGTCCACAATCTCGGTGACACCTGTATTTAAAAGGAAATTCAAATTTTGTTTCAGAATAAAATACAAATCAGGGTCTATCAGACACTCTAGCAGCACGCCTCTGGGCCACTCAGCACCTGTGGTTTACTTACGTCAACATCCGGTGCTGCGCATTTCCACCATCGCTGAGTTCCCACCCTTACTAAGTTGTTATGCAACCAGGCCCTTTAAAAGGCATCTATGAGTTTTCTTTCTTTCTTTCTTTCTTTCTTTCTTTCTTTCTTTCTTTCTTTCTTTCTTTCTTTCTTTCTTTCTTTCTTTCTTTCTTTCTTTCTTTCGCTTTCTTGCTCTCTCACTCTTTCTTCTTTTCTTCTCCCTCCCTTCCTCCCTCCCTCCCTCCCCTTCCATCTCTCTCTCCTCTCTCATTTTGTCCCTCTTGTTTTAACTGTCTGTCTGTCTGTCTGTCTGTCTCAAGTCCCCACTCTGAGATTGTTTTTGCTACCCTGCCCCCAAACCTCTTACATTAGGTCTGTTGCACAGGGTGATCTCTTAACCGCACACCCGGTCTCATCAAGGTCCCTTCTGATGCTTTGCCCTATAGATGGTGATAGGGCAATGGGTTTCTTTGGGCTTATTTTATTTTCATTTTCCTCTTATTAGTTATCTGAATGAATATTCCTATATTTTATTTTTATACTCATTTATTCATCTAGTGTGTATGTGGAGATTAGAGACCTTGCAGGAATCAGTTAGCACTGGACTTACAATCCTCCTGTCTCAGCCTCCTGATATAATCATAGGTATTCAGTCTATGATTATAGGGTATTTGCTGCCAGGTCATTATCATGTGCTCGATTTTTAAAATATGTATATTTACTTATTTACTTCTTTATTTATATGAATACACTATTGCTCTCTTCAGACACACCATGTGGTTGCCGGGAATTGAACTCAGGATGTCTGGAAGAACAGTCAGTGCTCTTAACTGCTGAGCCATCTCTCCAGCTTTAAACAATTAAAGTCAACTGAATTTTCAAGAGGTGTATCCTCCTTTAGGTACCAAGAAGGTGAACCCGCAGACTTTCATCCCTAATGTTTTTGCTGGTGGGTAGAAAACAACTGCAGCCTGGGCACGCCTGATCTGGAATCCGTGGGACCTCAGCTGTTTCAGGTTAGAATTTGGAATATGTGCATAGCCATTCCTAGTTGAACACTTTCATCCAGAAACTTGCAGTCCAAAGTGCTTTACAATCTGAAACTCACAAGCATGTGGACTTTCAGATTAGTGGTGTTCAGCATTAGGAATGAGCAAGTTAGTCCATGGTGAGCTAATGGAGTGTCAGCATGGGCTGAGAGACGGCTCAGTACAGGTATGCTGACTGTGGAGGCAAGAGGGCCTGGATTCTGACCCTCAGAGCGCATGTAACCAAAGCACAGCTTCGAATGCCTGCAACTCCAGTGTTGGAGAGGGGGCTGGGGTAGGGGGGCCGTGAAAGGAAGACAGACACTGGGAACCAGCCAGGCTAGCTGAAACGGGGAACTCCTGGTTCAGTGATAAACCCTGTGTCGAAAGAAAAAGGAAGGAAGGAAGGAAGGAAGGAAGGAAGGAAGGAAGGAAGGAAGGAAGAAGGAAGGAAGAAGGAAGAGAGGAGAAGCAATAAAGGAAGATGACATCTAGTGTTCTCCTCTGGCCTCCACATATATGTGCACTTGAACAATACACATGCACATACATCACATGACACAGACACACAGACATATACAAACACACACACACAGACACACACACAGACACACACACAAACACACAAAAATACACAGACACACAAAAACACACATAGACACACATAGATACACAAAAACACACACACAGACACAGACACACATACACAATCACAATCATTTCCTTATCAGAATTCTCTGGGAGATCTAAGTTACAGAGAATCATATTGTCGGCCTAAAGATCTTGTCTGCTGTGTTTTGGTGTCTAAGACCTGCAGGTGTGTGAGGTTCTTCCTCTTCCTGTCTCTTGTCATCTGCTTCCTTCCCCTTCCTCACCTCTTCTCATTTCTTTTCTGTTTCTTCTCCCTCTGGGGATTGAACCCAGAGCCTCAGACACAGTAAGCTTTGTCCTATCGCTAAGCTTCACTCCAAACCCGGCCATGTATAGTTTTTGGAAAATAAAAATCCTCATCTGTTTAGTATTCACGTGTTGGGTGGTTTTCTGGGTCCTTTCGGTCAGGACACGTCAATTTTCCCATGATTTTACATCTACCGCCATGAGAGTATGTAAATTTCCTTCTGGCACTCTGTCAGCTCTATGTTTTCTGGCCTCTTGCTGAGAGTCAGTGGGGATTGAAGGCTGATTAAGTGTACAGCATTTTTAGGCTATGTTTTCATTTAACCCACAAAGGAAATAGAATCTTCTGTGGTACAGATTGAAGCGGTTAGCACACACCGGTCTGAGACTGATTTGGAAGTCTGTACGTGTAGGGTTTCCTTTGACAACTGCTCATCACGGCTCACACAGAGACACTTCCTGCATTGCATGTTCTCAGAATCTGAGAAACGCATTGTAGTTCCTATGCAGCCAGCCCCTTGCTACGCCACTGAAAGAGATCAGCATCCCCAAGGCCTCCTCACCCCTGCGAGCTCAGGAGGCCAGTCTGGGTGTTCATGCATTCTATCAGTGATCTTGCTGGCTCAGACACACCTATAAAGAGCAGTAACAACACAACAACAACAACAACACAACAACAACAATAAAGCACAAAATCAGTAGAGAACTACAACACCCAATTTCCCCACTGGCATAGAGCTCTAGTGTAGAGAGAGCAAGGGTTTCTTTCCTTCCTTCCCTCACCTAGCAATCAGAAAAGAGAAGAGCAAGATGATCTGCTACCTTTCTGCCAAGTCTGCCTTCTGCATGTCTCTCTAGCCAGACCTTGCTCTCAATTCTAGCTCAGGCGAGTCTTTAGCATGTACGTCCTTACCCTGTACAAACCCTGCTGCTTCCGAAGCTCCTGTCCCCGTTCTACCCAGGAGCTTTGATGGGCTAGCACTAACTAACATCATTCATCACTAGTGGACGATCACCATCAACACTAGGACTCACTCTGGGTGTTGAGCATCCTGTAGGGTTTGACAAATAGAAGATGACATGTTTGCCCAACAATATGGCAGCACTCAGCATACTCTATTGTCTTAAAAATCTGACGAGTGCCACTTTTTCACACACACACCCCAGGCCCTGGCTCCCCTTGGTCCTCTGCCTGACAAACTGTCATGAGCCACCACCTTCATCTTCTGGTGTTAAGATAAAGCACATCCTGCTGGGGAAAACAGCTAGAATATGTGTGTCGCTGATAAGAAAAAGGGAAACATTCTCTTGCTATGGTGAAGCATAGGACACTCAAGCTGCAGAACGCCCCTTATAGGATAAACATCTGGGCTAGAGTAACCATATGTCACCAAGCCTCGACCCTCTGCTGTGACCCAGAACAGGGTATAAAATGTGGAGAGAGATCTCCTCACACCACTGGACCTGGAGCTGGGGATGGGACGACTGGAGATGTCTGGGTGGCAGGGATGGCTTTGGGAGGATCTGGTACCCGAGGATTCTAAAAAGAAAGACTTTTTATTTCTTGATACTCTGTCTTCGTTTCCCCAGCTGAAGCAGTACTTCAAATGAAATCTAGCGTCAGCATTCGAGAAATCGAGCCTGCCCTTCTCTCAGTACTTGAATTATTCCTTCAAACATCCGCAGCTGGAGAGTGTGATGTTCAGTGCATCCCAGGCCCAGCTGTGTTACAGAAACCATTTCCGAAGCAAGTCTTCCCAAGGGCTCTCTGTTTTCTCTGAAGTCAAGCTTTCACTCAGTTCATCTCTGCTTTTCCTTAAAGCAAGGGATTAGCTTTTGCAGGTCACTGAATGCTTCCACCCAAGGCTTCCACGCTCCTTGAGGGCAGGGACTCGAAGCTCTGGCCGGCTCTGCTTGATTTCTCAGCAGCAGTTTGGGCCCTGTGTTCTTTTTCACACTGAGATATTTTCCTAATGCCTTTTACCCAGGCTTTGTCAAAAAGGAGATAGAAATGGTGCTCTCTCTGATATATCTCAAAATATCTCCACTCCTTTTGCTTCTTCCAGGCAGACTTTGTTTTCTATTATTGCTTACACACACCTATTACACATAAATCCTTTCCTTGCACTACCCCATGCCTCATTCTGTCCTTGTTCCATAAACTCTACTGTATCTACTCCCGAGGCCGAAACCTGACTGGTTCTTTGGAGGATCTCACAATTTAGTTGGTGCTAGTTTTTAGTTAGATTGTTTTAGGATTCAATTCATTACATTTTATTCTATTATTTTTTATGTCTGTGTATTTTGCCTGCATGTGTATCTGTGTATCACTTGTATGCAGTGTCCAAGGAAGCCAGAAGAGGGCATCTAATCCTTTGGAACTAGAGTTATAGACCCCCGTGAGGTGCTACTCAGGCACTGGAATTGAACCCGGGTCCTCTGAAAGAGCAGGCAGTGCTCTTAACTGCCGAGCCATCTCTCCAGCCCCATTCTGCCTTTTAACGGAGGTTGGGAAAAGACAACTGCTGTCTCCATTGTGGATGGAGGGAGGCTGGGATTGTCCTGACAGCGTCTTCCTTTGTACCTCGTTGCTGAGTGGTGTCTGTGTTTTGGATGAAAAGGAGGAAGAGTATCAGGGGTTAGGGTCCTGGCTGGCATATGTCAAGCACGATGACTCGCCCTTGCCTTAGCATGCTAAGTCCCTGCCCCACCTACTGATGAAATCACTAGGGGAAAAGTAATTGCTGCACTTTGTAGAGGCCTGGAATAGCAGAGTTCAGACTGCTTTCGCAGATGTCACCTGCTGGAAAAAAAAAAAAAAAAAAAAAAAAAGGAAAGCCTTCTTTTCTAGGCTGAGCTTCTGGGAGGAGCGTTTCTTCCAGTCAGCATAGTCAAGTGATCCATAGAAGTTATAAAAAGAATCCTCAAGACTCAGCACGGGACATTTGGAAAAGTACAGGCTGGGCTTAAATGGGGGCTACACTGCGACGTAAACACTCACCTGGAAACCGGTTATTTGAAACACGTGAGTTTCATTCGCCTCAGAAACAAGTCTGTGAAAAAAAAAAGGCTGGTTTCCCAGGTCAACTCAGAGCTGTCTGGACACCGAACCTGTTTGATTTCACAAACCATAATGCTAACTGGCTTGGAAACCCTGGAGTGCTTGTTAAGCAAGTTGATCTTATTTGCGCTCCTAGGAAAAGGTCCACTATGCACTTATTTATATCCGTTTAAAGATCACTCATTAAGCACTTTTTACATTTCATTTGCTCATGCGCCAGGCTGGCCTTGAACTCTCCAGCTTCCTGCTTCCACCTTCGAGTCCTGAGATTACAGGTGTGCGCCATCACACCAGGCATCGAGCAACGGAGCATCTCAGATGTGCCGAGCGCTGCCCTGTGCTGCACCGGCTACAGAGCTAAAGGCTGTCTTTCTTGGTGTGGGTGCAGTTGGGGAAGATGTCTCAAAAGGGGAGCACGAAGACAGGACCAGCCTTGTTGGGACAGCTGGAAATTACCTGCTGAAGGATAACATACAGACAGGTATTCTGTCTCTCACGCTATTCATTTGTCCACCTTATCACACCCGGAAAGACTTCTTTAATGCCAAAACGGGCTATCTCTCTCCAGCCCCAAGTGCATGTTTCCTGCCTTTGTACATAGCTGTTGTCAAACTAGGGTTAGGGTGACAAGGTGATTGGTCTAAGGTATGTGGGCAGGTACAAACACTCCCCTGCCCACTCCCCAACCTTGTAGCTTTTCAAAGAGCAATGCCTCCTGGATACAGTGGCATATGCTTATGAACCCACTACGTGGGAGGCAGCGGCAGAAGAACTGCAAGATTAGGTCAGCCTGGGCTATATAACACGTATAGGACCAGCCTGAGCTACATGAGTGATATCCTGTTTGCAAGCAAAACCCCAAGACAAAATGCAAATAGTAATGCCCCATAACAATGGCGAAGGCCACATGTGTGGGGCAGTGGGCTACCCACAGACAGCTTGGTCTCCAGTGGAGCTGAGGTCTTGAACCCCGGGGGACCCGGTGGGTGGTAATTGCTACCTACATGGGAGAGAAGGCATTCGATCATGTCTCCTGGACCCCTGGCTCCTGTCAAAGTTACTGTCCCCACAGCCCCCACAGGAGAAGGCATGTGGCTAGTAGTCACATAGACAGTGTCCCAAGCTGCTGGCATTCTGGCTAGACTCCTCCCCACAGTTACCTAACTATAGCCAGGTATGCTCCTCCCCACAGTTACCTGGCAACAAGATAGCCCAGCCCACTATAAGAGGGGCTGCTTGGCCCCTCCTCACTCTCTTTAAGCTTTCTTACTCTCTCTCTCTCTCTCTCTCTCTCTCTCTCTCTCTCTCTCTCTCTCTCTTTCTCTCTTTCTCTCGCCCCTTCTCTCCTCATAGCCATGGCCTGCCTCTCCCTCTTGCTTTCTACCTTCTCTCCTTTCTCCCTGCCTTTCTACAATAAAGCTCTAAAACCATAGACTGTCTCTGCCCTTCAAGGCCGCTGTGCTTGAACGATGGGATAGGCTTTCTCCTAACGAGCCACGTCTAACCTCCTGCCAGAAGGCCATCCTGTGCTCTAGCCACTGACTGGACTAAGGACTCTCACCTACATGGGATCCACCCAGCGCCCCCTCTCCCTCTGCCCTCTTCCCTTATCTCTGGGGCCGAGTGCTGCTCTGGGGCCCCTATTCTGTTCTCAGCTCCTCCGCTGTATCCAGCGTGGGATGCTGGAGACTGAGAACCTGGTACCTGGGGCTGCCCCTTGTCCACCACCCGCCGTGTGGGGTCAGTGGCTTAACACAGCCAGATGCCCACCCGGGGCCGCATGGAAAGGGTCCGGCAGTCCTCCTGTGTCCACCCACCCAGAGCACTGGAACTCTGGTGGGACTCGGGTTCTCTCCCACCCCCCTCTTTCCCTAACACCCATGGCCCCGCACACATGCACAGAAGTTCTGATTTTGTTGCTCTCTAGGGGTCTAGGCATTGGTACTTTTCAGAAGTTCTAAGGGACTGCAAGGTATGCCCGGGACTGAGAACGTTGTTATCTTCCCAGGGATGGGTGCTTTTTAAAGTTGACTTGGGTGTATTGTTAAACACCAGAGGAAATAACAAAAGAAAACACACATTTCTCCTCTGCCAACACATCATTTTCTCTCTGAATCCTTTGCTGCCTGTTTCTAGTCATGCAAATTATCACAAGCAGAGCTTTTATACAATTTTGCTTTCTTTCTTTCTTTCTTTCTTTCTTTCTTTCTTTCTTTTTCTTTCTTTCTTTTTAATCACTCACATAAGGCTTTGTGTCATGTTGTGTTTGACTGTTTCCTTTAGTATGTAACCACCATTTCTCTAACTGCACCCTTGGCTGGTGAGGCTTCCATGCTTAGGGTGACGTCTATAATACTGCAATTAACACTCAAATACATAACAGACTTTGTCTGTGTTCCTTAGGGAACGTCCGAGCAGGATAGAGCAGCCAGGAAAAATGGTGAGGATGCTGCCTGGTGGTGACTGGCGGCTTGCAAGATGTGCTGTGGCTATGAGATAGGTGAGAGAGAGAGAGAGAGAGAGAGAGAGAGAGAGAGAGAGAGAGAGAGAGAGAGCGTTAATGAAAATGAGCAATGAGAAATACAATCTATAATTCCTAGTGCGCTCCTGCATCTTTTGTTTGTTTTCAAGACAGGGTTTCTCTGTGTAGCCCTGGCTGTCCAGGAACTCATAGATCTACCTGCCTCTGCCTCCCGAGTGCTGGGATTAAGGGACATGTGCCACCACGCCCAGCTGTGCTCCTGCTTCTGTTTGCTTTTATTGTTGCTTTTGTTATTTTTGCACTGAGAAGAAACAAGTCATATACAGTACTCTAACCACTCCCACCCTTCCCACCTCCACCTTCCGTTTTGTTGGTTTGGGTGGGGCTTTGTTTTGTTTTAGACACAGTCTCTGTGTAGCCCAGACTAACCAGCAACAATCCTGCCACAGCTTCAGAGCATGACGACTCCAAGTCACGAGCCACCAGGCTGGCTTCTGCTCTTGTTCAGTCTGCTTTCACATGTCCTAACTGGTTATTTTATCAAGCACCATCAGCTTCTCCCTAATCATCAGCTACTCCCTAACCATCAGCTTCTCCTCTTTCCTTGCTCCTCAGGGTTCCTTCCTTGAGGTTTCTGCCCGCAATGATTCCCTCAAGCACTTGCCTGCTGTGATCCGGGGTATCTGCTGGCCTGGAGTTAGCCTCCCAAAGGCTGGCTACATCTGGAGGGCTGCTCACTGCGAGCCCTCCACAGAGGCATAAGGATACCCAGGGTACTCAGTAAATAAGCAACTTCCTGGTGCTTCCAAGTATGTCAGAAGTAGATTTTCGAAGCATTTACATGGGCAATTGTGGACCTTTTCTTAGGTATTAGTTGGACGATGTCTGTTTATTTGACTCTAAAATACCATCTTGCTCCCTCCCCCCCCCCCCCCGAGAAAATGGCAGGTCTGAATTCTCAAGTCAGAACACTGAATGCAGTTGCCTGTTCTTTGTCTCTGTGTGAGCACTGGAGACTGAAGCCAGACCCTCGCATATGTGAGTCAGGGAAGCCACTGATGAGCTGTACCTGCCCCTCCACAGCTTTCTGATCTTTAACCAGAATGTTTGTCTTGCTGAGAAGAGGAGCATCGTCCTCAAGGAGGCTCCATGCCAGGCTGAACCCCCACCAACCTGCCTTCCTCACCCCTCAGGTGTGGAAGGAGTTCCTCACGAGCTGGGCTGAGCAGTCTCCCTAGGCTCCAAGTGGCTGTCCATGTCATCCCAAAAGTCCCTCTGCCATCAAGGGGCTTCTGGTTAACTTTTACAGGCCCCTGTTCCTCGCTCCTGCCGAAATAAAACGTTCCCATGAGACCCAGGCAACAATGAGAGCCTTTGTGTCTCATCACTGAATCTGATAAACCTGGCTAGAAAGTGTGTGCCAGGGCCAGGGTGAAGAAGAAGAGAGTGACCAGGAATGCTGGGCAGCATAGGTGAGAAGATGGAGCTGGGAGTTCATCTGAGGTCAAGCACCGTTCATGCTGGTGTGTAGCCCAGTAACCCATGAGCTTCTGGCTTTTATGTGGGTTTTGTTGTTGTTGTTGTTGTTGTTTTTTGGATTTAAGGTTTTTTGTTTGTTTGGTTGTTGTTGTTGTTGTTGTTGTTTTCTTGTTGTTGTTTTAATCACCAAGGCATCCAGACTGGCCTTGACCTTACTCTGTAACCCAGGCAGTTCTCCAACTTGCAATCCTCCAGTCTCAGCCTTTCAAGTGCTGGCATTACAGGCTTGTGCCACCCTCCCTGGCTGGCCCCAGGAAAGCTTCCTGGACAGACTCCGCACTGTGTGTCAAGCCTCCTGG
The DNA here is from genome assembly GCF_900095145.1 of Mus pahari. NCBI lineage: Eukaryota > Metazoa > Chordata > Mammalia > Rodentia > Muridae > Mus > Mus pahari. The sequence continues at coordinate 27,079,480 of NC_034600.1, forward strand.
GAAGGCCGAGAGCTACACCCTGTCACCTGTCTGAGGCTAAGTGACCCTGGACAGGTAACTCTTATGACCGGGTCCCCTTCCCTGCTCTGCAAGGAGAGAAGAATAACTACTCTTGTAGGATTCGGGTAAAGTTAATGTCTGAAATTCTCTGCACGGCATCTCATTCTCCATTCAGTTCACAGGGGAGAGAAACAAGGGCCTGGAAGGCCAAAGACTTGCCCCAGTTGGCAGGCTGATCTCCAACAGGGCCTGTACCTGGATTCCCATCAGTTTTCTCTCCTCCACTGGTGCAGCGGAGCCAGCAGGACCTAGCTGGCAATGCCATGTGAGGGAGGAAGCTGACAGCCATGGATCTAGAGATCAAGGAGCAGGTGGCAGAAGTGGCAGAGGGACATTGAAAGGTCAGTGAAGAGAAGCCCACACAACTTGTCTGAATGACCTCAGGACTCTATAGTCCATCCCCAGGTGAATTTTTTAAAAAGCTTTTTTGTATTAGTTTCTTTTCTCTTTCTTTCTTTCTTTCTTTCTTTCTTTCTTTCTTTCTTTCTTTCTTTCTTTCTTTCTTTCTTTCTTTCTTTCTCTCTCTCTCTCTCTCTCTCTCTCTCTCTCTCTCTCTCTCTCTCTCTCTCTCTCTTTCTTTCTTTGGTCTGAGACAAAGGCTCTGTAACCTAGTCTGGTCATGAACTTGTGCTTCTCCTCCCATTGACTTCTAAGTGCTGATGTATGAGGTGGCCCATAGGCCACCATGCTCAGCTTCAGATATGTATCTCATTCATTCAGCAAATAAGGAAGACGCAGGCCTATTTTTAAGAAACCATTGCTTTAGTTAGAGTCAGATGGTGCACAGTAAAGTCACCAATGTCCCACTGTCATGAGCTCTATGGTGTGGTTCACCTCAGGAGTCAGCAGGCAGGGAATGATTGCACTAGAATCATCTATCATAGAAGCCGGCAGGGCAGGGTGGAGGATGCTAATAAGCACGGGGATGGGTTTTCATTGGTGGCATGAGTAGGGCTGAGGGCACACAGTTGATTGGAAACAGTGTCCTGCCCTTAGCACAGCAGGCAATCGGGTATCCCCCCGAGCCTGGCAGACTCAAACTATGGTAAAGTCTGATTGGTGTGATTCCAGGTCCTAGAACACACGTGCTCTGCACCCCAAACTTGAATGAGGACTCAGACATCCACTGGGCTTACAGGCTGGTGTTAGTGTTATCACTACATCCCTGTGTCTGTGGCCCTTTGATGGGAGGACTTGGTCAGTACCCGGAGTTGAGAGAGGCGACTTCATAGAGCTCAGTGGCCCGGATGACTATCTTCCTCATCTGCTCCTCCCTCCTCCGCCCTGTTCTAACCTCCAGCAGCATCTGTCCCCACAGCAATGAGGCTGTGAGGCTGTGGTGTATAGAAACAGTGTGCGCTCCCCATCCCTTATGCTCCCCTTCTGTTTTCAGAGACAGGTTTTGCTTCATAGCTCAGACTGGCCTGGAATTTCTATATAACTTAGACTGGCCTAAAATTTGTAATCCCAATCCTTCTGCCTCAGTATCCCCAGTGCTCGATTACAGATACAGGACACCACGTTCAGCTCTCACTCTCCCGAGACAGAAAGAAAGACTGCTGAATGGCCTATGTGAAAACATACGGGAAAATGCAAACAGATCTAAAGAATGACATGGCATATAGAGTGCATGGGTTGGTGACAAGAAGGCTGTCAGTAGAGGGGACTCAGCATGACATTTACTTCATCTTCATCCCACATCTCAAACAATCACAGCGCCGCAGGCTAGCTGAGTGGTCTCCCTGCAGACACACCAATGGTCAGTAGGAGAATCAAGATTGCAGGTTGGCTGTCGGGAGGAAATGGAGGTATCTGTGTGAACAGCAGCAGTCCTGAGGGGAGAGATTAAGGAGTTAACTCTGGTCTGTGGTTTGATGCTAGCTCACTGAGAAAGAGAAAAATCCCATGAACCAGAGTGACAGCACAAACCATCAAGACTAACAGGGGGTGGGGTGTGTGTGTGAGCTGCCAGGAGTTTACATCTCTGGGATCATAGCTGAACTGTGCGTACATGAGAAGCGGCCAGGGAAAGACAGGAACTCTCTGCAGGGAGGGCATACACCCTGAAGACAGGGTGAGCACAGATTACCGGTCTGGTAAACTGGCCTGGTTCCTGTCCTGGGCTTCAGGGATGGAAGGCCACTAGGATGAAGGACACAGAAATGTGGACTCAGCTGTGGCCACACGGTGGCAGCAGAGAGCCACTGGCGAGACGGCAGCTGTGCTGGCCAAGAAGCAAAGTGCACCAGAGCATACAAGGCCACTTGGCCACACTTAGGATTTGAGAGAAGCCTACAGTTTGACAAGAAAGGAGGATTAAAAATAGAAGGATGGGGACATTGAATGGTGTATAAACCCGGTTTCGTCGCTCCTCCAACTGGTCCCTTCCCCTCATACCCTGAGGGCCTCGCCACTCACTGTCACCTGTGCTGTGAAAGATCTCTTCCAAAGCATCAAATGTCACCTTCCAGGACGTACATCTCCCTGGGGGCTGCCATTACTGTCACAGCTCTCCTTCACGCCAGCATCCTCTTTGTCCCTGGACAGTTTCGCTTTTCTCTACAGCACTCAGTAGCAACTGATATGCTAGGTCTACTTTACTTAGCTAGTAGTTTATTGATTGTCCTCCCCAACTGTGCAGGCTCCGTTCAGCCTAGGCTTGCTGTCTGACAACCACTGTATCCCGGTGGCTGAAACCCCCCTCAGGGACCAGGAGATGCATTCCCTAAGTATCTTTTGGATCAACGAGTCAACGGGCGCTCTCCCTAGTTCAGGCATCTTTTTTGCTTCTGACATAAATATTCAAATGCCCGCTGGACAGCTCCAGGCAGGCATGAAAATTCACCCTCCTCCAAATGGAACCCACTATCTCCCTGACTGCAGTCTGAAGGCTCTGCTCCCTCAGAGAGTCCCTGCCTCAGCATGACGTAGCCATGCTGTCAACTGTGCAAGCTGAAACCAGGATCTCCTTCGAGAACCTCCTTCCCTCATTTCAGTATGTAGACAAGCGTGCCGTTCTTGTTTTCCCTCCCCAAACCATTTCCCACGAACACGTAGAATTCTGATTTCTCCTTTTTCCCCAGCTACATTTTCTCTAGATTGCCTCTTCCTCCTCAGGATGCAATGCAAGTGAGATTCCCGCCTCCTCTCTGGGTGTTAAGAGTGAACGCTCAACCTATGACTGATTTCCCTGTGTCTCTATAAGCCCCCTCTTCTGTCCTCATGGGCAGATCAATGCATTGGCCTCTGTGACTGAGTGTCTGCTGGACTTTGCTAGCTCTCTTCCTTCTGGGGCTTTTTAGGTGGCATTTTGTAGACTACCTCCTCTACCCATCTCTTTGTGTGCCTGCAACCCACTATTCTTCAAGCCCAAGTTCAGACACTGCTCTTCAAAGAAACCCTCTCTGACACAGTAACCTCCACATCCCTTCTCCAAGCAACACAGCCGGACCATGCTGTAACTGGATGGACATGTAACTGTACGTTTAACGGACACGTGCCTGTCCTTCACAGGGAGGAAACGCAGGGCTTACCCAGTCCTTGCACATCCGATCCCTTCCTTCCCTCTTCTTTAACGGAGGACCCAAGTGAACACACAGAGCAAGTTTCCCTTTCCTCTCCTTGTGGTTTCTCCTTTCCAACCTCAGAACCGAGGCAGACCGAGGTTACCCAGAGGAAAGGGTTATTCAATTCTTGTGTTTTTCTCCTTTTCTTTTCAAAGCCAGTGCCCCTGCCCAAGAGAATATTCACCCCTCACCCTCCTGTGAGCTGTGTGACAGGTGATTTAATCTAAAATTCCATCAAACTCACAGTGTAAGACAAACAGGAAGGAGGCTGTCTCACTCAGCCTTGCTTGAACACGGAGGGCGTGAATTAAAATAAAATGTCCAATTTGGTGGGCCCAGGTTTTAACATGAGATTCTGATGAAGGAAACTCAGTGACCTCCTGCCACACAGAGGGTGAGCATAGGGTGGCTGGTGCAGGGGACACTGTGCACAGACTGTACGGTTCTCACTGCCGGAGAAAACGATGGAGAATTTACTAAGGATGCGAACGAGAACTTTGGTAAGTAGTCTGTTAGGCCTTGGGCTATGGATGTTCTATAGGAAGTTAGGCATATGGGTACCAAAATAGGTCCTTTATACGAAGAAATGCTGTAAAGATGTTCCCAAGGGATAAATGTGTGAGTCTTCCCTGTATAGAATATACCCAGGGGTGCAATAAACTGACAAAATCAAGTGGCAGGACCACTAACAAATTAAGAGCTCAAGTGTCTCAGTGTAGTCCTTTTTTAGAGGGAGACGAGCACCCTTTCTTTTCAAAGGCTACCGAATATTCCAGTGCCAAGGACTTACTGTCATGGCAATAAAACATGGGACCTCTCATGGAATGAAAGACGGCACAGGGCATACGTTTCAGCTCCTGTCAGATGGCAGAGCAGGGCTGTAATACTTTGAACGTGATTATTCAGCTGCAGAGTTCCACCCAGCCCCCTCTGATATGATGCCCAAGGCATCCGTGCCTCTTTTGGGGACTGTGTGACTAAGTATTCCAGCTGCAACCTTCTTTTTAGAAAGAAAGGGTGTGTGTGTGTGTGTGTGTGTGTGTGTGTGTGTGTGTGTGTTCATGTGAGCACAAATATGGGCAAGCCACAGTGCACTGTGGAGGTCAGAGGTCAACTTGAGGTATGTTCCTGAGAGTGTTACTGTTTGAGGCAGCTTGCCCAGGCTGGCTGGTCTGGGAGTTTCTGGGGATTCTCCTGGTTTTACCCCTCCTGGTAGGAGCCCTGGGATTTCAGAGGGCTGCTACTGAGCTCAGACTTATGTGGGTTCTAGGTCTTCCCACTTGGAATGGCTATTGAGCCATCTCTCCAGCCTTCTTTTGATAATTATCAATTTGTTAGGCTTTCTTCCAACAGACTAGAAAGGTCAAGAGTCACCTTCTAGAAACTTCTTTGTAGTTGCTAGGACAGGAGGTAATGACCTTCACAGGACTGATACTCAAAATAGAGGCTGAGACAGGCTATTAAATCCTAATGTTCATGGTGACATTAGAGCTCCCTGTTATTGTTAGCCAACATGTTAGATCACAGATGTAATTAAATTTCTCCACTGTCCTGTGTGCGCCTGCTAGGAACCTTTTAAAAAGATACAAGCAAAACCTACAAGTTCCTAGATAGTTTGTGGATTTTCAGAACTTATTTCTGTAACGGCCTTCGGTGGTCCCGTGTCAGCCTACCTCCGGTCTGTGGGGTACAGTTCCACCGTGACGACATCGAGAGAATTCCACGCAGAGATGGTCAGTCCATTATACAAGCAGAGCATGCCTATCATCATGGATTCACTGGTGCCAAACCACAGGAAGAAGCAGCTGATCCCCGAGAGCACCATGGAGCCTCCTGCCAACAGAGGACAACAGTTGGAGTGCTTCCTGTCATCTCGGTTGATGGAGAACCTTTGGGCCTTGGAGTTCTCTCAAGAAGATAGTTCCATGGGGAAGCCGCAGACTGGGCTCCATAGAACTAAGTCCAAGTGAGTCCACCTGTTTGAAAGGCAGTCTACGTGCCCCGTGAACGCAGCTAGTACAAATGCACAGGACCCCTTACTCATCTACTTAACCGGGACAATATACATTAGTTATATATATAACTAGTTTTTTCAGTCTGTAACTTATGGAGATTGCTCGTATGAATTTTAATTAGATACAATTTCCACTCCAGTTCCGTCCTAACAAAAGGCCTAAGGGATTTCTTATAAACATGCATTTTTAAGGGACAGGGACAAGGCAGAAGACTGGTTCTCTCTAGATCACAGGGGCAGCTCTTCTCCTTTTCATGAAGGAGGACACGTACCTAGCATGGTTAAACGCCCGATCCTGTCCATCAGGAGAGCAGACACGATATTTCCTGGCAGCACTGCCAATGTCCCAAGAAAGTTGACAAAGTAAATCCAGTAGGCACTATAGTCATCATCGAAAGTAATCTGGCACCCCGTCTTGTTGTGAAGAAATGAGCAGTTCTGAAATTCACTGTCTATGAATTTATAGGGCTCAAAATCTGTAGAAAGAACAACAAAAATATCCACTAAGCTCTTGTCAGGTGCAAGGAACAGGTATGCAAGGTTACAGAAAGCCACTGAGACGCATCAGCCAAGAATCGTGGCACTGCCAATTCCTTGAGGACCCCATGGCCGGAGCCAGAACATGAGAGCTGGGGGGCAGGGAGGGGATGTCACATTACAAAGCAGCAGCATGGAGGGTTCCCTTTGTTGGATAAGGGAATAAATAAAAGTGTCATTTTTTAGGGGCTCTGAAGCACACAGAGGGAACAAGTCACTCTTCAAGTCCTTGAAGCTGCATTTATAGTTTAACGTCTGTGTAGATAAATGCACAGAAGAATGAAGACAAAGCTGAAGGCCACCAGCATTCTTTCTATGCATTCTGTTGTTGTAGCCCATCATACTCCTGGCTGGTCAGGAGTCACCCTCTGCTCCCTCAATAGACCTGGTTTTCTGGAGTCAAATGGGTTAGAAGACAATGCTTGACCTCATTCTCATTGGAGTGGGGGCAGAACTGGCTCTTGATTGAGCATCAAAAAGGCAGGGCTGCCAACAGGGAGATTGCACCTTCCGGAACTGCCAGGATGTGATTCTAGATAACTGTGAGAATAGGAAAGCACGGACACTAATCACATGTGCCAGGGCTTCGAGGTTGGCCGCACAACACGACTGTTGTGACCAAATCACTTAACTTTTCTAATCCCAACAGTCAGGAGGCAGAGGCAGGTGGATCTCTGTGAGTTTGAGGCCAGCCTGGTCTATAGACAACCAGGAATATACAGAGAAACCCTGTCTTGAGAAACCAAAGCCAAAACCAAAATTAAAAAAAAAGCCAAAACCACACCAAAACTATTCCCCAAAGGCATCTATCCATCTATTCATCATCTATCCATTCTATCTATCCATCTATTCATCATCTATCCATTCTATCTATCCATCTATTCATCATCTATCCATTCTATTTATCTATCTATCTATCTATCTATCTATCTATCTATCTATCTATCTATCTATCTATATCTATCTATCTATCTTTGAACTTGAGTGAGCCTCTATATTAAGCCCAAGAAGGCAAAACAATACCAGCTTGCTTTTGATTCAACCTGTAAAGGGAAATCATTCCTTCACACTTTATTCTTCCCTTGCCATGCAAGCCTCTTGGTCCACTGTCACATGAGTGTGACATTTCTGCCCAGACAAAGCCCTTTGAAGGGCTCCCTGCTGCCACTGAAGTGGTGTAAGCAGTATTGAGAACCTACCTGTGTTATCAAAAAGGGTATCAATAAATGTGCAGTTCTTGAAGTAGGTGTTGACTGAGGTCACGTCGTCAAAGGTGCAGGACTTAAACACCGAATCTTTGAAGGTTACCGATTTGAACTTGACTCCGAGGAACCTGTACAGCACACACACACACACACACACACACACACACACACACACACACACACAAATGAATTAATGCCATTGACTTTCCTCTACTTGAGTTCAAAGCTAAGTCTAATGGATTTAGAGTCGTGGCACCCTGCGATAACCATCTTTAAGTTATAAAGGGCATCTTGGGTTCCTAGAAAGGCTTTCCCCCTTTGACCTTGGATATATCGGTTTGTCTGGCTGCACCACTGTTCATTGTTATTTCTTGACAGACACACAAGTTGTTTCTTTGCAGTGGTGGCAAAGGTTCTCAAGAGCTAAGCATTTATTCCCCATGGCTCTGAGCTGTTTTGTTATCATTCCTACCTTCTAGCCTCTTCACAGATCCTTCACAGGTCAGGGAAATCTTGACTGAGACTTGTGAATCTATCTAACCTGAGGACTAGCATCTGAGCTTTATATTCTTACCCATATCCGCGTGTTATAGCGATGGAGATTGAACCCAGGGACTTGCAATGTTAGACAAGTGCTCTGCAACTGGGTTCCATCACTAGCCCTCTGAGTTTTTCATAAAAGTCTGTGTTCTAAGTTTAGAAGCTTAGCGTGCGAGTTCTGATTCTTCCTGGGAGGGGTGACTGACAAGGAGGAGAAAGGGTCACTTGTTTCCTTCTCACAGTCAAAAGATATTACTTGAGGCAAACTGAAACATGATTCCCCCCCCCCCCCGTTGACTTTGGAGACACACAGAATGATGAAATGGGTTCAAATACATATTTAAGGTACTACAATAGGGTTCTGGGCAGGAAAGAGGATAATGGCCTTACTGAGCCTCATATGTCTTAAAGGAGCCCAGCAGTCATTGATGCAAACTCACTGAAGCCCAGGGAAGTGCACACCACTGAGTCTTGCTTCTTTAGTCAGAGGCTTCTTTGCCAAACCCCTCTCAGAACATTCTGCGTACAGACAAAGAGGGACTCGCTACATGATCTGAGCAGCCTGCCTGGAAGGTAGTCCATGTTGGGCATAGAGTCTCCACTGGGGAAAACTGCTCAGGGAGGCAACCTCTGACTCTTGAGTCAGCAGCAGTTATTTCACATTTCTCTGAAAGACAACCTATCCAACCCCTTTCCTATCATCTCAAATGTGTAACAAATGCAAAAAAGATGTTTGCAAGGTTTCCCTTTGCTTGGAGTCCTAATACCAACCAACCAACCAACCAACCAACCAACCAACCAACCAACCAACCAACTAACCAACCAGTCTCTCTCCTCTCCCCCTTCTCTGTGTGCAAGTTTGTATATGGGAGAGAGTATGGCTATGACATACATGTAAAGGACAGAGGAAAGCCTTCAGTATTGTTCTAACTTTTCCACCTTGTTTAGAGTAAGGTCTCCTTGTTTTTGTTTTTGTTTTTTTTTTTCACTGCACACAGCCCAGGCTAGCACATAGCCCAGGCTAGCACATAGCCCAGGCTAGCACATTGCCCAGGCTAGCACATTATCCAGACTAGCACATAACCCAGGCTAGTACATTATCCAGGCTAGCACATTGCTTAGGTTAGCCCATAGCCCAGGCTAGCCCATAGCCCAGGCTAGCACATTACCCAGGCTAGCACATAGCCCAGGCTAGCACATTGCTTAGGCTAGCTGGCTGTTGAGCTTCCAGTGATTCTTCTGTCTTCACTCCCATCTCTCCATAGGAATGCTGGGATTACAGACATGTATGTAACCCGGTCTGGCTTCTGTGTGGATTCATCAGGCTTTCATGGCAAGTATTTCACCCACTGAGTCATCTCTCCAGTCTGGGTTTCATCTTTTCAGGTCTTTTCAGACTTTGGCTATGGAGGCCCAGGCTGGGATTACAAGAATGTGCCACCATGGCTAGCTCAAGAATTTTTAGATAAAATTGTTAAAATTATTAATTATTATATATTAGTAATACATTGTGTTAGCACCAGGACACTCCAAGGCCTGGCCCAACCATGTGACCCTGGACCTGCGTTGCCAGGACAATGACCCTCAATCCCACAACTCACCAGGCTCAGTTCCCACCCTCACTGGTGTGATGTCATTCTCTGTATAAATTAGGGGATCACCCCCTCCTCGCTCTCTTCTCTTCCCCCTTCCCCCCTCTTCTTCTCTTCTCTTTCTCCTTCTCCTCTTTCTCTCTCCTCTTCTCTGCTCTTCTACTCACTTCGCCACCCTGTTGGGGCCTCCCAGCTCTCGGTTGCCACTGGACCACCTATAGTTATAATATTCAGATCTGCCAAGCTTTACTAATCACTGTCCTTCTAAACCCAGCTCCCTGCAGGTGCTGAAATTCACTGGCAGCAACCTTCAGATCCACCAGAACTGCAGCTCTACTGTCACCTTGTCTCCACCTCCCGCCGAGAGGACCCGCCTACCTACGGACATTCACCTTTGCCTTGATCTTTGGACCCACCTACCCACGGACATTCATTGGAGCCTTCAAAGACTGGGGTTTTCTCCCACACTATATAAGCTGAGCCCTTTCAGTAAAATTTGAGCCTTGAACAGAAAATTTTGTCCTGACTCCATTTTCCTCTCGCACATTCCATTTCAGCCAGCCCGCCTCTCAGGATGAACCCAGACCAGATTAAAGTGAGTTTCAGAAACTCACCCCACCTCACCCCATCCCTGCTTAATAAACCTCTCTCACGTGGAATCACCTTGGCGTGGTCTGCTGTTTGGTTTACCCGCCCAAAACATAAAACATTGGGCATTAATAAATTGGGCATCCAGTTTAGAATGTTAATAAGTATTACTAAAATGATGGCTGTTTCAGATGCAAACAATACTTAAAATTTTTCTCCTTTGCTGTTGTTTTTGTTTATCTGAACCACATTCACATTGTGTGGTACACACTATGTATGGTGCTGGCCTCAAGTTCGCCATCTCCTGACTCCCCATCCCAAGTGCTGGGACTATAGGCACACACACACTGCTACACCTACTGCATCTTAGAAACTGCCAATGGAAAAACGTTACTTAAAAAACAAATATGTATCCCATAGTCACAGAATTTGATGTTCAAGGTTCTTTGAAATACAAGTGCAGATTATCAGTGGTTCTTGTGTGTGTGTGTATGTGTGTGTGTGTGTGTTTGTGTGTGTGTGTGTGTTTGTGTGTGTGTGTGTGTTTGTGTGTGTGTGTGTGCGCGTGCGTGTGTG
>NC_034600.1:27090282-27099383 GCF_900095145.1 Mus pahari
GTGTGTGTGTGTGTGTGTGTGTGTGTATGTGGGCTGCTAGGGGATGGGGGGGTGACTGAGGCTGAGGCTGTATGACCTGGGCTGTGATGAGGTCTCTCCTTCTGGTGGCTTAATTCACCTAACATGATGGTCTCCATCCATCCATTTTCCACAGGTGGTATAATGAAAAACTTGAAGCTGGGCGGTGGTGTCACATGCGTTTAATCCCAGCACTTGGGAGGCAGAAGCAGGTTCTGTGTTTGAGGCCAGCATAGTTTACAGAGTAAATTTCAGAGAAACCCCATCTTAAAAAACTAAAACCAAAACCAAAACCAATCCAACCAAAAAAACCAAAACCAAACCAAACCAAACCAAAACCAAAACCAAACCACCTCCCAAAAAGATTGAAAAAAAATGGAAAAACATGCAAATAAGTAAAACCATCATACTACACACACACACACACACACACACACACACACACACACACTGATTAGGCCTCTCATTAAATTGCTAATTACAATAATGACACCCATACTGCCATACTGGCAAGTATCCATTATCCAGGCCACACACATTCCACAAAAAGTCTTTTTCATCTTAATAAACATGTTTTTGCTTTGGGGAATTTTGATATCTTTTTTAAATTCATCCTTTAAAAAATTAAGACAATTTTCTTAGAATAATGAGCTACTGTGAGTTCATATCAGTGATTTTTTTTGCTCAGACAATGCATATATGAACATGGTTACCTGCAGCTCTCCATTTGTATTGCACAGTGGTGACCGGAAATGCGGCCCTTTTCACAAACTGGAGATTCCTATGGACACTCCTGTTTCTCCCCTGAATCACATAATTCTCTCCTCCTTCCTGTTTCCTTCTGCGGTCCCCTTGTCTCTCCCCTAACTTCTCCGTCGTTCCTCAGGGGCCTCTTGAGCTCCCTTCTGCCTGGGCGGTCAGCTTAGCAAGCACGAGGCAGCTCAGTTTCAGAAGTCATTTTGTTGGTTTTGATTTAAATTCCAAGAGGCACATGATTAACCCTCTGCCAACTTCTGAAGTAGTTGGAAGTGACTGACAAATGGGTATCTTTAAAGTGAATTTTAAGTTATTAAAATTCAGCCACAAGTAACCACAAATCAGCACAACTGAAAAACTGACAAGCCTGTAGACCTTAGTTATTGCTAATTGTACGCCACTACACAGCCAGGCTTTGTGACTAGCTAGCAAGTTAAATTATGTCAAAGTTTCTACACCTGCCGTTGTCGTATTCCATTCCGGTGTGGATCTGGTTCTCCATGGTGAAGTTAATGCTGAAGTTTGCATATTTATCCTTTTGCACATTTCTAGTTAGCAGTGCATACTCGTCCGACTGGAGATGTTTAATGACATCAGGGAACCAAACGGACAACCCGTAGTACCTGCAAAAGCAAAGAAAATTTGTAACAGCACGCAGCACAAGGCCTCCCTTACATATTCAGGATGGCAGAGTCTCTTAGAAGCACTTCTAGGTATGACTGGCACCTTGGAACCTTTGAACAAATTATCACACAATATTTGATATACTACCCCGTCCCCTTGCAAAAACAAAGTCGAGAGACAGCCGGAACACCCAGGTGTGCAATTCCTGAAGCCCCTTGGGAAGAGAGAAGAATCCCATCTTGTACCTACCCATAATGCTATGGTCTGAGTGTGTCCCCCTGTGACAATATTAATGAGGCCTTTAGGCAGCATGTATAGACAGAAACATTTGGCATGCTGGCCCTGATGTCGTTCATATCAACCTGGGCTCCACCGAGGAACCCTGTCGCCTGGTCTGGTGGCACGGAGTCCTAAGATCCAGGAAGGAAGAGGTCACAGGTCGGACCATCTTTCTTGCTTCCTACATGACTGTGGCACTTCTAGTCTGGAGTAAGAGCCATGTTTCCCAAAGGGGTTCAAGGCAGCAGAAAGGGACATTCAGGCCCCTTTCTTCCCTCTCCCCTCCTCTCCCCTCCTCTCCCCCATTCCTCCCCGCTCTCTCCCCTAGCCATGTCTTCCTCACACCTGTCTTTCATTCTGACACCAGGTCTCATATAGCCCAGATGGCCTCAAATGTCTTATGTGGAGTGCACAGGGGATGTCTCTATTGTACGCTCCAGTATTCTTCTAGTTTAACCCAATGATACAGATGCCCAGGCATGAAAGTGGTTTGCCAGCAGTGTGAACTTGGGCCCCTTGGTTGAGTCTTGGCTTACTACACTTATGGTGACCAGGATATAGGACTAACCACCTCCCATAGGCTGTTGCTCAGATACAACAGGATGCCAAGTGCCTATCACACCACAGGTACCCAGAAGACCAAAGGAGCTGTAATTATCTTCATTGTTACTAGAAGTCTGCCAGCATCTCCTCCTCCGAGTTGCATAGATTCCCACCCCTGGGCTCCTCACAGCCTGTGCTTTGGGACAGTGGGGGTGTGAGGGTGGTCACGGAGCAAGACATGACTGAGAACTACAAAACCGGTGGACTGCTCTCTAACTAGAGTCACAAGGAAAAGACTTGAAATTGCGGAGGAAAACACATTTATTGGGAAGTCCACCATCCACATGGAATCTTAGCTGATAATTGATCTGAATGTCCTTTCGGCAGGCAGTGCTGAGATTTCAGGAAGGAGGAGGTAACACCTAAACTCTAGTCAGCAATGAGTAAGGTACCCGGATGAACACCAGGTACTGGCTACACTGACGGCTACCTTTTTGACTTTCATCTTTGACTTTTTCGTATCTAACTGTGCTGAACTAATGACAGGAACCCAACACTACATATTTTCCTTTCCATCTTTCTTCTAAAATTATGTACTTTAGAAGTTGGGAAAGATTGCTACACGTACCTCCCTCCTTCCACCCCCGGAACTGGGAATGGAGCTCCTGACCTCACACACACCTGGCGAGTGCTATGCCGCCGAGCCATGCCTCCAATTCAAAGCCTCTGAACTTAGAAATGGGGACAAAAATCACCTGGCTAACCATAGCCGAAAGGGTCCCTGCCCAAAGCCTGCCCCTTCCCCTCCTCAGACCTTCCCAACACTAGGAAAGGGACCCCTTCCATTCCTTTGATAAAACCATGAATTGCCCCTGCATTCTTAGAACAAATATGTGGTAGTTTTAGTCATGTGACAACTATTTACTCAGCTCTTTTTATGTATCTCATACTATATACTCCATTCCCTCATGATGCTTCCAGAGCAGGCCTAAGTTTTAGTCTTGATTTCTGGTTGTGAGAGTTAGTTTTTTTGTTTTCTTTTTTTTTTTTTTTNTTTAAGNTTTNTTTATTTATTTATTTTATGTACACTGTAACTCTCTCCAGACACCCCGGAAGAGGGCATCAGATCCCATTACAGATGGTTGTGAGCCACCATGTGGTTGCTGGGAATTGAACTCAGGACCTACTGGAAGAACAGTCAGTGCTCTTAACCACTGAGCCATCTCTCCAGCCCCGAACCTTAGTTTTTAATGGCTATGTGATCTCTCCAGCCCTCTTTTTAGTCTTTACAGTGAATTTAAAAACACTCCCAGGGGCTGCAGAGATGGCTTAGCAGTTACTAGCCCTTGCACCCCATCACCCTTCTAACAAGCTGGCACTGTGCAAAGACCTGTAAGTCCAGATCCTAGGAATCCAGTGGTCTTTTCTGGTATCTGTAACATTTGTGCATATGGCCACTGTTAGCATTCTATCTAAGCTCCACCCCTCAGTTACCTGGCAACAGCCAGGTATGCTCCTCCCCACAGTTACCTGGCAATAGACAGGTAGGCCTGGCCCGCTATAAAAGGGGCTGTGTGCCCCCTCCTCTCTCTCTTGCCTCTAGCTTTCTTGCTCCCCCTCTTTCCCATTTCCTTCCCCCATCTCTCCATGTGGTCATGGCCGGCCTTGGCCTCTACTTCTCTAGTTGCTCCTTCTCTCTGCCTTTCTCTGCCTCTGCTACCCTCTCAACTCCCCTCCCCATGCCCTGAATAAACTCTACTCTATTCTATACTATACTGTTGTGTGGCTGGTCCCTCGGGGGAAGGGATGTCTTGGCATGGGCCCTCCTAGGCATCCCCTCTTCCATACCCCACCACACCCGCATAGACCATATCTCATATCTCTTTATCTTTTTATAAACACGTCAGCCACAGATCTGTAAATAAATAAAATAAATCTTAAAAAAGCAAAAGCCTTTTGTCTAGGACAGAGCAGAAAGTGCCACAAGGAATAGTAAAGCTGGGGGGGGGAGTGTGAAATGGAGGAATAGCGATTTTAAAAAACGGAACGAAAGGAGGGAGGAGGGAGAGGAGGGGGGAGGGAGAGGAAAAGGGCACAGGGCAGGAGCTAACTCAGGGAAGAGGTGAAGGGGTGAGGGAATGAGGGCCTCTGCCTGGGACGCAGTTCCTGGTGGAGGATGGGAGGAACGGGGCCCTCAAGCTCAGAGAAGAACAGGCAGAAGAGAGGGCAGCCATAGGTGAGTCACCCAGGGCTTTATGTGACTTCCCAAATGCCAAATGAGTTTCCCAGCAAGATCAATGGAAGGGATAGTTTATCAGTTATGAATACTGTAACTGTCAGCAAATGGAAGTTGAAAAAAAAATCTACTTCTCAGCTCTTCCCATCAAATTATAAAAGAGCTGAGTTCTTAACAGGGCAGAATTCTAGCAAGTTAGCAGAACCGAGTCATGATTTTTGTTTTTAAAGAAAGTAAGTTTAAAAAGGACAAAGAGAGAAATGACTGGGAGCTACAATGTGACAGATGATTGTGTCCGCCAAGAATTCAAGCATCACTTACCCGAAGGACAGGGTGAACCAGACAATGGTGAGCTTAATGGTGTTTTCTCTGACTGGGTAGTTAAAGCATCGCATAAACGTCAGCCAAATCTGTAAAACACCACATGGGTAGTTTCCTTACAGGGTTACACAGCGCACACACTCCCCACAGAGTTACACGGCGGACCCACCCACTCCCCACAGAGTTACACAGTGAACCCACTCCCCAGACCTCCCCATCACAGTATAAAAGAGCAGAGTTCTTACAGAGCTGAATTAATTTCAACAAAAATATAAAATCTTAAAATCAATACAGAAGCAAAGGCTGGAATTTTCCTTCCTTCCTTCCTTCCTTCCTTCCTTCCTTCCTTCCTTCCTTCCCCCTCCCTTCCTCACTTTTCCCCTCTCTCCTTTCTTCTCTCCTTTTGCAGTACTAGTGACTGAACCCAGACCCTCATGTGTGTTAGACAAGTGTTCCAGCATTGAACTGCACCTCCTAATCCCCTTTTCCTCTTTTTTTTTTTTTTGTTTTGAGACAGGTTCTCACTAAGCTACCCAGACTTCAATCCTCCTGCCTCAGTCTCCTGAGCCTACCAGATATTACAGGTCTTACCCAAGCCTGCTCAGGAACGCTCACTTTTCATCTTTCTGGAAGCTAATAGATACCAAGATGAACTTTCATGACCCTAACTCCTGGCTTGACACCTTCCTTCCTCAAGGTGGCGCACATCCCCTAGCGCTGAGCCAAGAGAGGTACTGTTTCCCGGTCCTAATGCAAGAGACAAGTGTCCTAGATAGAGGGACACATCCTCCTCATTGGAAAGGCATAGTCAGTCCCTCTTTAACCACCCCAAATGTCGGATGTTGACAGACAGGTTGCTATGCAACACATACTTACTCCATACAGTTCGGTGCGGATCCGAACAAAACACCTCCTGTACCATGTTCCCGTGTCGCTCTCAATTTCAATCAGCTCATCTATTTGTTTGGGAGTCTTGATTTTATTAACCTGCGGGCAGCAGCAGAGGACAGAGTGCTCACTTCTCTCCTGGGAAGTTGCCACATTCAGGCTGCTTACTTTAAACCCAACTCTTAACCGAAAATGGTATTTGGTAAGAATTGCCCATTCACAGGAGAACACTGACAGAGATCTACAGATGCAAAGGCCATCTGAAGGAACTGAACACAATTTAGTGAGGGAGATGCCACAGAGAAAGGGGGAGGGGAGCAAGCAGGATGAGGTGACAAGAGACAGATGCGTCCTGACTATAAAGACCCACGGCAGCAGATCAAACACCCGAGAGACGGGCGTCTGCATTTACAGTTACTTTGCTTGGATATTATTTGGGGGTAGGGGGCACCTAATTATTTGATTAATGTGGCTTTTAAATGTCAACTTTTATCTGTAGGACATCACTATGACCTGTTCTTCCTTTGCCCACAGGCCTGCCAGTGGCTGCCCAGCAGACACCCATGGTGTCTGCAATGGAAGATGTTTCGATTGAGAATCATCAACCCAGAGGGGAAATGATGAAGGTTCAGTGTGACAAGGCACACCTGTGGCTTGAGGTAGCATCTTAGAGCAGACATTTAATACTGGGAAAGAATGATGGGGGTGGGGGTGGGGAGGGAGAGGGGAGGGAACGGGCGTGGAGAGCTCACCTTTCCCTGTTTGGGGATAAAGAGAGCATGGTGTGTATGCTATATTCCCTGGGGGCTGAGCGGGCATTTCTGAAGAGCCTGCCAATATTCTGTTGGAGATACTGTTTGGAGACTGGGTCACTTGGCGTTTTCAAATTGTGCTAAGTAGGTTGGATCTCCTTTCGACTGTAAGTAAGGACACTGAACAAAGTGTCTTTACCTAACATAAAACCACTTCTGAATTAAATATGAGTTTTCAAATAAAGTATTTGGCAAACTTATTTTTCTTTTATATATATATATATATATATATATTTTCCTTTTGAGAGGGTGTCTTACTTTGTTGCCCAGGTCAGTTTTAAACTTGAGATCCTTCTGTCTCAGGCTCTGGAGTGCTGTGCTTACAACAGTGTATAAGCGATGCCCACTTTAGATTTTTCATTCTTAAAAACCAAACCAACCAAACAAAAATGTCACCCACTATTTATCTTTTGAGAGCTTCCACCTCCCCAGTTGTCAATATTTGTTTTTCCGTAGTTCATTGGATTTCCTGTGAGATGATAAACATCAAGTACCACAAGGAAGTGAGAAGCTGCTCATGGCTGGGGAAACTGTATTCACAGCCTCCATCTTGACTTGGCAGAGAAAAGGCCTCCTGGACTTGGTCAGAGCCTGACAGGGAAGGATGTCCTTTCCCAAGTGAGGGAACTGTGGAGGAAACGCCAGGAGGGAGGGATACCAAGTCAAGAACATCCCGGCGTAGGAGAGAATACAGTGTGCAGGGCGTTGGGGGGAGCGGTTAGGCTTCCTGAAGATGAGCGCCAAGATGCAGGAAGTAGCTGAGGCCAACCCAAGAGTACACTCGGGGTTTGAAGAGAAGTCAGCTGAGGTCTGGGGAGATGACTCAGCAGGTAAGAGAGATTGCTGATGCTCTAAAGCAAGAGGACCTGAGTCTGAGTCCCTGGCACTTCCCAAAACACTGGGTCAAGACTGCTGTGGTGGCTGAAGAAAAGAGGGACACTGCTGGACCTTGGTCTTGTCGCTCAGGCCATGAAACAAGTGAGGAATGGAACAGAGTTATAAATTCAGATCTATCTGTTTTACCCAAGAGACCCCATGTTACCCTGAATTTCATGGTTAAGCAACGGGTGCAAGAAAGTTTCAGCTGAGGCAGGGGAGTGGCCTGATAGGGCAGAGACACCCCCCCCCCCCAGTTCTTCTCCAGTAACAAGACAAAGAGAATCTATTGGTGATCCCTACAACCGAGGCCACTGGTATTGAGCCAGGAAGAATAAATCTGAGTTTAAACTGTGGTCTTTCTGTCTCTCAGGTTCGTATTATTTAGCCAACCACAGAGGCTTGGAGTTTTAGGTGTGAATAGGTTGGTAGTCCCTGGGCTAAACATAGCTCCCCCCCCCAGACTATTTGTGTAAATAAAGTTTTATTGGAACACAGCCAAAGCCCGTGGTTTAGACAGTCTCTACAGCTGCTTGCATTTACACTGCAAGGGCGGAGCTTAGTAGTTGTGACAGAGACTCTATGACTGGCAAGGCCTTAAAAGTCTGGTTCCTTACAGAAAACATCCTGAACTCTGAGCAGACTCACCGTGAAGACCTTCTCGGGCTGGCCCCGGGCTCTCATGTTGGTGTCATGAATTAACTTCAGGATCATCCAGGCTTCATCATGTTTCCCCACCTAGGAAATACAGAGGCCGTCAGAGGCTAGGGCATCGATAGGCCTTGCCTTTCAGGAACTGCCGAGCTTTCAGAGCACAAGGAAGGCAATCGTGCCCATGCGTTTAGTGCTCCTGTTCTCCACTGACGCACACTGGCTGAGGGTGCCACTACATAGCAGCAGTTCAAAGAATGTGCCTTCAACTTGAAATACTACCTGTGGACAATAGCGTTTCATTTATTAAACAGTGAACGCCATCCCACTCAGTGAGCCAAAGCTATTTGCTTAGGGAAGACGGTGAGTGGTTTGAATTGGGGGACAGCTACTACACACACCCCTTTGCCTAGATCATGTCTCCAAAAACCAAACCCCGCAAAATTCCATGGTAGGAAGGGAGGAGCCACCCCCCAAAGAGGCAGACTTGCTTTTTCTGGGACCAGCAAGGAAGCCTTTCCAGTGTCCGTGGGCCCCCTGTGCTTCTGTAACAACAGGCAGTACCTCGAGCAAGAACCGAGGACTTTCCGGCATGAAGGTGAGGGCCACCACAGAGGAGACGCACGGGAGCGCACAGACGATGACGAAGACGCGCCAGCTGTGGAACTGGTAGGCCGAACCCATGCTGAAGCTCCACCCTGGAAAAGGACAGAGGAGTGAGGGAGAGCCCCCGTACCCTGTCGCTGGACCCGTCACCGTGTGGTGGGGCCCCTCAGGGATTCGTCAGTCAAGGCTTACTGTCCACAGAAAGGCCAGTGGACCTGTAAATAGATATAGGACTGGCTCAATTAAGATATCCCCCACCCATCACCATCACCATGGGCGGTGCTGAGGACAAAGGTGCAAATCCAAAGGACCATGATCTAAGCATGGGGTCCTTGCGGGGGTTCCCGCCACCACCTTCACACCTACAGATCGATCACACGTCACTCTTTCCCATCTGCCTATCAGGAAATGGCTCTCAGTGGACCTCATCATCCGGTTCCTAGCTAGGTTTGGGGGTGAGATTCAGACAGGCTTTTTTTTTTTTTTTTTTT
>NC_034600.1:27099473-27121909 GCF_900095145.1 Mus pahari
CTCCTCCTCCTCCTCCTCCTCCTCCTCCTTCTCCTAACTGCTGTGATTATGCCCCCTGTTACCACATTTGCTTTCTAACTAGGTTCGAGTAGGACACAATTTCCTTCCCTCCCTTCTCCCTTCCTTGGACAGGTGGAGGAGAGGCAAGGACCTGGATGTTTTTAGTTCTTGGCCTCTTCCTGCCTCCCCAGCTCTTCACAGCCAGCCCTCCCACCACTGGCCTCTCTCGCATCTTACTGGTTTCTTCTTGCAGTTCCTACAACATTGTAAACCATCCTTTCATTAGAGCATCTTTAAATGGCTGTCTGTGGGGAAAGCTGACTTCACAGTGTCCTTATCAGGAACAAGGGCTTTTATCTCTGCTCACAGGCATTACAGGGAATAGCAAGGTGAATCCCGACTTCTAAGGAGACGCTATAAAAATGAAAGTTTTGTTACACTATAATAAGAACAGTCGCGGTGGGATGCAGACGGAAATCCCTTCGGGAACCTGCATTTGCATGACTATGGAATGAAAGGAGAAGTCAGCCAGCTTTCAGAAGGTAGAAGGAGGCAGTTAGAGCCAAGCTAACTGAAGCCAGAGCTGGATCCACAGAGGGACCTGTGAATGGTGTGAGGCAGAAGGCTAGCTACCAGCAAAGCTTGGAGATTAGAAGGCTTCTGTGAGCAAAGGTGAGGTAGTCTCCAACTCCTGCCTCCCGCCTCCCCCACTCCCAGGAGAACTGTACATTAGTCCTTTGTGGGACTCCAGAAGTGACACACTTCCACAAGCTGAAGGCACAACATTTTTACCGCCAGGATTCAAGTTGGAGCTGCACAGCAGCAGCCAGGCTTGCGACAGCTTGTCCTCTGTGCTGTCGGCCAGCAAGGGGCGTCCACACCAGTGGCACGCTGTAGTCTTAGGTTTTTGCTCTGAAAATTTAATATGGGGAGACTATGTGGGTTGCTACGTTAATTATACGATTAGCTTTCGGGAAGCATGATTACTTTCAACATCTTATATAGCCTAGACTCAAAAGTCTCACATATCTAAAATCGCAGAAGAAATTCTATGGCGGAACAAAGAGACCATAATGTGTTCATTTCACGTGATCTCAGAGCTTTGGATAAACTCTCTTTGAGGAACTCTGAACTTCGTTATTCTCCACACTGGGGGAGAAGACTTCCATGACTGAGTTCAATTGCAGGTATAACACTTTCCACAGGGTAGAGGGAGGAAGGACAAAGGCAAGAGGGCTCTGGTGTTCAAAAACACAAGAGTTCACAAGGTGACCCTTTCTATGGAAAATAGGAAGGAGAGATTTAACCATGCTTCTACAGTGGGCGGAGCAGCGCGCTTCTGTAACAGACAGAAAAGTGATCCCACCCCAACCCAAGGTTCTCATATCGACCTCCATAACCTGAGAATGCAGATGTTTCAGACAAAGGGGACCATGATTGTCTATAAGT
Source organism: Mus pahari (assembly GCF_900095145.1). Taxonomy (NCBI): domain Eukaryota; kingdom Metazoa; phylum Chordata; class Mammalia; order Rodentia; family Muridae; genus Mus; species Mus pahari. The sequence continues at coordinate 27,100,923 of NC_034600.1, forward strand.
CAGGGCTCCCCAGAGAAAGAGGATGTCCAGCTCTATAGAGGGGAGCCAAATGCCAATGTAAGCATCCTGAGAAAGAAGGGGAGGTACAGGTTTGTGTTCTATTACTGTGATAAATACCACGACCAGCAACATAGAAATACAAGGTTTATCTCATCTTAGAACTTTCATCTGCAGTGAGGCTCCACCGGGAAAGGAAGTCAGACCAGGAATCTGGAGGAGAAACTGAAGCGGCGGCGGCCTCTGAGAGACCCTGCTTACTGGCCTGCTCCATGACTTGCTCAGCCTGCTTCCCCATACAACCCTGGACTACCTGCCTGGGAGTGGTATTGCCTATAGCGAGCTGCACCCTCCCAAATCAGTCATTAACCAATAAAGTGCTCTCCAGTCTCCCCCGCAGTCCAGTCTGAGGGAGGCATTTTCTTACTGGAGGCTTTGTTTGCCAGATGACTAATGCCTGTCAACTTGATGACAACGACCAATCAGGACTCAGAGGGAAACAAAGAAAGGTAGGATAGGAGGGTAGAAGGGACAGAGGGGAGAGAGGCTGGAAGGAGCAGTGTTGCCGCCTTTCATGATGTAGGAAGGGGCTACTAGTGAACACATAGAGGGGGCTGGTAGAAGCTGGGAACCGCAAGGACCACAGTTGTCTCCTAGAACTGCCAGAAGGAGGCCACAGAGTCCCCATTAGCATATTCAAACATGTCATCTAAATTTACTTTGCGTACGGCCAATATGTTTGATATAGTGGCAAGGGGGACCTGGCATGCTAAGTTGGAAAGCCATAGGTCTGCTCCATTAGACTCCCGTGAGTCATTGTCTCTTAGCCGTGACAAAGGCCTGATCGATCAACTCAGGGACGAAGAAATTCTTTGGGCTCATGGTTGGAAGAGAGTGAAACCATGGGAGCACCAGGGACTGTGGCCCCAGGTGCAGGAGACAACTGGTCCCACCACCGCTACAGTCTGGCAGTAGGTAGGCAGTCTAAGTGGGAACTAGTCCAGACCCACGAGGTCTGGCCCCAGTAAGGTACAGCCTCCCGTGAGGCCCCACCTTTCAAAGGTCCCACATGAGCCTACAGGGACATTTCCTATCCAGAGCATAACAGCTGCCGCACCTGTTGTGAGTTGTAGTTTAACATGCAAGTCAGAGCACTTTGCTGTGTTTCGTGAAACTCTCCCCCAGTTTCACATGTGTGTGGCATGAGAAGCATCACCATGGCTTCACATCCTGTCTGAACCGGTCTCCAAGGTAAGGCCACCTCCTTCAGCTCTCAACCACACATACAAAAGGTGCTGCTGTGTGAGGTGGGTTTTTTTTTGTTTTTGTTTTTTGTTTTATTTTGTTTTTGTCTTGTCTCTTACTAATCCTAATCCCATCCTCCATGTAGACCCTAGCAGTCTACATACATGCATCTGGTATTTTCCCTGTAGGGAAGGCTCTGCCTGGATGCTCTGCATGGTGGCTGTCTCCTTCACTCCTTCTAGAGTTTGGCTCCTCAGATGCAGGCTGCTTTGGTGTCTTGATGGGCGGGCGCTGACTGCCCCCCCCCCATTATCACACACATTTCATTGTCCTGTTAATCACCTAACCCGGTTCCATTTCCCACCAGAAAAATAGGATCCCTGCTTTCCTGACTTGCCAGTATCCCCCTAGTCCTGGAGGTGCTGTGTGTGTGTGTGTGTGTGTATCCCCCTAGTCCTGGAGGTGCTGTGTGTGTGTGTGTGTGTGTGTGTGTGTGTGTGTGTATGATGTGTACATGAGTGTGTGAAAAATCACTGTAGGTTATCAAGATCATGGGTTCTCAGGTGATCTCTCTCTCTCTCTCTCTCTCTCTCTCTCTCTCTCTCTCTCTCTCTCTCGTTTCTTCTTTTCCCTCCCTTCTTTCTCTTTTTTTTTCCCCTCCAAATTCACACTAAATAGCAAGACAGCTTTGGTCTGTTTTGTCAATGCACATAAAGGAAAATGTATCTTTATATCTATGACAATGTATTTATATATGTCTATGAACTTGACCAGTGTGTTCTGTTACCCCAAGGCACCCCTGATGCTGCTTGTCCTTTCAGGGTCAACCCCTCCTCCAGCCAGGACCTGGTGACTACTGACGTCTCCTCTGTCTTAAGAGCTTCTCTTTTGAGAATGCAGTGCTAATGTAGTCACGTGAACACACCACAGGGCAGATGTTTGGTTTTTGAGATGAGGTAATGCTGTACAGCCCAGACTGGCCTTGAATTCACAATCCTCCTGTCTCAGCCTTCCCAGGGGTGTGATTACAGGCACCCGTCACCACACCTGGCCGGTATGTAACTTTGTGAATAAGAACTTTGGTCCTTATACTTAGCATGATACATTTGAGATTCATAACAAGTTTCATGTATGTTAGTGGGTTAAGGACTGTTCCCAGTTTAGGGTATTTATTAATAAACCTACCATGGACATTTATATGTGGTTTTTATGTGCTTCAGTTTTGTTTTTTAAAATATAGACTTAGACACTTGAATCATATGTTGTTTTTGTTTGGATTTATTTGTAAAATTTTTATTACATTTTATATTTATTATTTACTTATTTCTCACTGGTACACTCTCTCTCTACTGTGTGGGCTCGGGGAATTGAACTCAGGTCCTTAGGCTCAGTGACAAATGAGTCATCTCAGTGCCCCCAAATGTATGGTTAATGTTACGGGGTGACACTGACCTGTTCTCCACGGAGGCCGCATTGTCTAATTTTTCTCAAGAGCTCTGTCCAGATTAAATTCCTTTCCTCATTTTGAGCTATTTACAGTGTCAACGTTAGAATTAAAGCCAGTGTTTATGAAGTAGGCAAGACCATCCTAGACTGGTTACCCTTTACCTATTATTTTAGGACTGACTGGAAGAGAGGGGTGTGTCCTGGGCAGTGGGAGGAGCCCTGGCAAGGGGAATGGACGCCCCTCCTCCCATGCCATGTGAGTCAAAGAGTCACAGGCTTCGGCTGGGGCCTGAGAAGATGGCAGGCACCCATATGTGCATTGAGAAATGACCTTGAGGATGCCTTACAAGACGAAAAGACACGAAGGACTGATCGCCATAACCACTCAGCTCTCCGGAGCGCCATTTCAAGGAAGCTTAAATCTGGACACACGCTCTACGCAAACCCTTCAGAACAATCTCCAAGCAGGGCGAAGAAGAGGACTGTGGGGTCGAACCCCGTTCCGCCGGGAAAACGGGCTGTGCCTTTCACGTCTGCACTTAGTGAAATGGATTCTTTGAAACCCAACCTCATCATTTGGCACTGTGACCTTTATTATTATTTTGTCTTAAAAAAAAATTCTTGCAAAGTTGATGTTTCTAATTGTCCTTTGGATTTTGCTAAAATACTCATTAAAATGTCACACGGTAGGATTTATCCACAGATAATGTGAATTGCATGCAAGGGAGGACCTCAATTAGGGCGGCACAGAAGGCAGTGAAAGCCTGGCTCTAATCAGTGTGCTGCTACTAAAGAAAAGAGGGACGAATCTTGCATAATAACCAAGGCCTTTGCCAGCCTCCCCCTGCTGTCCCTGCAGGGCCCTGTAACTGCCTCCTCGGCTGCCTTCCAGCTGCCTGTTGCTCAGGGAATGCAGGCAAAGCATATGACACACACATAGGACACTGGCGCCTACATTTCCCCTAGGCTTTATCCTGGAAGTCCTACTATCTCAGTATCCAGTTTGAGGACCTGCTTTCTGGTAACTACTTACGCAATATTGTCAAAAACAAACAAAAAAAGCAAACAAACAAACCTGAACCACATCAATAGCAACAACAAACTGTCTTTGTCAAGATGGGAGATTTTAGATGAAAGATTGAGATCCAATATACTGAAAAAAAAAACAAAACCCTTCAGTATTTTATTGTACAGGATGTCAAATCTGACTAGCTAAGAAATAAATTATCTATGTGTTTTCATCTTGATCTCTCATAAGACACAGACCAGCTAAAATTCTCTTAAAGTAGCTCAGAGTTCATTTTCTGTAGTGAGAATGTAGGGCAGGGGGAATGGTCAGGTGAGTTTCTGATATTATTGCTACAGAAATAAAAAATTTATATCTTTAAACGCATCATGGGCTTAAAAATATAAAAACTACACAATCAGCGTAAAATGCGAATCTCTGGCTAGTGACTCAGGTTGTTGGGTAAGCCAGAACCATCTGTGATGCTAAGGTTTAACTACTTGCAGCTGGGCAGTCCTTCAGAGCGGTTCATCTCTTGTTTGTAGCAACATAAGTCAAGTCGGGAAGATAAATAATGATGTTAGCGGGCAAACAGGGAGCTAAACTGTGGCACAGCCAGCCACTCGATAAAAAACTGCTCGAGTGTCACACAAGAATGAAGCAGCTCTTTCTGATGGAACCTGAGAAACATCCAAGTAGAGAAAGAGAAGCTCCCCCCACAGGGTGAACAGCAATAATTTCATTTTTATATGCACGTAAAACATATTATCTGATCTAGAAAAGCCACGGTCTGGACATGCACTATGCTGTGTTAGGTAGTTACGCAAGGTAGGAGGAGGTTGCTCGTGGGCACTGTTCTCATCTGACATTATTTCTTTAATTTCTAAACTTTACATAACCTTTTATTGCTCCTCACTTCAAAAACAAAAACAAAAAACAAAAAACAAAAAACCAAACCACAGCCCCAAGCCTTTGACTTTTGAGTGCCTCAGGTGCCCGGAGGAAGAAAAGGGAAACTGGAATTATAGAGGCGTCAATATTCAACATTGGCATTTTCTCAAGAAACGGCAAGGATTCTGACTGTGATCGATGTGAGCTTAAAAAATACAGTGTGAACCTATGGGGACCCAGGAGAAAAGACCAGAGACAACCCCGTGTATGCATAGGAAAGAGAACTGATGTCTCCGACTGACCTTTAAGTCTTGGGGAGTTGAGGATGGAGGGGCATTGAAGAAGGAAGGTTGGGGTAATTTAACCAAAGCTAAGGTTGTATGCAAAAGCTGTATGGAAATCCACTTTGTAAGATAATTAAAAATACAATAAATAAAAAAAGGAGTTTGCACACAGATATCCTCCATGGGTGGATGACCAGAAGATATGAGTTCTTGCTATTATTACTGTTTATTACTTTTTTTTTTTTTTTTTTTTTTTTGAGACAGCGTCTCCTTAAGTATCTCTGGCTGGCCTCAAACTCACAGAGATCTGCCTGCTTCTGCCTCGTTAGTGCTGAGATTAAAGGTGTGTGGCACCACACCTGGCCCAAGTTAAATGAAATCTATCTCAGTATGGACCATGAGACAATTCCCAAGGTGCTACTACTGGTCAGGGACGCCCCAGAGACCCCCCAGCACAGCAGCACACTTTGGTTTTAGGACAGGCAGGTGTGGAGAAATGACTTAACATGAACACTAGGCACTCTTCTAGAGGACTAGGACTCAGTTCTCAGCACCCACACGGAGGGTAACAATCATCTAGAACTCCGGTCCCCATGCAATCTGGCGCTCTCTTCTGGCCACTACAGGTACTGCAGTCATATGATGCCCAGGAAAAAAAAATTAATTAAATAAAAAAATGTAAAACCAATGTAAAAACCTTCCTTCCTGCTGCATAGCTTTCATGGTGGTAGGTCTATGGAGTGCTATGCAGGCTACTATGGAAGAAGAGTTGTCAATGTGTTTACCCAGTGCTGAGCTCTGAGTGTTACAATGACTGACCTGCCAGGCAAGGTGTGTCCATTGGTACAAAGGTAGCCTGGATGTCATGGGGTAGCCAGTTATTTTCTAATTGTCTTTGAGGCTTGCTTGTCAGGAATTAATAAAAGCCTGGCATGTAAACCTGTCAAAAACTCCATGATGCAGGAGGATACAGACCCCAGAGATGGGGTGGGGGGTACCCACTACTGTTGTTTTGCCAAATAGACAATATTTATAGTAAAAAAAGAAAATGCTACTAAGTATTTATATCTGAACCCATAGATTGCTCTCAACCTTGGCCAGAGAAGTTCCTTTCTGCTGTGGGAAGCAGTGGATGCTGAGATTCAAGACTGGTTGCAGTGCAGAGAAACATGTGAACCAGAAATGTGGGGGCAGCCCGCCGCGTTCTTTCCTTCCTGATGGTGTCAGTCACTGAGCAATGCAGTTCTATTTCTGTGATTTTCCAAATCATGCTCCTTTCTCCCCCTCATTGTACCTTTCCTGGGCTGCCTTACTAGACAAGGGTACAGTTGGCTTGTATCTGCACAGCTGTGCCTGCTCATGGCACACTTACTTGTGCGTGTTGTGTTATTGCTCTGAGACCTTGAGCCTTGGATCGGCCCATGGGCTTCAGATGGAAGGCAACACTTGGCCTGCAAGGGATCCTCTGGGTCCCAGGGTTTGGCCTTCCAATCTCTTGTGACTGACCAAGGCCCTGCCATTAAGTAATTTGCCAGCTGCTTCTCTAATAGAGTTCCCAGATTCTAGTTGGCTTCTTCTAGCTTTTATAGATCATCAAGAGAATTTTGGGTAATAAAAATTAGACGACTGGAAAGATAGCTCAGTGGTTAAGAGCACTGGATGCTTTTGCACAGGTTCAGTTCCCAGCACGGCAGCTCACAACTACCTGTCACTCCAGTTCTAGGGGATCTCATACCCTCTTCTGGCCTCTGCAGGCACCATGCAGGTACGCAGTGCCCATGCATGCAAGCAAAACACCCATACTTGTAAAATACAAAGAAATCTCTCTTTAAAAACCACATTAAAGGGCTGGAGAGATGGCTCCGTGGCTAAGAGCGCTGACTGCTCTTTAAGAGGTTGCTGAGTTCAGTTCCCAGCAACCACATGATGGCTCACAACCATCTGTAATGGGGATCCTGATGTCCTCTTCTAGTGTGTCTGAAGACAGCCACAGTGTAGCCCTTGCATCTTTTGTAACCTTGTTTCAAAGCATCTTTCTACAAACTTGCAACAGAAGTTGGGTAAATTGGCCATGGTCAGTGAAAGCTTACTGGCAGAAGCCAAGGGCAGATGGAAGGTTTCTCAGCCACGCTGCTGCCGACTGGAGGCCTGCCTCCCCCAGCCTTCTCATCTGAGCCATGACTAGGCTTGTCCTATCTCAGTGCAATCTCTCTGGAAAATGGACTTCCCTATGGATTAATGAATTTATTGCATCATGGATATAGCTAATACTTCCTCAAGCACATAATAGCCTTCCTAAAAAAAAAAAAAAAAAAAAAAAAAACTAGAAAATTTCCCAGTCAGCAAGTCAATAAGGAACTCCAAGGGGCAGGTCTCCCAACACATCTAAAAGCATGCTTTCTTAAGGTTGCCTGAAGGGAAACTTTAGTAGCCTAAATCAATTAAATGGTCAGGGAAACAGACTCAGTTTGCCCATCCCTGATTTATGACCTGGCACTAGACATGCAAATGCTTTTCCTCCCCTTTCCAATCCTCTCCCTCTTCTATTGACCCAGTCAGCCTCTACCCAGAGTAGAATTTCACCTTTGCTCTCTTGAAAGGTTGACTATGTGAGCCATTAATCTTGACGTTCCTGGCTGCAACCAGCTGTGGAAATGATTGGTCCTGCTGCAGCCCGAGGCATAGTTCTCTAGGGCTACGGCGCCAGAAAAATCAAACCCAGAGCGACTTAGTCTGGGACTGATGCGGCCATTTTTCATTTAGCATCGCCGACTGCTGTTTATGAGAAATGATCTAATAACTCAGGGAGCCCACAGCGACAAATCACCGTAGCAGCACAGGCAGACTGATGCCCTGGCTGGGGTGATGGAAGCTGGCTCTGGCTGGCAGGGTGGGTCCCAGCATTCAGGCTTACATGTGTGCCCCTTTCTCCTCAGGCCAGGCCACCGGACTGATGGTGCTATTGGGAAAGGACCAGAGACCCGAGCAGAGTCGGGTGGAACAAAATCGAGGCTCTTAGAGTTTTAATAATCCACCCACTGTGTGCCAGATATCCTTATGTCATTTTGTTTTGTATACCAACAATCCTGATAGGGTGGGCAGATAAAATCCAGGATATTGTTTAAATTTGTTTAAAAAATTAAATGGAAAGCTCTCTCTTTTTTTCTCTCTCTCCCTCCCTCTCATCCCCTCTCCCTCCTTCCCCTTTCTCTTTCTGTATATGTCTTTGCACCCGAGTGCTGGTACCCACAGAGGCATCAGATGGAGACACAGGTAGTTGCGAGCTATCTGACAGGGAGCTCACAACTCCCTTGGAACCAAGTGTGTGTTCTTAACTCCTGGGGCAACTCTCCAGCCCCTAATTTTTTTTTAAAGTGGAGAAAGGCAGCATAAGTATTTGTTATGAAATATTTTGGATATGCTTATACAAAAAAACCGTTACTTATCTGAAATTAACATTTAACCAAGCATCTTGCGTTTGCTGTGTCTGTTAACTGTACCCCAGGAGACGTCTGGCAAATGTTTGGAGACATTTTTGATAGCCATGACCTTGGGGAAGAAGGGTGTCTTTTGACATCCAACGAGTAGGCCAGGGATGTTGTGTAAAATTCAATGCACTGTATCTCTACTGTCAGCGCTGAGCAAGAACGACCAGACCAAGATATCAGTAGTCTGAGAAGTCTTGTAAACAACCCTAGGCCTACCCACTGTGCAAAGGGACCTTAGGGATGCTTTGCTTTCAGAGGCAAGGGGAAAGGTGTGTAGGAGACCCCACATCCCCTTCCTATACATGTTTCTTTGTACGTTAGACTTTGTTAATGTTGGATTTGTCACATGTTCCTTTGGTTTGGAAGATTGGCTATAAATTTATCTGTCCTCGCTCGCTGCTTTCCTTTATTCTCACTGTGGATCTGTAGAGTGGATCTATTTCCCGAATAAGCCATCTCTGTGTGTGAAACTCGGTGTCACTACAAGTCTAACATTTGCACTACCCATCCTCAGAACTGTTTCCTATACCTGAAAGTGCGTCTGCTTTACTGCCCTCAGCCCCTGGTAACCTTTTGTCCCACTTCCTGTCTGCATGGATTTGCTTACTCATGACGCTTCATATAAGCGGGACCACGCAAGCCTTCGTGCCGAAGTTACTCCACTTAGCACAGTCCCTAGGGTCCTGTGTGCTGCAGTAGATCTCAGAGCGCCCTTCCTGTGTATGGCAGATAATGTTCCGCATGTGAACATGCGCAATCTGCTCATCTGCCAGGACGCAGATGCACAGACCTCCGGGTTGTGTCTCTCTTCTGGCTACAATGAATGACGCTGCTATGAACATAGTAAAAGCACCTCTCTTTGGGCCTCTGCTCTCAGTTCCTTGTGGTCTATCCAGAAATACAATGGCTGGGCCATTCTATGTTTATTTTAATTGAGGGAACTCTAATAATGACCTCTGTTCTCTGCGAGGGCTAGCTGAGGCTATCCTGATAGCCAGGGCCGATGGGCCTGACCCCCAAGGCTCCTTCCTCACAGTCGAGACTCCCTTTCTTCCAGCTAGTGCTCCATTAGGTGCCTATGATCACTCAAGAGGATCCCTCTTCCCCCACGTCATCTTCAGTCAATGCACAATCCATCGCACATTGTACATTCACACACACACACACACACACACACACACACACGTACACACACACCACATGAGCCATATAGAATATTTCACCTCAGCAGCCGCTGTGAGTGTGAACATGAGTGAGCGAGCTCATGTATTAGTTGGCAAGATTAACCAATAAGGAAGTGATGTCTTTGCTTAATCTGGTAGTTTGTGAAGTTTGGGGTACTTCAGAACTTGTGCAGGTTTCTGAGTGTTTCAAGTGCCTGGTTTGACAGCTAGCCTAAATAAACCACAAATGGGAGGCACACTTTGGGACACAGATCAAAGAAAACTGGAGAAGAAGAGGAAAGGCGTTGGGTGCCCCCGCTCAGTGGCCGGAGGTGGGCAGAAGCTCAAATGTAATTTTAGAGGGCAGTAAATCCTCGTGAGGAAGCAGATTTGTTGTTTCTGGGAAGGCCCAAAAGAAAAGTGCCTTGACATTGTGTGGGAGGGGAGGGGGTGCAGGTCTGGAAAGCTCTAAGAGCAAGCAAGCTAAGCATAGTGGCTGAGCTCTGTAATCTCAGAGTTTAGGAAGGTGAGGCAGGAGGATCCCCTTTTTGGGGCCAGCTTTAGTGCCACGCTGATTTCCAGAGCACTTTGGGTTAAGTAGGTGAGCCTGTGTCACAAATGAGGGTGAAGAAAAAAGGAAAAAGAAAAAAAAAAAAAAAAAAAAAACAACTGACCAAACAAAAAGAAATCCTGCTGCGAAATGAGTTTTCAAAACAAAACAAAACAAAACAAAACAAAACAAAACAAAACAAAACAAAACAAAACCGTGTTCCTCTCCCTAAGACCTCAAGTCTACACAGAAGCAAATCCAAATGTGTCTTAAATACCCCAGGAGCCCCTGAATGGCAGAATAACAGAAGTTACAACAGAGACCTGATAAAGTTGAGTCTGACACAAGACCTGCAAGGCAGGCTAAGTGGTGAGCGTCCCTGCAGGGTGTTTTAAGGAACAGTAATTGTGATGAGCTTTAACCAACGCTGGAGGGCACCCTGAGCTCACAAGACTCGCCACCCCCTCAGTCTTTAGGCTCACTAAAAGCCTCCTCTTGATAGCTTTTACTTGTACGCCTGAGGGGTCCTTCAAAGTAGGTCAGGCTCTGCGGATCAAAATGTGAAAACTCAGGGCTCGGAAAGCTGCTGTGGTTGATTTTTCCCCGTCTCCTCTGGTTCGCCATCATTTTCCCCAGTCTCTGTGCTAAGTTAGCGGCTGCCATCTTACAGACCTTCCAGCTCTGAGGCCTGGGATCCACCTTCCTTCTGAGAATCTAAAGGCCAAGTGTGCACTGTCAGGAGAAATGGCCTGCAGATACTTTTTCAGGTGGGAATTTTGCATGACATCCCCTCTTTATCTGATTTCAGATCATATATCTATCTCTATATCTATCTATCTATCTATCTATCTATCTATCTATCTATCTATACATACATACATACATACATATCTCCAGTAATATGCAACAGTACACCTTATTGGTAGTGGTGTCCTTATATCAGTCGGGGACAGAGCAGATGGCAGTCCTTGTTCATCCTAGCTTGATGCCTGGCTTGGTGGCCAAAGCTGTCTTATGCCTGGGACTCATAAAAATCAGATCAGATCAGATCAGAACAGATCCAGGCAACACAGTGCAGGAGAAGGAAGACAGACAGAAAGAGCTGTGGACTGTCATGCCACCCACAGAGCTGCCCTCCAGAGTACGGCACAGGAAGGCCATAGACACCTGCTTGCTGTCACACCTAGCAACGTGGATGGAGGATGTCACCCAGTGGCCTGCCAGCTTCATGGTCAGCTTGCCGCTGGCGCCATCACGATGTGTGAGTATGTGGTAGTCAGATGTGAGAGAATTCGAGGAGGAGCATCATGGCCATTATGAAGAGAGGTGGAACTGGAGACTCTGGGAGTGGAGCAGAGCAGCTGGTTAGGACTGACCAGCCCTGGCACCTGGGCCATGGTGAGGTCCCAGCCTGAGCTGCCACTGGGTCCACGAAAGGCTGTGCATAACTGACCCCACCCATTACTGGATGTAACGCTTGGCCCCCATCTCTCACCAGGAGGCAGTACTTGGGAGAGCAAGGCCTGCACCTCACCCAGGCAGCACAGTGGAGCTGGTCCTGGTGATGTGGCTAAGCCTGCCTTGAGGGCATGAGTGTTGGAGAGCTGATCCTGCCACTTGTCTGCCATGGGGGCGGCACGGGTACAGAGATGATACCCCCACCCCAAGCCTCCAGTGGTTGGGAAAGCTGCCCACAGGATTAGGAGCTTGGGGGAGCTAGCCCTGCCCCTCACCAGCGGCAGCACTTGGACGGCACAGCACAGCTGACCCTGGTGGCAGGATGCCCAGGTGAGCCAGCCCCAAAGACAAGAGGTCAGAAGAGCTGGCTGGCCCTGGGACCCATCTGCTGTGAGGCAGTATGGGTGTGAGGGCGATGCCTTAAGTCCCTTGCCCCTCACCAGCTGTAGCAGTCAGGAGAGCTGGCCCCAGGGTTGTAAGAGCAGGAAAGCTGGCCCTGCCCCTTGCTGGCTGCAGCACTCGGGATAACAGGCCTTGCACCTTGTCTTCTGGGAGGCACGGCAGAACTGGCCCTGGTGGAGGGGGCATAGGTGAGCCAGTCCCGAGGGCAAGAGTGTGGGAGAGCTGGCTCTGCTGCCACCGCTCATCTGGCATGAGGTGTCACAGGTGAAGGGGTGATGCCCCCCTGCCACCTACAGTAGCTGCGAGTGCTAACCCTGGGGTCATGAGGGTGGGAGATCTAGCCCTGCCCCATCACTGGCTGAGGCACTTTGGAGAGAGCCCTGTACCTCCCCTGGGCAATACGGTGGAACTGGCCCTGATGGCAAAGGATCGTGTGAGCTGGGCCTGAGGGTGTGGGAGTGGGAGAGCTGTCCCAGCCCCTCACAGGCTGCAGCACTTGAGAGAGTGAGCCTTGGACCTTGATGGGGCAGCACAGTGGAGCTGGGCCTGGAGACACGGGTGCAGCTGAGTCGGCCCAAGGGCATGAGAGCAGGAGAGCTGCCCCTGCCTCCTGCTGATGGAGACACTGGGTGGCCTCGCCAGAGCAGGACAGGAGAGCTCACCCTGGTGGCAGGTAAGGGAGAGCTTCCAGACTGATCAGCTCAGCTACCACCCAGGCCAGACCCAGAGCTCTGAATTGACCCATTCCAAAATCTATGTCATCTGCAAATGGTTGGGATGTGTGAAAGGGTCAGTCCTGCTGACCCAAATTTGCAGGATCTCCATGACACAGAACAACAACAGGGTAACTGGGAGGATAATAGGATCCAGTATTGATGCTGTCACAGAAGCCGGAGACCTTGACATTGCAATGAACATTTGCAAGAGAAGATGTGTGGACAGAGGGATATACTGTGGGACACACACACACACACACACACACACACACACGTTTCCACAATAAGATATTTTCTGAGCTTCTGTTATTATTGTTTGATATTTTTTGCATGTGCGTTTTAATTTGTGGGGGAGGTTGCAGGGGTGAAGGACAGATTTGAGGGGACAGAAAGATGAGCAGGACTGGGGTGCATGACATGAGACTCACAAAGCATCAATAAGAATAACATATATTATATATTTATATGTAATATATAAATATGTATGTGTCAGTTGACATGTGACAGAGAACTAGAAATTAGCTCCAGTTCTAGGGTTGAGAAAAGGTACACCCACCCACCTGAGCAGAAGGAGGGGGCAGAGCCCAAACCACAAGAAATAAAAACATGGAAAGAGGGTCTCAACACTTCTAGTCTTGCCTGTAAGTGAGTGGAGAGATTCTAACTGCAGTCCAGAGAATACTTCAGGATGGCTAAACAGGAAAGAAGAAGCCAGCCAGCATCACACCTCAGGGAAAGCGTTGTGGGTTTGCTAATCTCTGGCAGAAAGAAACTTCAACGTCCCTGGAATTTTATCTATTATTTTTTCATTTTGTTAGACAGGGTCTCACTATGTAAGAGCACTTGTTGCTGCTTCAGAAGACCTAGGTTCAATTCCCAGGACACACATGATGTCTCCTGGCCATCTGTAATTCCAGTCCCATGGGATCCCACACACTCCTTTGACTTCCAAGAGAATCAGACACACATACAGCGAACATAATTATGGACAAATCCCTAACACATATAAAATAAAACAGATCTTTTTAAAAATATAAAAAGACATGAAGTTGGGGAGGGGAGGGGTGGATGTGGGAGTGGAACAGGGGGAGTTAGGGTGAGGAATTGGGGGTGAATGTCTCAGCCTGCCACCAGAGTCCCCAGCAGGTGTCTTGTCTCAGTTCTCACGTGATACATCTGCTGGCAGTGTGAAGTGGTCAGGATAGGGAAGGCTTGCGGGATGAGGGATGAGGGCATAAGGCAGTCAGTAACTTACAAGCTAATGGCTGCCCTTCTGTGGGCAAGGGTAAGACGTCCTCCCTGCCTCCTCTTTTGAGAAAAGGAAACAGAATGAAAAGGAGTATGCCCATCCACTGAGATGCAGATGGAGATGAAGGTGTGCCACCTTAGATCATCTAGTTCTCTGGCTCTGGACAGTGCATGTAGAGCCAATAACATCTCTCCCTCTTCTTTATTCCAAGCTCCTTACACTGACCCAAAAGTCAACAGTAATGATATTGATCAAATGTAGGGATGGGTGAACCCCGGTTCATATGGCTCACACAGAAAGAACACGTGTAATTGTTTTCCCAAGTTCGCATTACCGTTCATGCGTTGCCACATGTTCAGGACATCTAGAGAACATGTGGGAAGAGCTGGCTCAGAAACACTGTATCCTCATGGAGTCTGCAGGATGTTTCTACAGCATGTAGAAATTAGTACACAGGAAACAATTGCAGCCGGGGAGACTGACAGCCTTGATGTAAAGGCACCGTGTCCGCAAAGAAAAGAAGCAAGCGTTGGCAGTCGCACTTTTGGTGTGAGCATATGTAAGAGGTGAAAAGTGTGCACATAGTACACAGTCAGTGTTTTATTAGGTTTGGGTCCTTCTTGATCACATTTCATGAAAGAGAGCATGTGAAAAAGAAGAACAATCAAATATGAGCCAGAGAGAAAAAGCCTGGGAACGTGCTGGTATTTCTCTACAGAAGCGGTAACACCTGAATAGGCTAATCGATATAAAACTCACAACCACCAACTGTTTGATGTTCACACATGACTTGTATATTTTGGAGGAAGTGGCTTTGCAAGGCAGTTAGAAGAGCACCTCACAACAGATCCCCTTGTAAGTGGATTGCCAGGGAACTTGGAAAGGCTTATAAAAATGTGTTCTCTCTGTGTGTCCCTTCCTGGGCCAATGTGAAGAGTGATGAACATGAATCAACTCACTACAACAGTGTTTAGATAGTGGGACCGGCGGAACCCTGTTTGCTGTTAGCAGAACACACCATGCAGGAGATGTTTGATACTTCAGAAAGAGTATAAAGCTCAGTGTTGGGGTACACACTCTAATCCTAATGTGGGATGCCAAAGCAAGAGGACCAAGAGTTTAAAGCCACTTGGGGATAACGAATAATAAGATCCTGTTCAATGGTCTGCAAAGTGAGTTCCAGGACAGCCAGGACTACACAGAGAAACCCTGTCTCGAAAAACAAAAACAAAAACAAAAACAATAAATAAATAAATAAATAAATAAATAGTTAAAAAAAATCCTGCTCAAGCAACTACCACTACAACAAAAATAGACAATTATAGCGAATGTGGAAGACATATCCTCCAGCTTAGAAAACTACATGAAGAGTTGCAGAAGCTGTATATAACATACCATTTATATGAATTTTAAGCACATTCAAAGTGCTCACATCACTTCCACTGGTATGGGTTTCATTATTCTGTACGTGGGATGGAGTTCTAACCTCAGGGTGGTGGTGGGGACAGTAATAAAATGCATGTGTGACGTTAAGACTAGTGTCTGTCATATAACCATTCCTGATGTATAGTAGAGTTAATCTTTTGTACAATTTTTCTGTGGATTCAAAAGATGTGACATAAGAGTGTAAACTTATGAAATGGGTTGATGTATGCTATACTGCTCTATATGCTATACTGCTCTATATTCTCTCGGTATGAGATGCTAGTGAAATCAGAATGGAAACATTCTTCACTTGTTTTTCTAATTATTGATGCAGATACAACCTAAGATTGTTACAATTTAACAGAATAATATGGTGACTTCTTTCAACTGTTAAAAGTATATTAAAATAAAAATTAATCATTGCAAAAAAGAAGAAGAAGAAGAAGAAGAAGAAGAAGAAGAAGAAGAAGAAGAAGAAGAAGAAGAAGAAGAAGAAGAAGAAGAAGAAGAAGACCTCACAAATCAAATCCATCGCTCAGAGGAGAACCTCCCAATTGTGCAGCAGTTGCCACCATATGTCTCGGGGCTAATAGTAAACCACCACCATAGGAAGAAATCTCATTACTGGGATTGTGGCACAAAACTGAGCTGCCGAATGGCTGGCTGGGTCAGCTGCCGCTCTGGAAATTTATGTACCTCAGGGCTCTGCGGAGCCTCCCATGAAACCCAGTCCACTGCCGCTCAGCCTGGTGCATAGCCGCTCACGTGCCGTTAGCGTTTGGATCTCAAGAGAATGAGACAGGGAAAGGCCTGGGATTCCTTTCTTCACCACAGAGAAAGCAGCACAGGCACAGCCTCACAGCCTCATGGAAATCCATGTCCAGGACGTTTTTGTTATGGATATTAGTTACAAAATCAGTCATCGTCCTAACCTCATAGAAGCAGCTGCTGGGACTGGCATGATTATTCTGGCCTCAGATCTTATCAGGATGCCTCTCAAATTGGCTCTAAATCACAATGTCACAATATTTTCAAACCCAATCTAGATAATTAGATGGCTAATGTGGCCACATCATTCAATTTCCCGAGTTATTTATTTCCCATGCCCCCTTCTTTCTTACTTTGAAGTAACTTTGTCACTGCAGGAGGATGTAAAATGATAAATATTTTGCATCTGGTGTAGGGCATTTCTCATTTGTGTGATACATCCAGAATAACAATGGACTCTATTGTAAACAAAATCTGTGGGAGGAGCTAACCTAAGATTCTCACACATATGGAAGAGTTGTTCCTTATGCTGTCAGCCTTAAATCATGACATACGATGGAAGCCCTCTTGGAGAGCCGCGATGTGTACTTTCATGTGCGTATCTCAGACAGAGCTCTAAGCTCCCTCTTGCTCAGTTGTTACAAAACTTATTTTATTTATGTTTAATAATGATTTAATTAAATGATATTTCATTATTAATGATTTGATGATTTAATGATTTAGTTGATATTAATGTGCTTGTTTGTGTGTGAGGAGTGCAAATGTAGATGAGAGTTACGCATACATGCAAAGGTCATAGGGCAACCCTAGTGCCAGGCCATGTAGGTTATACAGTTTCCCCCTCTCACAGCTTCTAAGGATTTATCTGTCTCTGTACCCTGTCTCATCAACACTGTGATTACAGATGGGAGCCACTGGGCCAGACTTTCATGTTTGTCTTACAGACCCAAGCTTAGGCCATCAGGCTGGGGAGGCAAACCGTTTTCTAACCGAGCAATCTGTCTAACCCTGCCATAGCTGCTCGTGGTGGTACATGCCTGTCACCCTTGGTGGTATGTGATAGGGGGTTCTTCCTGATCCTTTCAGGAGTTCAAAACCATGCCTGGGTACTTCGCTTGGCCACGTGGGTCCCCAAACCCTCTCTTGCTCCCCTCTTTTCCTGATTCACACTGCTGTTTAGAGTCCCTGACATTCATGCCCAGATGATTCTGGGATAACAGTAACTCAGGAAGCCTGGAGCTAAGGATTTAGCTGGACAGTTCCTTGGACAACCCGGAGTTAGAAAAAACAGGTATGGGGTCCCTGACAGGGTGAGCAGGAGGCACACGTGACTAATAAAATTTATCTGAGAGAACTTATATATTACTAATAGTTATTTTCCTACTTAGAGAGAAACTAGGAAATTCTGTCATGCATCCAGGCTGGGAAATACCAGTGCCTTTAGCAAAGAGGCCTCTACATCTACCTAAGATGAAGGGAGGGAATGAATACTCAGAAAGACGCAGAGATTAGAACTCACATAGAGTTGTAAAAATATGAATTGATAAAACTCTATTTTTTTTCCTCCATGGCTACTTTACAAACACCCAGGAAGCTTCCTGAGGAAAACAGAGCGAAGAATTTGGTACTGTATGACAGGTAGCATTAGGCACAGTGTAAGAAAATGTAAAAGATGCATATATATCCCTCAGGAAGGACCCCACAGCCACTGTCATCTCTACACGCTGGAAAAGCATCCTTTTCAGCCCTGTGTGTACATGTCATCTCTTGGTCTACCCCGTTCACTCACACACACACACACACACACACACACACACACACACACCACCCTTGCCTGCCTACACCGCTCAAATAAGCGTCCTGGTTTTAGCATTTACAGCAGTGCTTCAGCGGGCCACTTACAAACTGTCTTACGTGATTAATCACATCTCTCCTCCTTCTTGGCTCCAATAACTTCGTCCTTTAAATATCTTTAGATCGAATGCCCATAAATCACACGCAGTCCCAAGCCAGCTCCATATTGTTCACCATTTCAATTACATAGCAGCCGTCCTTTAGGGGACCCGCAGTAACAGGATCATAGCTAAATAAACAAGCCGGGCCTTCAAACTCAGTCTATTCACATGTATAATGCCTAGCACTCAGGAAGCAGTATTCTAAAGAATGTATGAATTTATGAGAAGACTCAGGGCTTCTAAGGTGTGTCTGAGTGTCTCTGAGGGCTGCTGTCAAAGCAGCCCCCGGCTAAATCTAATAGGGTTTTCTTAGCTTTGACGCTCATGGAACATTTGATAGGACAATTTGCACAAACGGAGCTTGGGTCTTTTTCCCTGTTATTGCATCCTGGTATCCTTTTACACATCACTTCTCTGTTCCAGCCACATTAGTCTTCTTCACATAAAGCTGGCCATTTATTTCATTAGTTCACATATACTTACTGAGGACTCAGTGCTGGAGGTCACCAATGACAGTTTCCTGGCCACGTGGCATTGAAAAAATTAGTGAGAACTGGGAATAGCGATACAGAGAGGAAAATGAGAACATAGCACAACGACCTAAAAATGGGAGCTAGACAGTGCCCCAACAGCTTATCATTGAGGGGAGCTGACCCAACTGGGACATCTATGGGAAAAGCCAACACATAAGCCTCAAGAATGAGATGAGCTCCCTTCTGGGAGAGGATGTAGGCAAAGGCGATGCTCAGAGCTTGGCTCTCCTCTCTGTACCATCTTCCCATGAGTGTGTTTGCTACCAAGTATTTAAGCATCTTGACTGTCTGATAGGTCTATGTTGTCCACTATGTCAGCCGCTAGCTGCCCATGGCTACCAAATCCTTAAAATGTGGCCAGTGGGGCTACAGAACTGAATGAGAAGGTTGGTTAGTTTTGATGAATTTATATTTAGGAAATATTAGGAATGGTTGGAACACTTGCAGAGACTGTCTTCCACCAGAAGAAGTGCATACACCTAAGGCCTGGGCTCCCTAAAACAAATAATCAGTGGAGAGGTACCCCAAGCTGCCAGGCAGGCAGCGAGACTCCGAATCTATGCTTTCAACTGGGAACTGGGAATTGGAAATTTGATTGCAAACTGAGACAAGTTTAGTAAACTTGCCAGATTTGAAGACTTACTGGCAGAAAAATATGTAAATATCTAATTTTTCATCTTAAATTATGTTAAAGTGGTTATATTTTAGATGATTAGTGGGTTAATTAATTATCATATAATAGTATATCCTTTTAACTTAAAAATGTACATGCATGTGTGTGTGTGTGTGTGTGTGTGTGTGTGTGCGCTGTGTGTGCATGTCCGTGTGTAAACCAAATAGTAAGGAGGCTTAGAGGATTTATTGCTACAGAAAGGGTGCAAACAAACATTTTGTGGGACATGAACCTCATAGCATAGTTTTGGCCTCAAAGGCTGAATCAGTAACTATAGCAAAACCTGAGTGTTCACTGGCTTTAAGTGCACAGTGGAACACAACCACACTGCCTTTGACTTGTGTTGGTTCTTCCGTCTGTACTGATTGGCTGTCCCTGCCTCAGGAAAGGTCGTGACTTATTCTGATGAGGTCTGGCTAGCATGTGCAGCCGCTCAAGCTTTTATCTGTTGATTACATTAAGCTTTTATCTGTTGATTACATTCTCCGCAGGATGAACGGTGTGAACTCCCTCACCCAAGGCCACCTCTCTTTGTACACCAGGGAAGCACAGGCCGCCCTTCTGATTGGCTATAACATACCGCATAAAGGAAGCCACAGTTTCCCACTAAAGTGTGAGCCAGAGGGAAAAAGGGACACAAATGAGCAAGTCAATATCTATCCCTTAAGAGGAAACCATGGTTTATGACGGCAAGGACACGTGTTTCTCAGGGCAGTGT
Source organism: Mus pahari (assembly GCF_900095145.1). Lineage (NCBI taxonomy): Eukaryota > Metazoa > Chordata > Mammalia > Rodentia > Muridae > Mus > Mus pahari. The sequence goes on from NC_034600.1 coordinate 27,120,890, forward strand.
CAGTGATGCAGAGGGCGACCAATCAGAGGAAGCCGGAGTCAGGGCGAGATCTGCTGATCTGGACTCTACCACAGAGCAGGACAGCAGATGGGAGGAACATCCCCTCCGTGAAGTGCTCTGTTTGTGAGTCACAGTAGGAAAGGCACAAGACGCCCGACTCGGAGCAAGCTCAAGGCTCTGACTAACCCCTTTCCTCAGCGTGCTTTCTAGATCTTTTGTATAAAACCACTGCCGCGAGCCTTGAACGCATTGAGCTGGCTTTGACGAGTGTGGCAGGTTATGCGGAGGTGTCCACGTGAGTCATGACTTTCCTCGGAAACACGCAGGGCAATAATGGCTGCGTTACTCAGTGTGAATGTTTGATGCATACGCTTAATTTCGTAGAAGTAAAAAGGACAAATATTACACTGCTGTGGCTAGGCAGTGTTAGATGCAAAGCAGGGGTACTTCTAAATTATAGGCTCCATTACATTTAAATGTCTATTGAATAATACTTCATAGCTATAAAAATCCAACCAATATGCCCATATGCATATATGAATTATAACAGTACACTCTACTCTAAAGAAATGAGAATTTATTTAAAAGAATCACATATACTGAGCCCCCTCTAGCAGAGCTTGGTTCTGTGCCCTGAGTTAATGCAGCTTCATTGTTGTGGCATGACAAGATTTAAACAAAACCGAACCAAACCCACACTTCCTAAGATCAGAGGAAGCCACAGCTGCATTAGGCTTGATGCCCCAGTGTACGGGAATGTGAGGGCAAGGAGGCAGGAGTGGGTGGGTGGGTGGGGGCACACCCTCATAGAAGCAGGAGGAGGGGGATGGAGGTTTCCGGGGGTGGATTGGGAAAAGGGGATAACATTTGAAATGTAAATAAAGAAAATATCCAATAAATAATGACTAAGCATAAAAAAAGAAAAAATTGGCATCTTTTAAAAACTGACAATGTTATATATTTAGTGGGCATGGTGATCTCTCTCTCTCTCTCTCTCTCTCTCTCTCTCTCTCTCTCTCT
>NC_034600.1:27122694-27141233 GCF_900095145.1 Mus pahari
TGTAAGCTGAATAAACCCTTTCCTCCCCAACTTACTTCTTGGTCATGATGTTTGTGCAGGAATAGAAACCCTGACTAAGACAAAAGGATTTAATATTGGCTATGGTAAGGAGACGGCAAATATTTTCCAGTGAGTGAGCATCAGACATCAAGTCTTAGAGACGCCATGGGTGCAGGAATGTAGATGAGGACAGGCCGTGCACTTTTAGTCAGGGTCTCACTGTGCTCCTTTGTTTCTGTCGTTTATACCTCTTATGCTTGGGTGATGTAAATGTCGCAAGAACCCTTGACGCTGGTTTTCTTTGTAACTTTAGGTACAGAGGGCTGCATCTTCCACCACACTTTTGCACGGCACTGTGTAAATAAGGTTCATCATTTTGTACCAGCACCCACCCCATCCTTCCCACCACCCTCCCTACAGATGAGGTGTTTTAAATCATAGACTAGAATTTGAGTAACGCCTTCTAAAGTGGGCCATGTGTCTTTCCTTAACAGCAACATGCTCTAGACTCTGTTCCTTTTCCTTATTTCTTTCCGGCTACTCAGTTTTATGCTTTTAGACCCCACTCCACATCTGTTCTTAACAGACATTCGGATTCCACACCTTTTACATACCCATTACCCTAGTGATGGGAAGCTGGGTTGCCAATTATTTTTTCCACAAACACTAAAACTATGACTATAATCCTTCTATGGCCCTGGTGGGTCTGTATATGCATTCCTCTGGGCACATTTGATGGGTGGAATGTACATGTCTATATTGTTTTAAGTACCATCAGATTTTTTTTTTTCTTGAATGTGTACACTACAGAAAAGTTCTCCACGTACTGTAGAAAAAAATACCTTCACCCCTGATCTCCTAATATCTTCATAACCCTTTCACTTTCTTGTTGTTGTCTTGAAACTGGCTTTCCCACCATGGGTGACAGGGGACATGGGTGACAGTCTAAGGTGAAGTCCCTTAGAATTCACAGCACCTCCCTGCTGTGCAGTTCCTTTGCCGTAATTCATAGACAACCTGTATGGTCATCTGAGCCTCTTTCAGGACATCTCAGTGCCATTTAAACCATGGCCACATGAAAAGCTTTTCCTCTAGCAATGCCCAAGGGCATGCGATCTGGCTGGATAAGGGACAAGTCCTCTGATGCAACAGAGTACCCAAGAGCAAAGAGCCAAGATCACAGACATGATGCGCTAAAATTCAAATGTAGGCATAGGCTAGAAGACAAGGTGGAAGTGAGAAACCCACCTAGGAGTTTGAGACCACACTCAATGACCACACCACAGTAACTGTTTAGCCATGACAAAACCCCAGGTGCATGATAGGTAGTGCCAGGGTTCCTTATGATTCTACTAAGCTAGGGAATTGCTCCTGTAAGATCCGACATCTTTTAGACATGCTAGAATGGAGTTCTTTCACTCCAAGCTCCATTTCTCACAACAACCCCAGGGTGGGAACCCATTCTTTAGCACAGTGACTTACAGGGAAAAACTCAGCTCACAGCACAAGTTTGATTAAATGAGTCAACTGGGGGCAACTGCCTTCGACTGTATGTACAAAGTGCTTGGATGGTGGGGTTTTTTTGAGTCACTTCAACAAAACACTGAGGTCAAACTCGATCAGACCTTGTATTCAATGCAGTCGAGGTCACGATGAAACTTAACTTCTGGCTTTAGAGTCCAGTAATTGCTTGGAGGAATAAAGACATGTTTATCTTTCATTGAGGATGCAGAGAAAATCCAAGGCAGAGGCATGTGATGCATTGGGCACAGGAAGGCCGGGAAGAAAAGCCCAGCAAGGCCTTGGGTTCACAGCCTCTTCGGTTTGGTTCCATTGAGACTCCCTCGGAGTTAGATGGGGGCATGCTCCTTCCACAATCTTTCATTTTTTTTTCCTTCTCTTGTGGAGACAGAGGCTGAATTGATTGCCTTGAGTACAAACCACACATAGCAGAGACGTAAAGGAGCATGGTCCAAGTGAGGGGCTGGCTCTGTCACTTGTTCTCTGCTGCTGTCCTCTACCTGGCTAGTCCCCAAGGACAGCATACGATCACGCAACGTGACTTTTCTCAGCAACCTAAGGTAAGGCTTCTGAAAATCTTCATGCGACTAGGGGACATTATCACAGAAGGTGTCATCGCCTGCTCCTCTGTTGTTTATGTCACCTGTGTAGGTTCAAGCAGCTTGTTGGCCATCTCTGCCTTAAACCGTTGAGTGAAGTGAGCCAGAACTCCTCTACCCTTCACAGTTTAGCCCCTCTTCCTTCCCTGTCTCCCCAACTCTATGTGGTCTCTAGGTGATGTGAACCTGCCTCCACGTAGTAACACCATTTCTAAGGTAAAGAACAGAGAATCCAAGATGGCCCCAGCAAGGTTTACTTCCCAAGTTTATCAAAGTACTGGATGAAGGAGTGCTTGGTAGCTATTGGGTACTGCAAGACAGATAAGCATCAAGGCCTTGCCCCTTCACTGTTACCCCATATGAGATGTTTCTCTGCACACTTATCTTAGCTTAGAAGCTCTGCTGGCTTCTAGACTCTGGCCAGGAAGAGAGGGGCCATTCAATACACATTTTAAGACCCAAAGCATACAGGTATATCGTTATCAAATAACTTAAGTGAACACTGAGTTCCACTATTGGCAAGGGGCTCAGTTCTTCACTGGGTAACGTGAAGATTTATTTTTTACATTTCCTGTGCAAATACTTCCTGTGTGGGTCTGTGCATGTGAGTGCAAGTGTTCATGAGGCCAGAAGAAGGCATTAGATGCCCTAGAACTCAAGCTACAGGCAGCTGTGAGCCACTTCAATGTGAGGATGGACCTTAGCAAGAACAGCGTGTATGTTTAACTGCTGATGCAACTTGTCACTGGATAACTGATAATTTAAAAACAAGTCATATATGTTACATGTGTTAAATGTGTGTGAATGTGTGTGTGTCCATTCCATGGCCCTCAACCAATTTACAAACTCATGCAAATCATGTCATTAAGATTCCCTACCAATCACTCAGAAAGACCAGGCAAGGAATGAATATACATTGATTTAATTCTTCAATCCCTTCTTCTATTACACAATTGCACAAGAGCATTGCTTAAGATCTAACAAGCCTATTTGACCATATTCTCTTCTTGTATCCTTTGATTTTCACCAGATTTTGAGCCTGACCTCACTTCTCAACTACTCAGGCTTACTGCCATCTTCTTTGAGAATGTCGTCAGAAGCTCAAGCAACTGCCATGTTTCTTACACATTCTACAGTGAGATGGGCTACATATTTGGAGGGGCATTGAGGGTTGAGCAGAAGAATGAAGAGTAAATGAGAAATGGAATCCAATCTGTCCTCAAGGGACCTGTGCTGAGGTGTTTCAGGAAAGACCAGACCATTCCTAAGGATTCGGAAGGAAGTACTTTCCAAACTTGAACCACGCTGTACCATTTAAAGACCTCTTCTAATAAGATGCTATTCTGTGTGACTGACTGTGCATTTTAGACAAGCAATCATACAGGAATACTGAACAGTACTTGCGTGGCACGTTTGCTAAGACCTCCTTGGATTGTCTCGACACCCTCTAAAAGCAACTCACGACAAGACTAAGGTGCCTTGATTTTGACAGACAGCTTCATGCAGCATGATCACAAATCATACTGTAAGAGAGTAACGTACTTAGCACCCATTCCTCCTGCTGGTAGGTGATGAGAGAAGATTAGGTTTGGCTTAAGTTGTATAAATGGAAGAATACTATGTGCCACTCCTCAGATGGGTAATGCTACAACTTTTAACCTTAACAATCTTGGATAGCTAAAAAAATAATTAAGGCTTCCAAGGACCACACCACACACATGGAAGAAAAATGATAACCAGGCTCAGCAGCTTGTACCCTGCGATATAGAGGAAGACTCCCCTGCTCTCCTGTAAAACTCCATTTGTTGCTTCTTGAGGCAGCTCAGCATCATTCACGAGAGTCTGAGGAATGAACACGAGACACGCAAAGGGGCATTTTGGAACGGGATGGCTTTTTATGTTTCTCCAGGTGGAAGCTCACTTAGAAGCAAAGCAGTTAGTTACCAACGCTCGATAACGATGCTAAGTGTAAGCCTTGGCCGAGGGATCTAATTAGGTTAATGGTGAAATCAGCCAAGCAAGGGTGCTTTTAGCACAGTTCTTCTCAGAGAGATCTGACTGAACTTCACATATGTGTTTTGTCAACTTCAAAATATGGAAATACAGACAGAAAGGAGGCAGGAAGCTCTATGGACCATACAGTTATAGCAAGATCTTGGAAAGAGAATTATCAGGTTAGTTTTTGCAGTTTGTGTTGAATAGCAATAAATATTAGAAAAAAAAGACTCTTGTCCAGTATCTTCTGAGGGTAGAGTTGTTTTCTAATGTCTGGAGGGCTCAACCCCCTTCCTTTTTTTTTTTTTTTTCAATTTGCTAAGATTATGGTCAATATTGCTACAGCTTAAGTGCTGTATTGTAGTATGACTACATCTGGAGATAGGGCCCTTAAGACTCACAGAGGTCTTGAGGATGAAGCCCTAACCAAACAGGAGTGTGGTTTTATTAAGAGGAGATCTTGCCACTCATGGCATGAGAAGGTGCAATAGGAAGGGGTCTGTCTGCATGTCGGAAAGATAGCTTTCGTCAGAACTAGCCCTCTTGGGACCTTGATCTTGGACTTCTAGCCTTCATAACTTGGCAGAGGTTTGTTTTAACTTGATTACCTTTACCCCCAAGATCATTAGGATAGGTAATATATGTAAAAATATGGTATAACAGATATATCTAATAATATATACATATAAAAAGGTAGGCACTCATATTTTTATTATCTTGAACAACTTTAGATTCACATAAAGTTGTTATATGTGAAACCACACATTAACCTTCACCTGAATTCCCATGGCAGCTAAACATATACAACTTGAGTATGAACATTGGCCAGGAAGTTCTCAGTACAATATATGCTCAGGATCATTGCATCTGGGGAGGATGATTTAAAGGGCCCTGTGGACACCCAAATCTACAGATGCCCAAACTCCTTGTTTAAAGATAGCATAGCTTTTACACATGACCTACACACACCACCCTGAGAACTTTAAATCATCTCTAGGTTATTTTAATTATGTATTATGCCATAAATATTGTGTAACTACTGGTTATGCCGAGTTGCTTGGGAATAATATCAGAAAAAAAACAATCTGTAGACAATCTGTACATATTCACTCTTTCCTGAATATTTTTGGTCCAGGATTGGTTGATTCCATAGGCATGGAAACTATCAGGGTAAAGGGCTGAGAATACATAGCCCTACAACATTTTATCAGGTAGATTTATATAACTATTTCAGAAATCAAGACACTAAAATATCTTAGCAATGTGAAGATTGCCCTTATGTGACCTTGTTACAGTCATACCCCATTCTCCTTTTGCATGTTTTATAAACAAGCCTTTCGGTATAGACCTTTCCACTTGGCAAAATCACCTTGAGAAACACAAGCTATTGCACGGACTATTTGTCTCTCTGTATCATAGAAGAGTAGGGTATGCACTATAGAATATTTTAGATGTTTCTGGTTGGGCTATCACAAATTAAGACATTGTAAACAATCATGTAAACATTTTTGCATGAGCCTAACTTTTTATTTCTCTAGGAGAAATTCCCAGGAGTGCAGTTTCTGGGTTATATGTTAGTTTTCTTTTGGCTTATTAAAAAAACTCTCAAAAGAGGAACACTCCTCCATTGCTGGTGGGATTGCAAGCTGGTACAACCACTCTGGAAATCAGTTTGGCGATTCCTCAGAAANTTGGACATAGTACTACCTGAGGACCCAGCTATACCACTCCTGGGCATATACCCAGAAGATGCTCCAACATATAGCAAGGGCATGTGCTCCATTATGTTCATCACAGCGTTATTTATAATAGCCAGAAGTTGGAAAGAACCCAGATGTCCCTCAACAGAGGAATGGATATAGAAAATGTGCTACATTTACACAATGGAATTCTACTCAGTCATTAAAAACAATGACTTCATGAAATTCTTAGGCAAATGGATGGAACTAGAAAATACCATCGTGAGTGACGTAATCCACACCCAAATAATATACATGGTATGTACTCATTGATAAGTGGATATTAGGAAAAAAAGCTTGAAATACCCATGATACAACTTACAGACCATATAAAGGTCAAGAAAAAGGAAGGCCAGAGTGTGGGTGTCTTAGTCCTACTTGCCTAGGAGAACAAAATAATTACGGGAGATGGAGGGTAGAAGGGACTTGGGAGGAAGAAAAGAGTGGGAGGGAAAAGGGGGGACAGGATCAGGTATGGGAAGAGGAGGGGGAGATGTACAGAGGGTCAGGACGATGGGGAATGTGGTTAGCCACCAGAAAGTCTCAGATGCCAGAAAAGCAAGAGGCTCCCAGGACCTAACGGGGATGACATCAGCTGAAATATCCAACAATGGGGGGAGAGAACCTGTAGAGACCGTATCCAGAGGTTAGGCATGCCCCCCTCCCCCTGCTGCGTTGAGGGATGGGATCACCCACCCTTCACAAAATTTTAACCCAGAATTGCTCCTGTATAAAGGAAACACAGAGACAAGGAGTGGAGCAGAGACTGAAGGAGGGGCCGTCCAGGGACTGCCCCACCTGGGGATCCTTCCCACATGCAGAAACCAAACCCAGAGATTTGCTGATGCTAGGAAGTGCTTGCTGACAGGATCCTGAAGTAGAGGTCTCCTGAGAGGCTCTCTGGATGCAGATGTGGATGCTTGCAGCCATACATTTGACTGAGCACGGGAACCCCAATGGAGGAGTTGGGGGAAGGACTGAAGGAGCTGAAGGTGTTTGCAACTCCATGGGACGAACAACAATATCAACCAACCAGGCACCCCAGAGCTCCCAGGGACTAAACCACCAATCAAAGAATATATATGGAGGGACCCATGACTATGATGGCCTTGTCTGGCATCAGTGGGAGGGGACGCCCTGGGTCCTGTGAAGGCTTAATGCCCCAGAGTAGAGGAATGCCAGGGTGGTAAGGTGGGAGTGGGTGGGTGGGGGAGCACCCTTGTGGAGGCAGGGGGAGGGGCTAGAGTGGGGAGTTTTCAGGGGGGGAAACTGGAAGTGGTGATAACATTTGAAATATAAATAAACAAAATAACCAATAAAAATTTTAAAAAGGGATTTATTTATTCATTTCATGTATGAGTGTTGTATCTGCATGTACATCTGCATGCCAGAAGAGGGCATCAGATCCCATTATAGATGGCTGTGAGCCACCATGTGGTTACTGGGAATTGAACTCAGGACCTCTGGAAGAGCAGTTAACCACTGAACTATCTCCCCAGTCCCAAGAATATTCTCTTAAGTGGCCAACACAACCAATCAGAAAACTAAAAGAGTTCTGAGGCCAAAAGAAAAGGCAGTTTAAGAAGGTGTCATAGATTCTGCCATCTGAGCACCCAGTATCACAAGCATCCTTTTGGTGTAATTTTTCATTAAGTCATAAGGAGTTGTTTTCTTTGTGAGATACAAGCCTCCAAGGACCACTTGCTTAAGTATATTGTTATCACCAGAAGATTTCATTATGTATAAATTACCTTGCATTCCCTTTAGATAAGATGCATCATACATATTGATGTGTGCCAGGTACTATTTTAAGGGTGGGTATCAGTCAAGTAAATAAGGACTTTGTATGTTGGTTTTAGAGTAGATAATAGGTATTCAAGATCCCAGCCTGTGTATTTCAGACTTTTTTGGCCCTCAGATCATAGGTGACTAGACAGCTAAGTCCTCTTCAAAGTAAATGTGAACCTGAACCCAACCAGTAGATTAGAGCCCCCAAGAATCCTGGAGAACTTCACCTCCAGTAGGAAAAAGCAGGCATTTTCTTCTATTGTGAACATTCAGAATTATTGATGTTGGGTTTTGCCTTAAGGACAACTTTGTAGTGTGAAATTTGCCTTTAAGAAATGAGCAGAGGGCTGGAGAGATGGTTCAATGGTTAAGAGCACTGGCTGATGAGACCCTGGGTATAAAGTGGCAGTGCCAACACGCAGTGGCGGAAGCACAGGAGCATACAGTGCCTCATGTCAACATCAGAGCAGAAAATCACTACAATTTGCACCCTTGTTTTATGTGTCCATTGGAAACAAATTGGCCTCCTGGACATGAGTGGAGAGTGTGGCTTCCTTGTGTTCCAGACCCCTTGGGGTTTTACGGTGTTGTGCTCTCCTGATTCTCTTCCTTTGTCTTAACTGTTGGGTCCTTCTTTCTCCCCACTGTCTCATCCTCTGGGCAACTGTGTGTTGGCTCGTTCGTGTGATTTCCCTGTCGTTTCTGTGCACACACTGAGTGCAGACATCCTGGTTATCTAAGCTGGGGAGGGAATCCCACAGCCAGTATCACTGCCATTTTATCTGTTTCCCTGTGGTGCTGAGGAGGGGACGCAGGGCTTTGCTCACTGGGTAGGGACTTTATCTCTGAGCTATATCCTGAGCCATTTTTTTTTAACTTAAAAATTCTTGAGATAGGGTCTCATTAAGTTGCCCAGGCTGGCTTTGAATCACTCTGTAGCCCAGTGAAGTCATACGCTTGAAACTTTCCTGCCTCAGCATCCAAATAGCTGGGATCACAGACCTCCACCAATAGGCTTGGAAGTAGTTGCCACTTTTGATGACTGGATATCTACTGGGGTTGCTATCTTAGTTAGGGTTTTACTACTGTGAACGGAAACCATGACCAAGGCAAGTCTTATAAGAACACCATAAACTTTGGGCTGGCTTACAGGTTCAGAGGTTCAGTCCACTATCATCAAGGCGGGAGCATGGCAGGCAGCATCCATGGTACAGGAAGAGCTGAGAGTACTATGTCTTCATCTGAAGGCTGCTAGTGGGAGACTGACTTCCAGACAGCTAGGATGAGGGTCTTAAGCCTATGCCCAGTAGCACACCTACTCCAACAAGGCCACACCTCCTAAAGTGCCACTCTCTGGGTCAAACATACTCAAACCATGACAGTTGCCATGGTTACCAATTTCCAATTGCTCATTGGCAGTGCCCAGGGGGACCTTAGAGGCTTAAGAGCTCAAGGGGGCAGTGGTATACAGGAAGATACTATTGGTCACAATTCCATTCTTCTGTGGTCAAAGGGATGCCTCTTTGTCCCTTCCCTAGCCAGCTGTGGTCTCCTCTCCTTTCCTCCTCAGTAAGAGAGAGACATGTGGGTCTCATCCAAGGACAGGCTAATTTGGACATCATTGGGAAGACGTGTATTTTCCAGGCCACTGTCTCTCTGTGGTTGAAGGGGTGGGGTGCAGTGGGTGGACTTGGGACATACAGATGTGCGTTTGGTTCTCTGATGTCTGCAGTGAAGGATGTGCCAGATACAGCCTCTGGGTGCTGGGTACACTTTGAATGAGCTCTTAGGGCCAAAGCTCTTCATGCTAAAATCCTCTCCCTTAGCTGACTGAGCATCCTTGCTCCTTGCTAGGATGTACATGCAGAAGAGAACAGCTCATCCGATGCACATCCTAGTTGACAAGAGAGCACAGTGACGAGGGAGTGTAATGGAGTAGACAGCACTGCGGTACAGCAGCATCCTCCGTGTCCCAGCCTCACTGAAGGCTTCAGCGGGGAGGGCCAGGGTGATGATTCAGCCCGGCTTCCATTTCCCCTGAAGGTAATTGGGTTTCCATTAAATGTTGATGAGTTCTCATTATGGGAGAGTGTGCAGAGGGAGAAGAAGGGAAGTGTGCGGAGGACTCTTCTATCTGAGCTGTGTCTGCTTTTGAAAATCCTGCTCCTTCCCACCCACGGTCACCGGGAGACCCTCACCCCAGTTAAAACTGCTGTCCTAAAACATTAAGGAGTGCTGCTGAGGATGGGGAAGGAAGAGGAAACTCTTGAACATCATGTTAGGAGTATGCATGGTACAGCTCCCACAGACAGCAGTGTGAAGATGCCTCAAGAGGTCTGGGGACGGCTCAGCTGGTAAAGATGCCTGTTGGCCTGATTTCCATCTCCATGACCCACATGGTGGAAACAGAGAAAGGAGTCCTGTAAGTTGTGGTCTGTGCTTGATACATGCGCTGTATTATGTGTGTGTGCCTGTGCACGCACACACCAATAAATGAATAAATAAACAAAGGCAATACTTAAAAACAAAGTGTCTCAAGAGTGTAAAAGGAGGTTCCAGCCTCTTCTGGGTTTACAACTAAGAAAACGAGACAAGCAAAGAGCCACTTGCAAGCCCCTGTTTGTCACTGTGTGAGCCACAGGTGCTGGCAGGAATCAGCCCAGGGCTGGGGAGAGGGCATAGTGAGTAAGGTGCTTGCTGTTGGCCCTGGAGTTTGTGTTCTCAGCATTCACATGGTAAAAAGAGAGAAGCTATATGTGCATAATGTACAATATCAACATAAGCATAACACAACAAATCATATTGTAGCCCACTGATCTAGACAATTATGGCAATTCAACTTCTGAAGCAGAAGAAAACCTGGCCTGTTCCTTTATGTGCTGGTAGCTTACTTCACCACTGGGTCGGGCTCTGAGAGCGTGCCCAGGATAGCTCTACCCTTAGTTAAGGCTGTTATGGGCACCTAGTGCTTGAGGCCAGGACGTGCTCCGTGGCTTTGCTGTCCCCTCCCTTACCCCTGTTCTAGTGACAACGCTTCAGCTATCAGGAGTGAGTCAGGCAGCGCAGCAGCTCCTGCGTGGAGGTGGAGAGCAGGGGAGATGCCTGAGAAGAGCGAAGCCTGCAGTTCTAGGTCCCGAGACCTAGCTTGCTGGGAAGGAGGGGTGAGGGGAGAAGGGAGACGAGGGAAGCGGGGAGAGAAGAGATGGAGAGGTAGGCAGGGCTTCCCTGCGTAGCCTAACTCTGCTGAAATGTACTGTGTAGCCCAGCGGGCTTTGCTCTGATGGCAACCCTTCTGACTCAGCCCTGCTCAGCGCTAGGGTTACAGGTGAGTGGTGTTTATACTGGAAAGCTTCAGGCGGTAACAACGACATGGCTCAGGGTAAAGCTTTAATTTAAGACGGATTGAGTGGACAAAAGTGCCATCATCATCCGATGCCGGTTCAAAGCCTAGGCCGGTCCTGTTATCTAGTGTTACCTCCCATCATTAGCACTCACGTCTTAACGTACCAGGCCACTGCTCAAGAATCCTGTCAGAAGCCTCGGGGCAAACTTAAGATGTGCTTTGCCTCAGAGGCTTGTGTGGCGCCATGGCCTGTATCTCGGTTGCTTCCGACTCAGGATCCCTACTGATGTTTGTGCCCTGGAGGCAGAAGAGAAGCATCTGGACTCAGGGCTACCAAGAGAACCTTCTGTGCGTGAGCCACCCACGTGTGTGTGCGTGTGTGCGTGTGTGCGTGTGTGTGTGTGTGTGTGTGTGTGTGTGTGTGCGCGCGCGCATTTATCAACGGAAACGTATTTGCAACATGGAGGTTGATCATCCATCCATCCACCTTCCTTCCAGACCAAACCCTACTGTTGGCTTGAGAAAACCAATACCTAACATCAAGTCATGGCCCCGTGCTCTCAAATTCCCCCTTACACAGCCCTACATGGATGAATCTCATCAATGAGAGAGGATGGAGTGGTGGAAGGGGAACAGGCAACCCACTCGTGTTTCTGTGGGCTTCAGAGTCTTTCAGACGAAGCAGGCATTCCATTGAGAATATAAAACTTCCCCCTAAATATTTAATTATCTGTTTTCTTTAGAAATATTTTTGCATTTATTCCTTTATTTTATGGCATGTGTGTGTGTGTGTGTGTGTGTGTGTGTGCGCGCGCGTGTGTGTGCGCCTGGGTGCACCTTGGTGCCCACGATAAGTTCAGAGAACAGCTTTGTGGAGTTAGTTCTTTCCTTCCACTATGGGGGTTCTAGGGATCTAACTCAGGTCACGACGAGAGGTTTTACAGGATTAGCCACATTGCACAATACAAAGTTAGGCTGTAAAAGTCAACTATATAATTTGTATTTTATAATATACATAATTTGTGAATTTTTTTTTGTTCATACTTTACGCTGGAAAGGATAAGAATAAAAACAATGCTGAGCCCTCACCTTAGAGGATCCAGCTTGATTGTGGGGAGTAGAAAAAGTTTATGAAAAGGTGTGATTTCCATAGAACAATGTGCACAGTTCTTAAGCACGTGGCTAAGGGATGCTGTGAGGGACGCCCCTGAGGAAGCTGTTGTGAAGGCAGCCTCACCTGCAGACACCTCACCATAGGAACTTTTGATTTTTTTTTTCTTCTTCTTAGACTAGATTTGTTTTTGTAGCCCTGGGTGTCCTGGATCTCACTCTGCAAACAGAGATCTGCCTGCCTCCTCCTCCCAAGTGCTGGGATTAAAAGCGTGCGTGTGCCACTACAGCCTTTTAAAAGGCAAACAAAGCTCTTCAAAGGCAAGATCCCAATAGCGAATCTAGCAAGGGTGTCTAAAAAAAAAAATTCCCCACCACACCCTGTTGGCTCCAACGGGCAGACGGGACTTGATTGTGATGATTCACTGTTAGTCCTACACTTATGGTCATGGAAAGACGTCCAGAAATTTGGGCCCTAAGATTTTAACATCCCACGACTGACTTACTCCCCAAGGCCATTGTTTTCAAGGTTCTACCCACAGCACAATTAAAGCCAACCCTAGACATCTCATTTTGTTAAATTCTCACCTTTCACATTGTGATTTGTAACATGCCAGCTAGAAATGGATTCATTTTGCTAGATAGGTTAGTTATAGATGAATTAGTTGGCTCTGTTTGATATTAAAACGAAAGGGCTTCTTACATGTGCTTATTCCTGGGGGTCAGCCACTGAAGGCTGGCAAAGAAAAAAAAAGTGTGCAGGTCGTGCACAGGTGCAAGAAGGGAAAGGTTAGGGAGATTCAGAGGGGCTGAATCCCTAACAGGAAAGGAAAAGCCAGAAGCTAATCTAAGAGGGTTAGCACGGCCTGGAGATGAGAGCTGAGTGATATGTAGGGAAGGGAGGGGCCGGAGGGGATCTGCGAGGAGCCAGGGAGTTCCAGGGAGATCTGGCTTTAGTCAAGGAGTGGAGGTGTCATGAGAGGGCGAGACAAAGGAGAAGGCTGTCTTAGAGAGGGCTAAGTAGGGGTAGGGAGGGAAAGAGAACCAGCAGAGTGAATGGGAGCAGAGACAGAGAGGCAGAGACACACACAGAGAGAGTCATCTCCCTCTTACCCATGCAAAAGTATTGAATGGAGCTACAGTTTTGCCCGCTCAGATGGTACCTTTTAAAGAAAGGATTTATTTTTTATTCTTTTTAATTATGTATATGTGTTTGTTTGTGTAGGGGTATGTGCACATGAGTACCACCAGTGCCCATAGAGACCAGAGATGTTGGGTACCCCTGGAGCCAGAGTTACAAGTACTCTGTGAACTGTCTGACGTGGGTGCTGGGAACTGAACTCAGGTCCTCTACAAGAGCAATGATTGCTTAGCCCCGGAGCCATCTTGCTGGCCACAGCACCTCATTTTGATTGCCACGAAGACTGCCTGTGGGCCGACCAGCAGTAGCTCTGGGAACCATGGCGAGTAGGGATAGACTTTGCACAATGTTTGCATCTCCTTTTTCTGTCCTCTAGTTCCCACAAAGTAACATCCCAAGTGTCTTTCTCTTTGTTGGTCTGAGGAGAGGCAGAAGCGCCTGGACTCAATGCTGCTCTACCACGGGAGGTCCTCGGGGCGGCCGAGGTCCTGAGGTGAACTGTAATCTAAAGACGAAAAGCTCACCACTTGGGCTAACACACCCCTCACAACTTCAGCACTCGGCAAAGGGAAGCTCCCTATTAGACCGAGACCATTCATGTCTCGATTTTGATTTCTTGTCAAATACAATTTTGACACCTACATAACTTTTTAGGCGTATCAAAGGGAAGAGTGAGACGGCACACGTTCTGTACTCAGTGCAGTGAAACAAAGGATAGCGTCTCAGAATACCCACGCGCATGTTGGACGAGACCCTCACAAAATTATGCTTTATCGAGAAAATGAGGAAGCGGTTTTTAAAAACCGAGCTTGTTTCCGTTGATCATATTTTCGGAAAGGACCAAGAGTGGGCCATATGTTGTGTTGTTTTTGTTTGTTGGTTTTCAATGGATCCAGGGTCTTCCTTGTAGCCACTGAGCTACAGCCCTTGTAATTCTAATTTATACAGCATTTCTACTTTTCAAATGTCAGCCTGTTTACACACACGCACACACGCGCGCGCGCGCACGCGCGCGCACACACACACACACAGGAAAAGGGAAGGAGAGCCGGAGGAGTGTTGGTTCCCGTTCCTCTTCCTTCTACATCAGGATCCCTGGCTTCTCCTGATTCCTGCTTCTCAGTGTTTATAGATGAAACAATGTGAAACTTGCATTTTTCTGAGACTCTCATAGCCTCTACTGCTCTCAGAAGCAGGACAGCGAATGTTGAGGAGAAACTGACGAGAGCCTCTGAGGAGTCCGGCTAGGTAGTGTTGCTTATGTGTTGCAGATCACCATCTGTGAGCCAGGACTCTTGCTCCTGCCCCAGCTGAGTGGATGAAGGCTCAAGAGTGATGGGAAGTCACCTCTATAAGTGCAGGTGGCAGATGGTGTGGTCACTCTGGATAATATCCTGTAGACGGTCTGTGTCCCTCCTGAATGTTGTGGGAATCAACCCCAGATCAGCTTGATAGCTACAGCAAGTAAATGAGAGTGACAGCTTCACAGAGCTCTGCATCCTCGGGAATTATCTAGATGACGTAAGTTTTAAACGGTTCCTGGGTAGAGCTGGTCACCCGAAAGGCAAACCACAATTACCCACACCATTCTCTGGCTAGAGACTGGGTTAGTAACAGATCATGCTCATGAACTATGAAGCTTCAGGCTGTGGAACTCATGGAGTGCGGGAGAATGGTGGAGCTGGAGAAGGCATGGAAGCTCTTCGCCCTCCCCATACGTCTTCATCCGCACCTTACCTGTACCATCCGTGACATCCTTGATAATAAACTGCGGAATTCAAGGTTTCCCCGAGATCTGTGAGCCATTCTAGAAACTGATTGGACCTGAGGACTTGCAGCTGGCATCTGAAGCCTTGGGTCAGTTGTGTAGGACCGAGTCAGACCTGTGGGACCCGACTCTGAGTGTAGGCACAATGTCAGAGACGGGCTAGACTGAAGGAGTCCCAACTAGGGGAAAGGCGGTGATGGGGTGACCAGAAAGCACTGTTCAGGGATAGCACAGGAGTCTTACTATGTCATCGATATGCCCAAAGAACCATGTGACAGCCTTGCTGTATACAGACCTTTCCACCTCCCCAGTGTTACGAAAGGCAGTACTGCCCCCAAGCCAGAGCTTAGAACAGAGAGGAAACAAATAGAGAGAGAAGCCACCTTACCGTAGTGGGGAATGATGGCCCAGGCCATGGCGGAAGCGTAGATGCCACCGATCATCCAGAACATGCAGAGCCAACTGAGGTGCTCACCCCGCTTCTCCCGCGCCAGGACTTCAGCGAAGTAGGAGAACACAGTGGGAATGGCGCCTCCAATCCTGTCAAGAAGTGCAGAGGACACTTGAGACTGCGTCTGGGACAGCTAAGGCGAGGTGAGGCAAATCCAGAGTAAACTCTAACAAAGCATAGTCTCTTCCACTCCCGGCATTCCTTCCCTGGTTTTTCTGTGCGTCCATGGTGAATACAGACGCATTGCCTAAACCAAACTGGAGATTGCAATTAGGCCATGTGGACAGCAGGTGGCAGTGGAACCCCACTCATGGGGTTTACAGCTTCGCTTGCAACTCAGGTGGGGTTTGTGCTCAGTCTACGTGATATTTATTAAAAGTTACAACAACCTGGTGGCTTCTCATTCCTTAACTGACTCATTTAAAAAAAAAAACAAAAAACAGAGAAGCCCTGTGGTGTGTCTCACCCATGTGACTGATGGGAACTCGGGGCACAGCTGTAAACAGCTCTAGGGGGCTGTCCACCATCTTCAGTCCCTGTTGCTAGCCCACAACAGAGGGTCTTCCTGCCTGGTGGTGTGATGTGCCTGCAAACACAGAACTGACAGGCTAACGTCCTAGATTGGTTCTAGCTTTTATCCAGGAGGTAGGATAACTCAATGAGTACAATGTTAAGAGTCACGGCTAAAACCAAATAAGCACAATCGTATACCCCAGGATGTCAGGGTAGTTGTTTCTGTATATGATCTTTTGTTTCATTCCTCTGACTTCAAAAGATATTTGTGTGTGTGTGTGTGTGTGTGTGTGTGTGTGTGTGTTTGTACATGTATACAGGTACCCATGAATGGAGACCAGAAGAGGGTGTCAGAGCTCCTCAGCTGGCAGGTGGTTGAATCACTCACTCAATATAGGTGCTTTGAACTGAACTTGGAACCTCTAGAAGAGTGCATTCTTCACCACTGAGCCACATCTCCAGCCCCCTGGAAGGAGCCACAGGCTGACTTGAAAATCTGTCATGATTAGTGGATAGACTGCTCATGCCAGGGGCTCTCAAGTGACAGGCTACACACTTAGAAGTTTTGTCTACACTAGTAGGCAAATCATAGATTTCATCATAATTTCAAAAGTCTTGACCCTAAGTTTTGGGTCAATTGCCTCAGAAAACCATACTTATTTTCACTTCAAATTACTGTCTTCAATATATTGTTGAAGAAAGATGCAAAAAAAAAAAAAAAAAAAAAAAAAAAAAAAAGAGAGAGAGAGAGAGAGATAACCAGGGTGGAGAGCCAGCACCTAAAGATTCAGCCTCAAAGTATGTACTCCTTCATTTATGGTACCACAAGGTAAATTGCTATTGACATTTCAAATAATGTGATGTCAAAGAGTAAAATGTGTCTGCCCATGTAACAACTAGTTTTTGTTGAGTCTTATATACAATAAAGGAGTCACGCCTTCAGCAAATGCAATTTAAGGAAAGGTCATTTCATAGGAAATTGACCTGAATGAATGAGCCGCGGAATGCATAACACTCTGTGAAAATTGGGAGGTCAAAATAAGGCACTATGTTAGGCACCCTAGCCCACTCGCGATGATGCTGTGGTTGTCCTTGAGTGGACACGGCAGACAGCACAGGCCAGTGCATTCAGTCTAAGAGCCATGAAATCAATTTAGTAATCTATATAGCATCTTAGAAAATTTGAAAGAAATGAAAATATTTGATTGAAACTTGTACTGGCTAGTTTTGTGTCAACTTGACACAAGTTAGAGTTATCACAGAGAAAGGAGCTTCAGTTGAGGAAATGCCTCCATGAGATCCAGATGTGGGGCATTTTCTCAATTAGTAATCAAGGAGGAGGTCCCCTTGTGGGTGGGACCATCCCTGGGCTGGTAATCTTGGGTTCTATAAGAGAGGAGGCTGAGCAAGCCAGGGGAAGCAAGCCAGTAAGGAACATCCCTCCATGGCCTCTGCATCAGCTCCTGCTTCCTGACCTGCTTGAGTTCCAGTACTGACTTCCTTGGTGATGAAAAGCAATGTGGAAGTGTAAGCTGAATAAACCCTTTCCTCCCCAACTGCTTCCTGGTCATGATGTTTGTGCAGGAATAAAAACCCTGACTAAGATAAAACTCAAGTAATAAGGAAAGGCATAAGCCTATTTTATGAAACCTTTGTTTCTATAAACACTTTTTGTATTTGGTGTACATAACATATTATATACATTATAAACATATATCTGTGAGTATTATGAGCCATAGAATGTCTTCCTTCCTTCCTTTCTTCCTTCCTTTCTTTTTTCTTTTCTTCTTCCTTTCTTTCTTTTCATTAGATATTTACTTTATTTACATTTCAAATGTTATCTTCTTTCTTGGTTTCCCCTCCGAAAACCCCCTATCCCCTCCTGTCTCCCCCTGTTCACCAACCCACCCACTCCTGCTTCCAGGCCCTGGCATTCCCCTATACTGGGGCATAGAGCTGTTACAGGACCAAGGGCCTTTCCTCCCATTGATGTCCTACTAAGACATTCTCTGCTACATATGCAGCTGGAGCCGTAAGTCCCACCAAGTGTGCTCTTTGGTTGGTGATTTCGTCCCTGGGAGCTCTGTGGGTACTGGTTAGTTCACATTGCTGTTCCTCCTATGGGGTTGCAAACCCCTACAAGTATTTGGGCTCACTCTCTAGCTCCTTCACTGGGGACCCTGTGCTCAGTCCAATAGTAGGCTGTGAGGATCCACCTCTGTGTTTGTCAGGCTCTGGTGGAGCCTCCCAGGAGACAGCTATAACAGGCTTCTGTCAGTAAGCACTTGCTGGCATCCACAAAAGTGTTTGGGTTTGGTGATTATATATGGGATGGATCCCCAAGTGGGGCAGTCTCTGGATGGTCATTCCTTCAGTCTCTGCTCCACACTTAGTCTCTGTAACTCCTTCCATGGGTATTTTGTTCCCCCTTCTAAGAAGGATTAAAATATTCACACTTTGGTCTTCCTTCTTGAGTTTCATGTAGTTTGTGAATTGTATCTTGGGTATTCTGAGCTTCGGGGCTAATATTAACTTATTATATTAACACATATCATGTGTGTTCTTTTGTGA
>NC_034600.1:27143487-27145542 GCF_900095145.1 Mus pahari
GTGTTAGAGGAAGGCCACTGATTTGTTTGAGTTAATTTTATATCCAGTCATTTTGCTGAAGTTGTTTATGAGGTTTAGGAGCTCTGTGGTGGAATTTTTGGGGTCACTTTAGTATACTATCGACTCATCTGCAAATGGTGATATTGTGACTTCTTCCTTCCCAATTTGTATCCCTTTGCCTTTCTTTTGTTGTCGGATTGCTCTGGCTAGGACTTCAAGTATGATATTGAATAGGTAGGGAGAGAGTGGGCAGCCTTGTTTAGTCCCTGATTTTAGTGGGATTGCTTCGAGTTTTCTCCATTTAGCTTGATGTTGGCTACTGGTTTGCTGTATATTGCTTTTACTGTGTTTAGATATGGGCCTTGAATTCCTTATCTTTCCAGTACTTTTATCATGAAGGGGTGTTGGATTTGGTCAAATGCTTTCTCAGTATCTAATGAGATGGTCATACATTTTTTTTTTTGAGTTTGTTTATATAGTGGATTACATTGCTGGATTTCCATATATTGAACCATCCCTGCATCCCTGGGATGAAGCCTACTTGGTCATGATGGATGATCATTTTGATGTGTTCTTGGATTCAGTTTTCGAGAATTTTATTCAGTATTTTTGCATTGATATTCATAAGGGAAATTGGTCTGAAGTTCTCTTTCTTTGTTGGGTCTTTGTGTGGTTTAGGTATCAGAGTAATTGTGACTTCATAGAATGAATTGGGTAGAGTACCTTCTGTTTCTATTTTGTGGAATAGTTTGCAGAGTATTGATATTAGGTCTTCTTTGAAGGTCTGATAGAACTCTGCACTAAACCCATCTGGTCCTGGGCTCTTTTGGCTGGGAGACTATTGATGACTGCTTCTATTTCTTTAGGGGATATGGGACTGTTTAGATCATTAATCTGATCCTGATTTAACTTTGATACTTGGTATCTGTGTAGAAAATTGTCCATTTCATCCAGGTTTCCCAGTGTTGTTGAGGATAGCCTTTTGTAGTTGGATCTGATGATTTTTTTGGGATTTCTTCAGATTCTGTTGTTATGTTTCCCTTTTCATTTCTGATTTTGTTAATTAGGATGCTGTCCCTGTGCCCTCTAGTTAGTCTGGCTAAGGGTTTATCTATTTTTTTGATTTTCTCAAAGAACCAGCTCCTGGTTTGGTTGATTCTTTGAATAGTTCTTTTTGTTTCCAATTGGTTGATTTCAGCTCTGAGTTTGATTATTTCCTGCCATTTACTCCTCTTGGGAGAATTTGCTTCTGTTTGTTCTAGAGCTTTTAGATGTGCTGTCAAGCTGCTAGTGTATGCTCTCTCCAGATTCTTTTTGGAGACAGTCAGAGCTATGAGTTTTCCTCTCAGGACTGCTCTCCCTATTTTCCATAAGTTTGGTTATGTTGTGGCTTCATTTTCATTAAACTCTAAAAAGTCTTTAATTTCTTTCTTTATTTCTTCCTTGACCAAGTTATCACTGAGTAGAGTATTCTTCGGCTTCCATGCATATGTAACCTTTCTATAATTTATGTTGTTATTGAAGACCAGCCTTAGACTATGGTGATCTGACAGGATGCATAGGATTATTTCCATCTTTTTGCATCTGTTGAGACCTGTTTTGTGACTGATTACATGGTCAATTTTGGAGAAGCAACTATGAGGTGCTGAGAAGATGGTATATTCTTTTGTGTTAGGATAAAATGTTGTATAGATATATGTTAAATCCATTTGTTTCATAACTTGTTAGTTTCACTGTATCTTTGTTTAGTTTCTGTTTCTATGATCTGTCCATTGCTGAGAGTGGGGTGTTGAAGTCTCCCATTATTATTGTGTGAGGTGCAATGTGTGCTTTGAGATTGAGGAAAGTTTCTTTTATGAATGTGAGTGCCCTTGCATTAGGAGCATAGATATGCAGAATAGAGAGTTCTTCTTGGTAGATTTTTCCTTTAATGAGTATTAAGAGTCCTTCCTTATCTTTTTTGATAACTTTAGTTTGGAAGTTGATTTTATTCAACATTAGAATGACTACCCCAGCTTGTTTCTTGGGACCATTTGATTGGAAAATTGTTTTCCA
>NC_034600.1:27145732-27150115 GCF_900095145.1 Mus pahari
CTTTTTCCCTGAGGTGGGTTTCCTGTAAGCAGCAAAATGTTGGGTCCTGTTTGTGTAGCCAGTCTATTAGTCTATGTCCTTTTATTGGGGAATTGAGTCCATTGACATTAAGAGATAATATGGAAAAAGATAGTTGTTTCCTATTATTGTTATTAGAAGTGGAATTATTTTGTGTGTGTGTGTGTGTGTGTGTGTGTGTGTGTGTGTGTGTGTGGTTATCTTCTTTTTTGGTTTTTTAAAAGAAGATTATTTTCTTGCTTTTTCTAGGGTGTAGTTTCCCTCCTTGTGTTGGAGTTTTCTATTTATTATCCTTTGAAATGCTGGATTTGTTGATAGATATTGTGTAAATCTGTTTTTGTCATGGACTATCTTGATTTCTCCATCTATAGTTATTGAGAGTTTTGTTGGGATGGCATTTGTATTCTTTTAGGGTCTGTATGATGTCTCTCCAGGATCTTCTGGCTTTCATAGTTTCTGGCAAGAAGCCTGGTGTAATTCTGATAGGTCTGTCTTTATATGTTAATTGACCCTTTTCCCTTACTGCTTTTAATATTCTTTCTTTGTTTTATACATTTGGTGTTTCAATTATTATGTGACTGGAGGAATTTCTTTTCTGATCCAATCTATTTGGTGTTCTGTAGGCTTCTTGTATATTCATGGGCACCTCTTTCTTTAGGTTAAGGAAATTTTCTTGTATAATTTTGTTGAAGATATTTACTGGCCCTTTAACTTGGCAATCTTAACTCTTCTATATCTATTATCCTTAGATTTGGTCTTCTCATTGTATCCTGGATTTCCTCGATGTTCTGGGTTAGGACCTTTTTGCATTTTTGCATTTTCTTTGATTGTTGTATCAATGCTTTCTATAGTATCTTCTGTGCCTGAAATTCTCTCTTCCATTTCTTTTATTCTGTTGGTGATGCTTGCATCTATGGCTCCCAATCTCTTTCCTAGGTTTTCTATCTCTCAAGTTCTTTCTCTTTGTGATTTCTTTCTTGTTTCTACTTCCATTTTTAGATCCTGGATGGTTTTGTTCAATTCCTTCACCTGTTTGGATGTGTTTCCCTGTAATTCTTTAAGCGATTTTTGTGTTTCCTCTTCAAGTGCTTCTACCTCTTTACCTGTGTTCTCCAGTATGTCTTTAAGGGAGTTATTTATATCCTTCTTAAAATCATCAGCATCATGAGATAGGATTTTAAATCCACATCCTGCTTTTTCAGTGTCTTGGGGAATCCAGGACTTGCTGTGGTGAGAGAACTGGGTACTGATGGTGCCAAGTAATCTTGGTTTCTGTTGGTAAGATTCTTGCATTTGCCTTTTGCCCTCTATATCTCTGGTGTTAGATGGTCTTGCTGTCTCTGGCTGGAGCTTGTTCCTTCTGTGGGTCTCTAAGCCTGTGTCAGCACTCTTGGGAGACCAGGTCTCTCCTGGTGGAACTTGTGTACAGAGGGCTCTGGATCAACCCAAGCTCTGGGTGCACATGGTGACTGGAAGGATTCTGTCCCAGCTGCTCCACTGATCTTGTGCCCTGTGTGCTCCTGGCCGGCCCCACTCCACACAGATGTTGGAGACAAAGGGGCTGTCCAGGAGTGAAAATACTCCTGGGAGAACAGGTCTTTCCTGGAGGGACCCGTGCACAGCAGGCTGTGGAACAGCCTCAGCTCCTAGAATGTCTTTCTTTTATTTTCCCTTTTTCCTTTCTTTCCCTCCCTCCCTCCCTCCCTCCCTCCCTCTCTTGCTTTTCTAGCACTAGGGATCAACCCTAGGGCCTTGTGTATGCTATGCAAACACTATACCACTGAACAATATTCCTCAGACCGACAGAGCATTTCTTGGCAGAAAGTCCCTCACTTAAAGCATTTATTTCTTTTCTCTAGAATGTGAATATTGTGACTACTTTAAATTCCTAGTGAGGTGACTGCAATAGTCTTTTAATTAAATACACGGTGATTAACATCAGCACACACATGGGCAGCAACCAGGTCCCAGTTCATCAACCAGATCCTCAAACCGGAAACATGCATGTGGTAGACCAGTCAGTGAGAACTGGCTGGTCCCAGACCAGAGTGGACTCATAATTCTCTGTCTGGTGTTTTTGAGAAGCATATACTAGGTCAGTTTTAAGTTTCAACAATGTTTGAACAGCTTTTAAATGGTTTCATTACAACACAGGATATTAGTGGGGAATAGAATATCTCTCTCACAAATCATCCCATGCTATTGCTTTTTCCATCTGCTGTGTAGAATCTACATTTTCTTTTTTCTTTTCTTTTTTTTTTTAAGCTGCTGAAAATAACAAAAATTTATTCTCTTTCCATTTCTATGAATCATGAATCCAAACGCGGCCGAGAACTTGTGACTCCAGGTCTCTTGCAGGTTTTCAGTCAAGGTGTCTGCCAGATGCACAGTCTTTTCTGAAGGAAAAGGAATCTGAAAAAAATTCAGGTAGTTCTGCACTCTTCAGCTCTTCAAGCAGGCTGACAGGACTCCGCTCTGTTTCTTTGGGACTGCCTCCTTCTAACATACATTATCCTGGTGGCCTCATCCACCAGGTGGAGGAGGTCTTCTCACTCGTCATGACCGCGGAGTACTTCGATGAGTCACTCCTGCTGCTGCAGCGTCTACTGGCCTGGGACCTGGACGATGTGCTCTATGCCAAACTCAACGCCCTTCCCTGAGGCACTAGCCGGGGCCGTGCCCGCCTGGAACGCGCTCAGTGCCGGCCTCTATGACCACTTCAACGCCACCTTCTGGCGCCGCGTGGCGTGCGCGGGCCACACGTGAGTGGAGCGCGAAGCACTCAAGCTGCGCGAGGCCCTGAATCTATATTTTCTGTGACTTAATCTCCCTCTTCTATAGTATCACCCCTGTGTTTGTGTGTGTGTGTGTGTGTGTGTGTGTGCGTGTCTGTGCATTTTGAGGTTTGAAGACAGCTCCAGGTGTTGATCCTTGCTCCCTACCTAGTTTGAGACAGACTCTCTTTAGGTCGCTTGGT
Source organism: Mus pahari (assembly GCF_900095145.1). Classification (NCBI taxonomy): domain Eukaryota; kingdom Metazoa; phylum Chordata; class Mammalia; order Rodentia; family Muridae; genus Mus; species Mus pahari. The sequence continues at coordinate 27,148,728 of NC_034600.1, forward strand.
TCTCCCTGCACATGACAGCTTGGCTGTCCTAAAGGCTTCCAGAGATTTTCTTGTCTTCACCTCCCACCTCTCTCCATGTTCACACCGTGCAGTCAGCTTTCAGATGGCTTGGAGAGGGGGGAGATCCACACTGATATCCTCATGATTGCATGCATGGCAAATGCCTTTACCCACTGAGCCATGTCTCTAGCCCTGACATCAGTTTTCAGGGCATAAAAGAATCCCTAGTTTTGACAGACTTTCCATAATCTTAATTATTGTTTTATCTGGATATTGGACTCTCTGAAGGGAACAGCTTTAACTCATACTTCATGAAAGCAAAATTACATGCCAAGATATGTCGGGCACCTTGGAACTGAGAAAAATGTACTCTGACGTGGCTAAAAATTTAAGACTGCCTGTGAAGTTTGCAATAAACGAGAGTTAAAGGGAGAAAAAAAATGCTCTAAGTATTCAGTAATTGAGCTGATTTTGCTTCGTTGTCTTTTTCTAAGGTGTTCCTTTTTGCATGGATATCTCTCATCTGTACACCATGCTGCAAAGAACTCTAATTAAAAATAAATGAATCTGAGGAGGTAGTGTGGAGTGCTAGTAAATCCTTTCAAAAAGTGTCTATTCTTCAAGATCTAAAAGGCAGTCCAAACACTCTTATTGTGGCCGGTCACCTAACACTGCCATTTTCTGTAGGCTGACTTATTCAGAGGAACCCATCCTTATTGTGCTGAAATGTTGCCTGTCTCTGGTGTTTCACACTCTATGCAAGGAGAAGGTATACACTGCCTGGTGTGCATCTGCACACTGCCTGGTGTGCATCTTACGAACCCATCACCTGGCCCAGAGGGTATGCACCACATATTTTCTCCTAAGCTTTTCAGACTCTTCCGTGGTGGAGTAGACACACTGGCACGTTCTCCTGGACTATGCTGTTTTGATGACTTAAACGTCCTGCAAAACAAGGGCACACACCACCTCCTAAATCAATATGACCATGCAAAGGCTGAGGATGCTGAGATGCCAGTACTGAGTCATGGTATGAGGCAGCATACCTCCCCGCATTCCCGAGTTACCTCGGTACTGTCGTCACTGTGTCCTTACCATGGGATCAGCTCACTGGGAGCTGATCAGAAGGCACTGGGCAACCCCGGTGGATATCCTAGGAGCTCTTATAACACCTGCGTGCCTTTCATAAAAATGTTGTAGCTGTAATAATTATCATCGATAAAAATTTATTGATAAGTGGGGAAGGCAGAACTCTCCTCAAAGTATTCCACAAAATAGAAACAGAAGGTACTCTGCCCAATTCATTCTATGAAGCCACAATTACTCTGATACCTAAACCACACAAAGATCCAACAAAGAAAGAGCACTTCAGACCAATTTCCCTTCTG
>NC_034600.1:27150126-27195587 GCF_900095145.1 Mus pahari
GGATCCCATTGCTGTTTTATATTATCATTTTTGGTGAGAGTCCAATCAGAATTTACCAGAAAGGAAGGAAGGAAGGAAGGAAGGAAGGGAGAGAGAGAGAGAGAGAGAGAGAGAGAGAGAGAGAGAGAGAGAGAGAGAGACTGAAAGAAAGTCAGACAGACAAGCAGACAGAAAGGCAGACAAACAGAAATTTTTAAAAATATGGACTAAGAGAAAGTGGAAATGGAACCTTTAAACACAGCTGGTGATTATAAGTTGGTAGTGGAGATTTCTGGTTTCTTTGGAGACTCAGTTATGTCATGTGACATTTTTCTGGAAACTCTCTTATGAGAGGATACATGTGGACAGACATGTAGGCGCAGACACGTAGGAGGATGTTTGGATAAGAACAGATATGTGGTATTTTTCTGGAGGCAGCCTAGAAAAGGGGCATGTGATGTTTTGTTAGAGAAGATGCGTGAGAGAGCATGTGATGTTTGGAAAGGATATAAATAAAGCCCAACAGAGAGTGGATGACACTGAATGGTATTGGTTTGCCTTGCTATTCTTTGTTGGTTATCGTTGCACTTTGCTGATATTGTATGGTATTAGTACACCTTGTCATGACTTAATGGAAACACACCAATAAACTTCTGATGGTGTTCTGGTGGCTTTTTTCTGCTTCTGCAGATTCAGGCCACTGGTGGCTTCTTGCCACATCCTTGAATTTGGGTCAATTGGCAGAGCTTTCCAGTTTCTTCTGGATGAACCAGCTGTTGTTGATTGGTGAATAGTGTTTGCCAGAGGATTGAGCTGCTGCTGATTCATGTGAACTGGACTGTTGATATCCTGACATAGCAGATTGGATTTACTCCAAAGAAATATTTCTAAACAGATCCACGTCCTCGTTTGCTTTATTAACTTTTCCTTTCCACTACCTCTGGTGGGTAGTATGCTAGTAGTCAGGTTAAAGCATTTAACATGCTAAAAGTAGGTTTTGAAAAATCAAAGCTTATAGAAGTTGCTCAATCAGTATATAAATCACTATTCTTTAGTCCCTAAAAATATGAAAATGGAATTGCCACATACAATCCTACTACAGTACTTCTTGGTTTATATAAAATGAGTCTAAGTCAGCATATCACAGAGGCACCTGCATAGCCACGTTCACTGTGACACTGCTCATAACAGTCCAGGTATAGAGCAACTGTCTACCAACTATTAATATTTTGAATTGGGTGTTCTTTTCTTAGGGAGATGTTCCACTGGTGAGCGGATAAAGGAAGTGTTGTGTATATACACAGCAGAGCTATATTTGGCCATATGGAAGAATGGACTTATGTAATTTGTGGATTTCATGGGATTGTCCCACTGTCAAAATAAAAAAGACTGAGAAAGACAAACAAGTTTTCTCTCATATACAGAAATAGGTTAACAAAACAGTACATATCGGGGGAGAGGGAGGACTACAGGGGGTGGGGCAGACAAGAGAGGCCGGGAAGGCAAGCGTGAGCAAAGCATGATGCTATACATGTATGAAAATGCAGTGAAACCCATATGCTAGTCAGAAAGGAAAACCACAAGGTGACAACTGCCTAACTACTGGTTCTTGTTGATGGTGCTTACCACATTAGGATATAATTTCTGAGAACACACCAGAGATAAATATTTTTGTGGGAGTTCTCACAGTGCATGTATCAGTAGCTCTTAAAAGTGTTTTTTGTTTTGTTTTGTTTTGTTTTTGGTTCTGTCTTCTTTTACCATGGCTGGGGTTATCTTTGGATGTCCACAACTACCCAGAGGCATTGTTAGCTTTCCTAACTAACTCAGGGGGTGCTTCTGGCACCAAGGGGGTAGAGGCCAGGAGGGTGCTAGATATCTCTCAATGAATAGTACAGGTCCCCAGGAAAAGAATTACCCATCTCAAATTATCAACAGTGTTGAGGATAAGAAACAATTACAGTGAATGGAGATTTAATGTGAAAATATAATTGGTTTTATATTTTAAAAATCCATAACGTGAGGATTAAATAATTATCTTTTATACTACTTGATGGGTGAGACATTTATAAATTAATTCCCTTACCATGGAAAGCTTATTGTTCATTATATCATGATAGTTATTAAAAGCTGCTCAGGATCCTTACTTTCAAGGTAATCTGTGAACGAATGTTTACATAAATGAAGCAATCAGAGTAGAGTGGTTCAAAGGAATTTCCTAAGCACAGACATTAAGTCTATCCTATGAGCTTCTAAAAAATGTCAAATCTTAATTATCCTTGGTAATAGGAGACACAGAAGGAATAACCATTGGAATTCACACTATACAGGAAGAAAATTATCCAGTTATAGATTTATACAAATCTGCACAAATGAACTTGAATATCGATAATTGGCATTTCAGAGTTGAAACAATAACATTTTAAATAATTAATAAGTAACATGAACTTCAGGTCTTTACAACAATATTTATGAAACTATAAAAACAAGAAGTTATACACTGAAATGCATTCCTAGAGTAAGTTGGGACTTCCATTCACTACACACACTTTCTATATGTATGATTCAATACAGGTATTGAAATCTAAGACAAAGTAGGGCAGGATGTTGTGCAAGACAAAGAGCACACCAGCCTTGCTGGCAGGAATCCCCATCTTTTGGGAAATGTGAAGCAGGTTAGTGTGTAGTAGGTGGTGGAAGATGTCAAGGATTATTATCTGCACAGATGTTCCAGAAGCAGGAAAGCTCGACTGTCCTAACTCCCACAATGCTCCAGTCCAAATGGGAGAGTACATTTGTCCTTGGACCATGTCTTATGGAGTTATACAAGCTGCTTTGGCTTGATAAATTTTCCCCAAAGACACAAGCATCCCAGGCTTTGTCCCCAGCCTACCCAACATTGACAGGTGCTAACTTCTATGAGGTGGCATCGAGTGGGCGGTGTCACGGCCACTGGAGATGTGCTCCAGAAGGGAGTATTTGAACCATCATCTTCCAGTCTTTTAAAAATATTTCTTCTGGTTTTAATATTACAGTATAATTACATAATTCTTTCCCTCCCTTTTCTCTGTCCAAATCCTCCCATTAAACCCTCCTTGGCCTCTTTTAAATTCATGGCCTCTTTTTTCACTGATTGCTTTAAAATTGTTTTCACTAATTGTTTTAAATGGTGTTTAATATATCACCATATTTATAACCATATATATTTATATATCTATATATCTATATCTATCTATATGTCTATATCTCTATCTCTACCTATACATCTCTCTCTCTCTCTCTCTCTCTCTCTCCCTCCCTCCCTCCCTCCCCTTCCCCTTCCCCTCTATCTCCCCCTCTCCCTCTCCCTCCCCCTGTCTCTCCTGCTTGATCTGAAATTGTCATTTGTGTGCATGTTTTCAGGGCTGACTATTTGGTGTTGGCCAGCTAATTGGTATGCTCTCCACTGATAAAGACCCCCACTCTAGGCTTTCCCTAGTTGCCTCTATAGGGTTCCTTGTATAGGGTTGAGGCCTCAAGTTTTACCCCCATCCACTCTGGGATGTCTATTGTTACCCTTGCTCAGCTCATGTTTAGGCAGCCATGTTGGTGAGACTTTATGGATGTAGCTTCTGACGTTACCAGGAACCTCACGGGAAATGCCCTGATCCTCTGGCTCCTACAATCCTCTGCCCCCTCTCTGTAATGTTCCCCATTCCTGGTGTGGGAGCCTTAGATGTGTCAGTTCGGACAGGGCTCCACAATTCTGTATTTTGATTGGTTATGGCTTTCTGTAGTGGTCTTCAGATGTCACAAGGAAAACTTCCTTGAAGAGTGGGCATAAAGACAAATATTTATTAGTTAGGGACTGTGCTGGCTTAGTAAAGTGGTTCTAGGTTCTCCTCCAAGACCTCTTTTTTGATTTCTCAGCCTGCATGAGGCGAGCAGTTCACTCTACCACAGGCTACCTTCTTTTTGATGTACTGCTTTGCCAGATGCCCCAAAGTAACAGAGTCAATCAATCACTGACTAAACTCTCCAAAACAGCCAGGCCTTAGTGACACACCACCTCCAACAAGGCCCACCTCCTAATCCTTCCCAAACAGTTGTACCAACTTAGGACCAAACATTCAAACATATGAGACTTATGGGGGCCATTCTCATTCAAATTATTGCAGAATTCTACTGAGTAATGTTGTTCCACTTTTAATTCTTCAGTAAACATGTGACAGAGAATAATTTTATTCTAGGGGCTGAGGTGGTGGTTCAGTGGGTAAAGTGAAGTCACGAGAACCGGAGTTTACATCCTCATCACCTATGTAACAAGCCAGACTTGGTAACATATGCCTACAATCCCACCACTGAGAGGCAGAGACAGGTGAATTCTGGGCAATGAACTGGCCAGACAGTTTAGCTGAAACTGTAAGTTCCAGCTCAGTGAGAGATCCTGCCCCAAAGAATCAGGCAGAGAAGCAATAGAGGAAGACACCCAGACTTCAATCTGTGGCCTTCACACGGGCATCTAATGTATATAATGCACAAACACATGTGTATAAAGAATATTTTAACTACTTTGATTCTAGCTTCCTCACAGTGTAATTATCAAACAATCCTTTTATCTCCACCTTCCATTTATGTTAGGAACTGAGAAATTATGTGAAAACATAAGTAGGGAGGAGGTGGAAAACTCACTGTAAAGCCACATGTTCTGGGCAGATGGTAAGACTCAGAAGCCACCAGGACCAGCCTCTAGCAGGTTTTATTCAGATGAGCGTTGGGGGCATATGCAAAGGGATGGTCTAGCCTATGCCAGGCATCACAATCACAAATAACTCACAAGGAAAATAGCTTTTTAATCCTTACTTAGAACCAACAGAAGTGTGTGTGTGTGTGTGTGTGTGTGTGTGTGTGTGTGTTGAGGGTGGGGGGAGACATTGTGCTGCCAGTCAAATTACATAGCAGTTTAAAGTAATCAGTGATGCTTTAAATTGCATCCATAAATTTTAAAAAAAACCAACAACAAAGTAACAACTCAAAAGATGTTGGCATCTATTTTTAACTTCCAGTTTCTTGAGGAACCTCTGCACTGATGTCCATAATGGCCGTACGAGTTTGCACTTCCCTGTAAGGCAACTGTGCCACTCTTGGGCATGGACCCAAAGGGCACACTTCAGAGATGCCTGCACTTCCATGTTTGTTGCTGCTGTAGCTTAAATGAAAGAGCACAGATTGCACACTCTCTGAACAGCCCAGGTTGATGCAGAGAATGAAGGTGCTATGCTGAATCGAAGTTGCATGCTTGTTATCATAAATCAAGATAGGAACAACCAGGAGAGGCCTGGTGAAAGAGCCTCCTCAGCCAGCGGAAAGCTTCCGTCCTCCAGACTCCAAAACCGTAATATAAAAAATAGTATTTTTGATACAGAAAGTTATTTTCTCAGTACTATGTATACTATAAAGGCAGCATTTTGTAGAAAGCTTGGTTATTTGAAGGCATTGATTTATAAACATATAATTTGGGCAACTCTGCATTGCTAATAAAAGAGAGCGAAAACGCAGCAGCAGTGCAAGTCTTCTAACTTGTTGATAGCCAGCTTGCTTCCCCCTAAGCCCTTAAATCTGTGGATGCATATGCACTTGCAGAAGCAGCCTGGTGCCGCGGGGAGAAATGGCACAGCCACAGATCAGGATTCCGATGCCATCTTATATACAAAAGCTCTTGTCGCTCTTAAGAGAGCTGGAAGAACACCTTCCCTCAACACCTAAATGGCTTCATAAATATAGAAGTGATTGCTACAATTATCTCTGAGACATTAATAAAAGCACACAGATACAATCAATCACTCACTTGTTGCAAACGTCTGCTCGTCCGCCTTCTAAATCTCTACTTACCCACCTACCTATCATCTGTCTATCTACCCTCCACCTTCTCAGGCTCTGCATCAGAATGTCAGTTGTTAGACCTGTAGATGAAAGCATAAGGTACAGATGGCTAATGGATGGCCACATGATGTTCTGAGTGTGGAAGATAGTTTACTCCATTCCTTTCCCATTGGGATCAACACTACTTTTATCATAGGGTAAACTGGGAGATAAGGTTTGCCAAAAAGGTAACCTTTGCATCAGAAAGCCTTGTAAAAGGCACTGTCTTAGATAGTGACTTCCAAAAGAAATGTAGAGTGAGCAGAGACACATATATAATTATTTTATAGAAGAGATACTAAAATAAGGGAAAAATCAGGGAGGTTAATCTTTATATATGTTCATTTACCCAGCATATTTGAAATATTATCATTTAACACATATTAAGTATAAAATTGTACATGAGATGGTACATTTTTTTACATGCACCAAGCCTTCAAATTTTAGTGTAATTTATCTTTGCACTTACAATAAATACATTGCAAATCACATTTAGGGCATTTGTGGCCAGTTGGTTACCATTGTGAACAGCAAATTTAAGAAATAAATACTCTTCTGTGTACAGTTTGGTTTGAGATTAGTTTTCAATCAAATCCATCCCAAGCACATGCAGGGAAGTCATCCCACTCCAATTTTCTGAGGTCAATGATCTTCCTGGATTGATTTGTTAAAACATTTAGGAGCAGGGCTGGAGAGATGGCTCAGCAGTTAAGAATACTGCCTGCTCTTCCGGAGGTCCTGAGTTCAATTGCCAGCAATCACATGGTAGTTCACAACCATCTATAGTGGGATCTGATGCCCTCTTCTGGTGTGCATGAAGACAGAGCACTCATGTACATCAATCAATCAATCAATCTTCAAAGAGCAGCAGCCATCATGTTTAGGGTTTGGTGTCATACACAGTCAAGAATCATTTCTGGTAGAATCTTAGATACAGCAAGCCTGGTGGGTATGACCATCAGCTTTTGAGCCTGACAGAACAGGTTTGAAATCTGGCTAGATCACTCACTGTGTGCCCTTGGGTATTTGCCACACTTTAATATGCCTTACCCTCATCATCTATGATATATAGATAATCATACTTGCATGATAGTATTTCCTCATGGGGACCAATGAGGTTTAGGTGAGTCAATTCACATAAACTGCTGAGCCCATCACCTCCCACAAAGCAAGCATAATTCAGATATTTGATAAAATATATTTTAAAAGTCTCAAAATAATAAAAAAAAAAACCACACAGGTTTTACTTTTTTGATATGATCAGCAAATTATTTCTTAGGAGAAGACACTATTAAGCAGATTATATAGTTCTAAATCAGACTAAAAATCAGCAATGCCAGGGGCCGGGGACCATTCAGAAACAACAGCCTTTCTCTGCCTTGATTTTCTTTAATTAAGGGGAAACATTTTTTTTTAAAAAACAGTTGTGAAAATAAAGCTCATGGAAGAATCATAGTTGGTGGCAAGGAATTCTGAACAGCCAGAGTGTTCTTGCTGGCACCGACAGCTAATGTATTCTGCTTACAGCTTTGAAGTATGTGTGGCTGGGCTCCACCCACACTGGGAGACATGACCCTTCTTTTGTTTTCAACACACAGGAACAAAGACTTTTCACTCTTCTCTCTGTTGTTGTTCTGTCTTCCTCCTGATCATCATGCTCAACAGTGCCAGGCCCTCAGTGAGCAGCTCCCAATTCTGACATTGCCTGGCATCCAACACATTATTATCCCCTTAATTAACGGTGACTGGAAACAAATAATTTAATTCCAGTGCAAATGAAAATGAATCAATGGTGCCAACTCCATTTCCCAGCTTTCTAATCGTCTGTAACAACAGATAAGAGGGACATGTGTTGCCTTGGTGTGAGATTCATCTGAGAAAATAAAAGACAGACGGACAGTGTGTGAGGTCTCACTCCTTACCCCAACAAACACCCATGTGCCCAGCAGGAAAATCTTTCTTTGGACAGAATAAGCATTTAAGAACCAGAGACTATGTACGTCAGCTGGATAGCTTAATTTTCTAAGAAGATACGACTCAAGACTCGGCTTGGTGGAAAAAAAAAAAAAAAAAAAAAGCAAACATCTGAGCCTGACAGTGCACACCTCTGATGCCAGCTCTCGAGATGCCGAGACAGACAGGAGGATGATGTGCTTGAGGTCATTCATTCTGCGCCTTATAGTGTGACCCTATCTAAGGTGTTGGAGGAGACGAGAACACACAGGAGCATATGTGTCTATTCAGAGACAGTGAAGCCATCAGCCCAGGCATATCTCAGCCTAAACTGCAACCCCTTTCAATCCCGTTTGCCTTCACAAACAGAATTCTGGAGGAAGACGCACAGCCTTGGATGTGGGATGTCCAGGTGATTTAATGAAGATGTTGCAAGTTAATGCGACAGATGATGACCGTTCCTGGTTCTAAATCTGCCACATGCGGGGTGTGGGCGTGGTGACCAGGACTTCTCACTATGTTTTAAAGTTTAAAATAAATGGATCTGGCGGCAGACTTTCCGCCAAATGATACGCTGCGACTGCCAGGTACATCTCTCCCAGTAGAACATTCTGCAACCTTAGAATCAAGCCAGCACAGAATGGAGCTGGTGCCTTCTGAACTAACAAAATACCTGAACTAACAAAATATAGACTCTGGTAGACCCTGATGTCACTTTGTTCAACTAGAATCCAGTCATTATCCAGTGAACTCGGAGAAGCATATTGTCTTTTATTTATTTATTTATTGATTGATGCATATTCATCCCCTTTGGGGAAGATTGTGAAAAATATTCACAACTAATCTTCACGGGCATAGTAGCAACCTTCTTCAGAGGGACCTGGCTTCTCCTTTTCGAGAAGAATTTTGGATATATAAAGTGGCACCAGCCTGGTACTTGACTGAGGAGCCATGACCATTTTCAGAGATGTGAGTGAAAGTTCGGTTCATTCGGTATGGAACCTCTCTGCTTATACAGATCAGGTAAGAACTTGATGGCTCTCTATCTTACTTCTGGATCTGTTTGCAGAGTCAGGTCATCAATCTACTGGGTCAGCTGTTATAATTATAGCTTGTTTCTATTTTTTTTTTTTTTTACAGTATCATGACTCTCTTCCCTCAGGCAGTTCACATGTGGAGCAGTTGTTCTGTAGACTCCTGTAGCCACGGAGTCTGCACAGCACATCCTGACAATATTCTGAAAAACATTGGCTGTAGGTGGATGTACCTATGTCAGAGAGGAATATGTTGGTATACCCTGGCTATGGTCCATGAAACTGTGTCCTGCTGTGTAGTCTGTGAACAATTGTTGGTGGTAACTTTTCAAACTCATAAACCACTCTGCATCCCTTACTCCATTAAAAAGTAACTGCAGTGCCTTAACATTGTGAAAAGAGGATCTCTAAGTTGACGATTGGGAGGCAGAAGATTTATATTTCTACAAAAGTTTCCTTGTTAAAGCAGAGTTTCTCATAGTCTTATAATCAGGCAATGGGTTTTCCCACACATATGGATCCAGAGGAGTGGTGCGCGTTTCGATCTCTTTCAAGAAAGCAGCTACATCACTGACTCTCTGTCTTAGTCAGGGTTTCTATTCCTGGACAAAACATCATGACCAAGAAGCAAGTGGGGAGGAAAGGGTTTATTCAGCTTACATTTCCACATTGCTGTTCATCACCAAAGTCAGGACTGGAACTCAAGCAGGTCAGGAAGCAGGAGCTGATGCAGAGGCCGTGGAGGGATGTTCCTTACTGGCTTGCTTCCCCTGGCTTGCTCAGCCTGCTCTCTTATAGAACCCAAGACTACCAGCCCAGAGATGGTCCCACCCACAAGGGGCCCTCCCCCTTGATCACTAATTGAGAAAATGCCTTGCAGCTGGATCTCATGGAGGCACTTCCCCAACTAAAGCTCCTTTCTCTGTGATAACTCCAGCTGTGTCAAGTTGACACAAAACTACACTGTCCTATGTCCTGCACATGGACAGTAGGACAACTTCAGTTAACTCTGCCCAAATCAGGGACTTTCAGAGAGACTTACTCCACCTCCCAAAGGAGGCTTTCACTCTAGTTTAACACATGTAGGCCACCTAGACCAATAAAACCACCGTTATTTGAGACAGCTTAATCCTGAATTTGAGAGCAGTCCTTAAATAGTGTGAACTGCTGTAGTAGGTACAGTGCTTTCTTACTTAAATCTTCAAAAGAAGTATGTGTGTTCAAGTGGTTTTTGCTATGCAAACAGAATTCCAACTAAGCAAAACCAGTCTCCCATAAGCCACTCATAACACCTCCCTGTCCTGGGAACATAGGTGTTTCAGTACCTTCGTGGATTTAAAAGCAGATAACTACATTTCTAAGAATCAACACTGTAGCTTCTTAGGCTGACACAAAAAACAGAAGAACTATGTTAAAAGTGTTGTTCTTGGGGCTGAGATCTTATAGAGTAAAACTGCGTGCAATCACGAGCAAACACATTACTTTAAAATATGAAGGAGAAAACCTTACCCGAATCCAGAAAGCAACCGACAGACGAGAAAGAAGCCGTAACCTTGGACAAATGAAGAAAGGAAGGCAAAGAATCCGTTGACAGACATGCAAATCAGAAGAGACTGCTTCCTTCCTACTTTGTCTGCCAGTCCTCCCCAGAAGAACGCCCCCACCATCATCCCGAGGTACACTATGCTGCCTGCAACACACAGAAAACAAAGGAACAGATCAGCGATCGGAAACAAACAGCACAATTAACAGCAAGCGAGGCACAGGAAACACTCCAGCACTTTACGCAGGGAAACACCGCTAAACGCACATACTTAGGGAGGCAGAACTCAATTCTCAGGTCGAAAGTCAGCCCTGCTGGGTCTTTGGCCACCCTGACCCCTCAGAGGTACTGATGGGAGTTATTACTTTCCCACCTTGTTTAGAAGACAAGCTGGTCACATCCCACCCCAGCCTTGAGTGGATCCATATGCTGTGGGGAGGTGTGGAACATCTCATGGCAGTCCTGGAGTATGACCCTGTGTTTCTACTCCCCTCCCCCAGTGTATTACCACGACAAGGACACGATGAGAAATGAAATCAAGGGTCCTCAAGGTCAAACAGACTTCCAAACCATTTCAAATCTCTGCTTACACCAGACGACCTGTGCTAAGGCCAGACCTTAACCCTTCTAGATGATTCTGTAGCTTTTCTCTTTCTAGTCCCTCTTGAAGGCCATGGAGTCGAGGAGAGTGGAGTGGAGTTGGGTTAGTTGAGGAGAGGGGACTTAGCAATCACAAGGCTTAAACATAAAGAGTTTCTAGCTCTTATCATCGGCGAAGGCTCTTAGAGCTCAGGAGTCAATGAGAAGAGAATGTCTCAGTGTGTTGGGAAATGTTAACGTTGACTTTGATCCCCAAGGAAAACAAATGGAATATTAGGAATAAGGTGTCCTTCTTGCTGTCACTGCGAGCGAGCGGACACTTGAATTTTCTAATTCCCTCTCCTTTAAGAAAAACAAACCCCTGTGAGGATGAAACAATGTTAGATGTTGCAGACGTCAGATCAGAAGCCTCTCTGAAACTGAAATGCCTAAGAGATAGAGGCCAGTAAAGGTTTCTTAGGTCTAGATGAGGCACTAAAGAGGCTGATACTTCAGTTTTCATCCATTTTCTTTCTTCTCTGTATCTATCTATCTATCTATCTATCTATCTATCTATCTATCTATCTATCATCTACCTACCCATCATCTACCCATCTGTCTGTCAGTCTGTCTGTGTGTCTGAACAAGATCTTACTGTACTTCCCTGACCAGCCTAGAACTTATGATGTAGAACCAGGCTTGCTATGACCCTTCCGCCTTACAGTAGTGCTAATATTGCTAAGATCATAGGCATGAATCGTTTATTTGTCCAAGGACTATTTTTAAATATACACCCCAGAGAGTCTGACAATGAAGTAAGAAGGGGGGGGAAAAAAAAGACTAACTTACTGGTGAGATTAGCTTGAGAAATATCCTGCATAAACATTCACATCCTCCTAGTTATTACTGACCACATAATTGACGAGTCAATATGAGGCTCAGAAGGAAAACACTTTTGGCCTGGCCTCCTGACCATCGTGGCAAGACTGAGGATGTGTTTGTGCAGCCACAGAGAATGGTGAGTGTCAGCACGGCTGTGACATCACCACTTTCTAGTCAGGCTGGGATACTGCAGAGAGGTGGATAGAGCCTTTGTCCATGGCTGACATCATTTTCTCCTTACTGTGAGTCTGGACACACACTTCCCCCTTCTCAATAGCGATTACTCATATCCCGAGATCCGAAGTGATGCTATTTCTCCGCCGGTGAAACGAGCCAATTCAATACAGATTAAATATAGATGTAAAAAGGCAGGTTTATTGGGAAGCTGCTCTGAAGTTGGATTGAAAACACTAAGCCTTGAGGACCTGGACCATCCATTGGGAAGGTCCTTTGGAATTCCCCCTGGTCTGGGTTAAAACCTGGTGCTACACGCCAATGCCTAGCGCTATTAAAAAACGACTCCAATTCTCAGGGTGCTCTGGTTACCATGTTGAATATCACCACGGTTATTTCTGCCAAGCTCACCTTAGGAATGCATATGCTCAAATCAAGAAGCAGGCGATCTAAACTAGGATCTCTCTAGCTGTTGAGTTTGATTGACCTCAACCTTGTTCCATGTAAGGAAGTGAATTTGTGTGCCAGAGGCAAGTGCAGTTAACCTAGGTCGTCCCCACCCTCTAGACTCTTACCACCCATGACCCCCCCCCCACTTCCTCCATCCTCTGCCTGCCTCTCCCCACCATGAATATATCTGGATATTCAGCCTCTTGAGAGAACATGGTTTCTGGACTGAGCAGCTTATCACAAAGTAAGTCAGAGAATGACATCCAGGCTAGACCTTCCACAGCCTCCTGGGGATAAACGTCCAGAACTGGAGCAACGGTGAAGTAGGTAGTGCCTTTAATCCCAGCACTTGGGAGGCAGAGGCAGGTGGATCTCCAAGTTTGAGGGCAGCCTGGTCTACAGAGTGAGTTCCAGGACAGCCAGGGCTGTTACGCAGTAAAACCCTGTCTGGAAAACACAAGATAAAAAAAATCGGAAAAGAACATGTGAGGGAGAAGACTCAGGATACTGAGGTTCTCCACAGTTGGCAGGTATCACCAGAGTGTAACATCAAGCTATACCTTCCTTCCAGTTCTGCTCTGGTTAAAAAATGCTTAAGTATCTCTTTGGCTTATATTTACTTAGTATTGGTAATTAGTCTATGCCATCGGGCAAGCTACGGAAACGATTACACCTACCAAACAGCTTATTTGAGAGAAGCACATGGAAATTAGCATTCTTATTTGTTGATCATGTAATCTAATTAAAGGCAAACATTTTGAGTGTCTACAAAGGACCCAGACTGTACTTCCTACTTGTGTCTGCCTTGATGCTTTGTATTCATGGTGTTGGCGGGGAGTCCTTGAGAACCAGGAGGAGCTGGACATTCAAGATGTGATCCTGCCTTTTCTGCTCTCCATGCCTCATGGTGCGGTGCTGGTCAGGGTTAAGCAGGACCTTCGGCCAGAGCCCCTCGTTTTAGAAGTGAGAAGACTAGAAGTTGCGGGAAGGCAGAATTTGAAATTGTATCTTTTATACCTTTATTCTTTAAACTACTTCTGGCCCTTGGGCCGGGGACTTTGATAGAGACACACATTCTTGGGCTTTCCGACGCTGATTAGTTGGCTCCTCACTTGACCCTGACCCCTAAGTGACCTGTATTCTCATGTGAACCTGAAAGTCCCCTCAACTCGGCATGCTTTCCATAGGAACACCCTCAGAAACAAATTTCTTACTTAGGGTCTAATATGTATTAGAGGGGAGAAAACACAGGCTATAAGCTGTTCTGAGAGAACAGATCTTTTGTGTTCAGATTCCATCTTAGAGAACCTGACCTAAGGTTGAACTCAACTTAACTAACAGGCCAGTACCTAGCACCGCTTTCCAGGTTACCCCGCAACAAGACCTGTGGCTAGCATCAGTGTCCAGGCAACCCCCAACAAGACCTGTGGCTAGCACCAGTTTCCAGGCAACCCCCCAACAAGACCTGTGGCTAGCACCAGTTTCCAGGTTACCCCCGCAATAATACCTGTGCCTAGCACCAGTTTCCAGGTTATTTCCCAACAAATCTGCACTCCCAGGTAATAAGCCCGCCCCTGGCACTTCACTTCCTAACAACCACCAATCAGGAGGAAAACGGAAGTTAAGTTTAGGGTTTGGTGTCCAGCACCAGTCATTATGTTAAAAGCCATAATGGTTCTCGAATCAAAAGTGTGCCAAGCTAGATACCCACTTCTTGTCTCTGTAAATGCTCTCCTGAACCTAGGATCAGGGCTACACCCTCCTGTTCTCCTGTGTTAGAGACCTTGGTGTGGCTCAAGCTCCAGCTTGAATAAAGAGACCCTAATGCGATTACATCAGAATTGGCTCCTTGGTGGTCTTTTGGGGTTCACAAACCCTCCCTGGCACAACATTTCTACCTCTGAAGACACAGGGCCGTCGGAGCTCCCTGGAGGAGCTGAAGCTCTCAAAAGGGTAAGCAGAGGTAGTAGTTATGAAAAAGGGTTTTGCTCTGGATGTGGGGTCTTATGCCTTTGATCCCAGCACTGAGTTCAAGGCCAGCCCAGACTACAGACCAAGTACCAGGACAGCCAGAACTGAACAGAGAAACCCTGATGTGAACCTTCCCCCTATTAAAAAAAGAAAGGGTTGCAGCCCCGGGACCCATCTTTTTCAGGTTTGCAAGTAAGCCTTAAGCTCAGTTTTCAGAGAGCAATGGAAAGACACTCTGGACTGTAACTCTTGTGCTTTTTCATAAATTTATTGATTCCAGTGAGGCTATCAGGAGGTTGAACCTCCTGGTGGGACAAAAGCCCCTGCTCCCTTTCCCACAATTCTGGTGAAGGTCACTTTTGACCAGACAAGTGTCTTAGTCTTCAGAGATGAACTCCAAGGAGATTCTCTTCCTGACTAAGCCTATCCAGCTAGACTCTTCCCATCATGGCATTTACTAACAAGGAGGCTGGTTCAATATGATGTACTCATATCCTCTTTTCCCCTGATAAATGTCACATTTCCATTTCTGTCTCTGCTAGGCTACTTTTGATTCCTTCTGACAGTGCCTGAAGGGGGTCACATCCCTTCTCCTAACATCAGTTTAAGCCACATTTAAACAAAACAGAACACTTTAGGAAATGAGCTACAGTTTTGTTTTATTTTGGTTTTTTTCTCATCCTAAAATGCCAATTGATTTTTAAAAGTGGCTTTAAACATTTTGGTTACCTATGACTAATGGGTGACCTTAGAATTCACTACACATTTTAGAAACTGATTTTCAGTGAAAAGTTTCCTATGGTGACATGCTGAATTCACTGGGGAGAAAAATCTCCATGAGGCAACAATGATCTTACCTGTTGCATGGAGGGTTTTCTTATGTTAAAATGTCTAAGCCAATATGTGAAATGAGTCATTTTGAATAAAAATAACAGTTCTGTAAATGTTTGAAAAGATTAATTTAAGTCTGTTATAATCATAGAAGAAAAAATGCCATTATTACCAGAATTGTGTTCATTATTTCTATATATTACTTCTGTCATAAGCAGGAGATGTACTTATTTCCCTTAAGTAGAGTTTCCCTGCCCCTGGGTGTGGCTACAGCAGAAGCTCACCGATGTGGATTCTCTTCCTGACTAAGCCTATCCAGCTAGACTCTTCCCATCTCACCTAAGTCTTCACTTTTGGCTATCTGCATTCCTTTCTACATTGTTCAATTTTAGCAAGGCCCCTACTAAGTCAGGATTCTCTGCACATAGTGACATCCCTTGATACCTAACCGGGCTCCTCATCTTCTACCATCCCCCAGCAGGTGTCTACATAGTCTGGTTTGCCCTCAGCAGGACCCCAGCTGTATTGACATGGTGATGATTCCTCCTGCCCTAATCTTTGTTCTCTCACCAACTTCCCACCCATCTCCTAGGATCCTGGAACTATTCGCTTTGGATGTAGAGTCTGACTTTTTCTTTTAGTAGGTATTAAGCCCTGCTTCCCCGTTGCAGCGATCCCTGTCCCTACTGGAATGGTCTTCAATAGAGCCAGCATACTGTCCTTTAACAGTAAGAAACTTAAATAAATAACCTTTAGTGTCATACTACTTAGCCATGATTTACTTACCTAACTCACTAGGTTAACCAGCCTCACCCCAACCCACCAACAACCACATCAGGACCGGTCACTGCAAGCCTTTAATTCTGACTCACCCTTCTTCTGTTTCCACGGGTGGAACTCCATGATTAGTAAAAGCTGGCTGCGCCTGCACCTGACCCGTTCTTTCCAGTTCTGTTTGTTGTTAATTATACATTCCCTTACAACTCAATCACGTAAATGGTGAAATGGGCGTGAGAGGAATGGAAACTATAACTATGAAAATGAACTTAAGACCAGGGAAAGAAGACAAAGGAGTCGGTGCTGTGAAGCCAACGTGGGCCACATAATTAAAGACCTAAAGAGGGAGTCCATGGTTAGACTGAAGGTCACATGCCTTATGGCTCTCACTCTACATTAAAGAATTCTCAATCTGAAAAGTCAAGGCTACAGAGAGCTGGGAGGATGTAAAAAGATGTTGGCGAACTCAGGATGGAAGAGTGTTTCTAGTGAAAAGGCTGTTCTGCACTCAAGACATGCAAAGGAGTGTATGCTAACATGTTCAACATTCTTTTAAGGACCCATGGGTATTATGCTTTGTGCTGACTTTTTCCAATACCAAGTATCAGTTATGATTCAATTACATAATGCAAAGTTTGTGAAGTCATGCTTTGTGCTAAAGGAAACCAATCACTTACTTGCTAATAGGTTTGTCTTATCACTAAAGGAAAACAAAACTAGTTAAGACCAGCTCCATGGCACTCAGGCTTTCCCTCAACAGTTCATTTTGAGAAAGATCCAGCATCGGATTTTTTAGTCTATACTAGAAAAATCCTTGGAGTGAAGTCAAAGCATTTGAACCTAGTTTGAGTCTTTCTTTGATAGTTAGTTAGAAGGTCTTAGGCCAGTCTTTCAAAGTTTTCCTGGGCCAAATGCTTGCACTAGGTTGAGTGTGTGGTTGACCCTGTAAAGATGACTTGGCTTTCTGCTTTGGTCTTGGGGTGGAGCTCTGCTATTGCTTCCACATCTATCCACTTCCCTGGAAGTTTCTACATCTGCTATACAGTGGTCAGAGTGCCCAGGCCTCCAACAATGTTGTCTGAATTAGTACGGGCTTCCCTTGGCCAAACACCACCATAGTCCATAAAAGTCTGATCTTAGTGGCTTGTCCCCAGCTGCCAATCCCTATCCCAACTCAGTGCTTAGGTGGATACAAGTTTCTTCTTTGCCTGGTGCTTGAAGTAGAATAAATTAAAACAAATGTCAATCAAGTTCAGCACTTATTCGTTAGACTAAGTTCACTAAAATGCTGACAAGCACCAAGCAAAATGAATGATAAATACCTGTAATCTCAACACTGGGTAGGTGGAGACAACAAGATCACATGTTCAAGGCCAGCCTAGCTAGCTAGCAAGCTCCTGTCTCAAAAAAGAAGAGAAGAAAAAAGAGAAAAGAAAAAGAAAGATACTTAGAAGTGACCCCCATTATCAAGGCAATGGAAGTTGAGGAGGCAGAAAAAGGGAAGGGAAAACTTAAGCAAAAAGTGTATTTTTTAAAATCATTTCTCCCTTCCCATCATTTACCACTCTGAACATTGCACCAGGCAACAATGAGTTAAGTGCTCAGGCCTTGAGACAGATAGCCTATATCTGTCTATCCCATTCCTGGGCCCATGGTCCTAGGTAAGTAAGTTACTAAATTGTTTCTGTGCCCCAGTTTTCTCAGTATTATGGGGCTAATAATAGTTCTTATCTCACAGGATTTCTGAATGACCAAGTGGGATAAAGCAGTTTCTTAACTGGGTAAACCATGGTTGCTCAGTAGCAGCAATTTCTAATATTTCTATTGGTGGGTAGACAGGAAAGGGGAAAAAAGGGAAGGGATGTAAGCGTTGACAGAAGAGGAGGATCATGGACTGACAATGTCTAGCCTCCCTCAGCTCAAGGCCTGGAAAGGAGCCACTTGAAACAGCTCTGGAGTAGTAAAATAACTTTTAAAATCTCGGATATACAGGTATAAAGATGTATGTGCAAGAAATACACACACACCTTCAGGTGCACACTCTTACGTATGTGCATTCATATGTGTTATTTTTGCAATCAGAAACTGTAAGAATTCATCATTAATAAGCTCTACCTAAACAGAACCTCTCACTTCATTTCTTCCTTCTTTTTAAATTATTTATTCACTTACTTTCATGTATGTATTGAAATGCTAGAAATTTAATTCAGGGTCTCATACATGCTAACTAAGTTCCCTACCTCTGAGCTACCCTTCCATCTCCAGTTTTCAATGACTATTTACAGTAACCACCAGTAGGTGCCATTATATGCTCAAATATATCTGTGGACTTTCACAAAGTCAAATAGAACTAAGGAAAATAAACCCAAAGACAAATGAATGAGGGCAGGGGGTGGCTTTCAAATTTGCACTGGAGAATATTTACAACAAAAGTCAGCTCACCTTAGCTAGAAAGAACTGTAAATATCAGATGCTATCCACTGCATACTTCCGACTCACATTTGGAAAGCCTGACATTTAAGTGTGTCATCCAGGCAGAGGCAGAGACTGTCTGCTTATATGGGCAATGCTCCCAGTTTACCCAAGTCCACCTAGGCACTAAACAGTGCATGAAGGTCAGAAACATTTTGCCAAATGCAGTGAGCAGGGAGACTAGATGGAAGTCCAGTCTATTCTCTAATACCTCTGGTCCAATGGCTAGGATATAGCATGCCTGTTTGGCAGGAGAAGAAGCAGTAGAAGGCTCTTTACAGGCATGTTCTTCCCACCCTTGAAGCAGGCAATTGCAATGCGCTTGGTCTTTGAAGCAATCATCACCATTATAATAACAACAGGTATTAAGAAAGAAGATTAATGTGAGTCTGTTCACAATGCATGATGAACACCATATATTTGTCACACACCAATGGGATCCCTGTTTTTCAAGCTTCTCCTACTTTAAGTTGTTAGCTAAGGAAGGAAAGTGGTGACTGAATTCACTATCCTTGATCCAATGGGGAGGGGTGGGGAGTGGTCACTAATTATCACATCTCTTCTTTGAGTTCCTGCTGCAAGCTAGACATCTTGCTAGGCATGAGGCACAGAGAGGGAAGAAAGGCCACCAAGTGTGAATAGGACATGGCCTTTCCTCTTCTGCAGTTTACTCTGAAGTTCAAGACAGCTTTAAATCTAGATGTACATCAGAACCATCTGTCATGTGACAAAAGTTTTCCTGGGGAGAGGAACACACACATCTTCTCATCCAAGATAGGATCCCATGACAGACCAAAGTACAGATACCACCAAAGTTCAACTTCGGTAAACCAATGAGTTTTATTTAAACTACTTACAGGAGTATTGGTTAAGGGGTTGCTTATAGGAGTACAAATGACTCAAAGACAGCTGCATCACCAAGGTTCACCACAGCATGAGTGATAGCTCACAAAAACTGGGAAACATGGAGTGTACTGCACACAGCCTGCAGGCAGCTCAACAGATTGGAGAGTGTCCCTTCAAAGTAACTCTGGTCTAAACTTCTTCCAGGTTGCTCAGCTCGTTTCTGCTTCTTCCAGACAGCTGGTCTGGTCTCAGAGTCTTCTTTGCAGCCTAGCTTTGCTCCTTTGAGTGGGAGTCTCAGCTTTTATTGTTTACTCTGGCAGGGAGGGGACCTAGTGAATCTGGTTACTTTCAGGGACTTCCTGAAGCTACCATTTTGAGTTGCTTACCTTCCTGCCTAAGGAGTTTCCATGTAAGCATAGAATGTTTCTATCTCTGAGGATACTGTTACACAACATCTTCTGAGGAGGGCAGATGTGATAACACACACTTGTCCTTCCAGTGCTCTGGAGACTGACTTCAAAGCAAGCCTGGATCACATAACAAGTCCGTGCCTCAAAAACAAGCAAAACACCTAAAGGGGTTCACACAGGAGTTCTGTGCTTGCGCTAGGCCTAGATAAGTGAAATCTTTAAAAAATTTCCCACATGATTCTAATGTAAAGATGTGTCTTTGAACCTTTTTTTTTCTTGCTAATAGTAATTACCACAAAATCAAATACATGTTGTAATTAAAGCAAGTGCATTATGCTTATGGGGAAAAAAAGAGAAAGAACAGTTTAATTCTAGGGACTTCTGTAAAGCTCCACAAGGTGTTTGTATTGGGTTTTGAGGGAGGAGGTTGGGAGCCCTTCCAGTATGTAAGGTAATGACGACACACTGGGACCAGCTTCAGGGAGACAGATCAACTTCACTTGGGGTGATTCAAGGTTTGTATGTTTTGGGAGATGGAGTGGAGGTAGGAATATCCAGGATAGGCAAAGGTCACTGGATTAAGATACTGAGATGCCTCATTAGCATGGGGAAGCATCCCAGGAATCTCAGGTGCTCGATGACTGGATTCTTATTGGGAGAAAGAAAGTTAGTTGAACCTGTAATCTAACTAAGGCGACATGCCATTCTTCAGGTAGAGGCATGAGGGAGTTAAGGTCGGAGAAGGGGAAAGCCTGCTAGTAAATGGAGTCCTTCATTTCATGCAGAGCCCTGAAGGCTATCCGGACAATGGGAGATGTTGACCTTAATTAGCAGAGTTTTCCCACAGCAAGAGAGGAGGCTAGAAGAGACGTTGTCGGCAACTCAAGGGTTTTTCCTTTGGCCAACTGAATAACAGATGGACATCAGCTGTACCCTAAGAGACTGTTTTATAACCACATGGGAAATAAACAGGAAGAATGAAGTACAAGGAAGGTGGGATGAAAGAGAGGAAAGGAGCCATGGAAGAAAGGTAGATAACTGAGCCTGCCGTAGTGCTTGGAGCCATTTGCTGAGACCTTGCCTTCGGATGGCAACTGTGTATTTCCATATACACAAGCGAGGCACTTTCTGACAACCCGTGTTCAAGCCATTCTCTCTCTTCTGTCTAGTTCCAACTCTGACGGCAAAGACCAGATGGAGAAAAGTCACTACTCAGGTAAGTCCAGCTATCCAGGAAGATGAGAAGGTGGCCTGGTCTAAGCTATGCTATCAGGTCGAAAGCAGGGAGAATGGGTTGGAGGTATCTTTAGTAGGAAATGTTAAAGTCCTTATAAGTGTCGAGATGGAGATTTGAAGATGAAGGTGAGATGAAAAGGAGTTGAAGCTCTCATTGAGTATTCCTGGCTAGCAGATACTTGCCCACACCAGCTATGTAGTGATGGAGAATTAAAGTGGAACTTCTGAGAGGCCACGGAAATCTAGATACCAAAGCTGGGGTGAGGGAAGGATGACATTTGTTTGAGAGACAAAGCACAATGGGGTAGTTTGTAATCTGTAAAACAAGCAGTTACCCTGCAAGAATAACCAAAGAGAACCAAACGCCAAGGGAAAATGGCCATACTTGGAGGACAGGAGGGAAAGGGAGGATTTTAAAAGGCTAGCAAGATGAGGAAGGTCCAGGTGGAGCAGAGTGGAGGAGAGGCAAGGCCTGGTGATGCTGCTCTGAGAATAAGAACTCAGGTCGACTGTTGAGTTTGTCCCAGAAGTCACTGGTGAAGTCTGGAAAGGAAATCTTAGGTCATTGTTAATGATGTAAACACTCACAGAGAAGAGGCAATGAAAGACGAATGAACTGGGAGGTCAGGAGAGCAAGCGATGTAGTTCACAGTGACTGCGCCTCAAAGAAGCCAAAACACACAGCTGAGGGAAGGGACGCAGAGCAAATGCAGGGGGAGCAGGGGTTTGGGGGGTAACCCCATGTGGGAGGAGAAGCATCTGAGTATCTAGAGACCATGGCAGAGAATAACAGAACCTCTTTATAGCTCACATAGGCGAAGTAGCCCACCACAAAGTGGGCAACGATGTTGTTTTGTACCTTGTTTCTTGAACATACACTTAAAAAACCAAGTTTATGAAAAAATTATGAATCTCCTTGAACCAAAGGATAACCGAGGCAATGAATGAGCTTTTCCCAGATAAGTCTTGGTCATGCCTCCACAGTGAACAAGCAAAGCACTAAATTTTAAAAGGGACCAGTATTTTAGAGGAGCAGAACTAGAAAACAAGTTTCCATCACTATGCATACTGACTCTCTTGGTAATCTACAGCAGCAGCAAGCATAGGGGGCCAGGGTTCTCACCCATTAAGCCTGAGCATCTCAGGCACTGGAAACACGGCTATGCTACTGTGGGAAGTAGGTTCCAGAGTGAACTCAAAGGTTGGCACAGTACTCGATCAATACAATTGTTTGGAAATAAATCATACAAGCCATCCAAGACCCACTCACGAGAAATTATCTACAAAGTTTTTTTGTTGGCTTTGCCTTTGTTTTGAAGTTTATGTGGTAGACATCAAAATAGCCAGAAGAATTCACAGCACGTTTTATGTGTTAGGGAAAATACATCAGCACTGTGATGCCCCGACATAACCTTTCAAAACCTTAGGCCTTTATACAGTGTGCTTTGGTCATGTTCACCAACCTCCCTCCCTTAACTCCTTCCAGATAGGCAGATGGCTAGCTTGTTGGTCCAGGGCAGGGGATGTGTAGATGCCCAATGCATAGTACACTACTGGCAGGTGAGGATGAGTTGAGTTCAAGGCAGCATTCCTGATTCCCAAGATTTATTTTGTCATTAATGCTGAAACATCAGACAAGGGCTCCTCCATTTCAAACCACCAGAGCTGTTGGTTATGGCCAAGGAATGTGTGCCACTACTGTTTCCATGGGGCTATGGTGCCACACAGCCTTTGTTGTGGTTCCTGGGTGCTATAGCTGAGTGGTACCATTGATTACCCCCTTCTTTTGGAAGCTTGTGTGATGCCTTCTGGTACCATGGAAGCTACTCCTAGACAGAATTGCAGCTTGGATACTCCAGAGCATCCGTCTGAGGTGCATGGTGTCCTCATCAACAGGGACTTATCTCCCACCTCTGGGAGGCATCCAAGGGTAATGGCATCAATGAAAGTTTGGCTCAAACAGTAATCCTTCTTGTCATAACTATGCAATTGACAGAGATGATGTGAATATCAAATTCTGACTATAAAATCTTAAGTGTCTCGATAGAGTGTTATAAATTACACACTTAAGTCTTTTTGCCTGGAGAAGTAATTCCCAAATGTACATGTGTACAATAGGCATTATGAAAATGTTCCCAGCAGCTTACAAGGAAATGAGAAAGGAAAGAACAATAATGTGGTTCTTCATGAGAAGAAGTTGCTCCACATAGAAGACAGTCTTTTGCCCTAAGGGCCTGTTCTCCCTCTTGTTTTATGTAAACATGGCTTCTGTCTTATGCATTGACAGAAGCAGAAAGAATGGAGTGTGCAGTAACAAGTACTGATAATTTTCAATTCTTTCTTAAGCCAACTAGATGCCTTCTGTAAATTCTCATTTGAAATGTTATATTATAAAATCCAAAAGACTTGGAACCACTAATATAAAATTCCCAATGGTAGAAATAATCTTTTAGAAACATCGAACTCTGAAAAAGGGTTAAAGAAAGAAAATTCATTTGCCATAGCCTGGGAGAGAATAGGGATGCGCCCTGCACGCATCATGCAGTGACTACATAACACTGCTGTGAACTTTGTGACATCTGCATCTAGAGGCACACTCTATGCTGCTGTTTCTCTCTTTGATCTTGATTGACAATCCCTTGAGCCAATGAAGTATAGGAGAAATAGTACTCCACAAGGTCACAAAAGGCCACACAATCTACACCTTCTTGAGTAGGACATGTGCTTTTGGAGGGTTTACATGGATTTGTGAGTCTGAGTAGCCTGAGGTTGTCATGTAGATGGTACCAGTCAGTAGGTGCTCTCCTGGAAAGTCCCACCCACAATCTGATGTGTCCACAAGGCCGGGTTGAGGGAAGGATGCCTTGTGGAGTGCTGTGGGGTTGACAGCCTCAGGGGACAAGACTGTTTTATTTCAAAACTTACAGTTTCAGCTGCTGGAAATAGTGAGTTTTAGGATTTTTCTCTCTCTTACATTATAATTCTCTAGCCATATGAAAGCCATTTTAACTTATTTTTCTACAGTTCTATTCCCTCAGACTGGTGCTGAGTGTGTCCCGTCAGAAAACAAGTTGTCTGTGATTGGGGAAATGTTTGAGCTTGCCATCATTCTACTGGGTGAAATCACTGAACAACGGTGAAGGTCACTAGTGTCTAAACATTCACTCTTGAATGCAGTGTCCATTTTACCTTTTAATTAAACCTGTGTGTATGGTCCTACTTTAAAGGATACATCCTTTATTTACTTATTATATTGTCAACATAGGGTCTGAAGAGACAGCCAGAGCCAGCTTCCAACTCCTGATCCGATCCTCCTCCCTCTGCCACCCAGTGCTGGGATTAGAGGTGTGAGAAACCATGCCTGGCTCTACATTCTTTTTGAATCTAGGTAGACTTTATCTGGGCCATCTGGCAATACGAACTTTGTATCTTAGGTTTCAGGTACTTTCCTACTGTGGTGGGCAAATTCTAGCCTTCAGAAGGCATCAAAGGCGATCCCAGTGTACCCACAAGGGCAAACCTGAAACCTGGCCACTTAAAAATGATGCCAGTATCACTGGGGAGGGAATACTCTTTGGGATCATCCAGTTTTCATAGAATTGTTTCTCCTACATCTCCCACCGAGGCTCCTGGCCTTCTTCCCCACCCTAAGAACTGCCATGCTGTTGAAGCTAAGACTAGTTTCCATGAAGTAGTATCAGCTTTGTCTTGTAACTTTCTTAAATGCTTCCTGGAATTCATTATGAACCTTATTATCATCAGGGTTCAGTTCACACAGGATTTACCCACGCTTCTGCTAATCTGACAATGGCTTGGTGTAGTGGGTGAAAATTCTGTGCTACTAATGGGGAATATATTGGTTTTATTCTATCTTCTCTGACCCAGCTGTTCTCTCAGCTTCAGAAACAAAATCCCGACTGACAGGTCTAAGATAAACTATGCCTTTATAGGCCTTTCTAATACCCTTGATTCCTGGGTTTTCACTTTGCCCTCCACAAGAAAGAATTCTCATGAATATGGCACCGTGTTCAGATGCTAAGTCAGTGTGCTAATCAGTCACACAGATCTGAGCCAGTCTTGTCACATCAGTAAACTGGAAGACATCCATTATATCACCATGATGGTTCTGGGAATTGGGCTGCTTCTGAACAGCTCACAATCCTAACCAGCCTTCCCCAACAGCTAACCATCTAATGCTCTTGGATTAATTCATCTCCAGTACACATTCAGAGCTTCCTTCCATCATACGCATGCCTTTATTGTGCTATGTTCTCTTTCATTCTTAGTGGAAATGCCTGGCACAGGATCCCAGCTGGGTCAGCAATACTTTATAAGCAGTAAAGAGTGAAAAGCAAGAGGAGGTCTGCAGGCAACTCATCAAGATCAGTGCTAATTCCCGAAGGATAATGGAGAACTGGTGTTTAGATAGCCAACTTAGAGAGCAGGGCAGGGCAGGCAGGCCAGGAAGGCTTCTCATCAAGGTCAAGCCCATTACTGGAGCTTTGCTGAACTAATAGTTTAGAATTACTAATCCCCCCCATGCCACATTACAGAAAAGGGAGTTTGTTTTATAGCCTAGGAGGAACTTGAATACGAGAACCTCTGCTCTCCGACCTTTCTAGTGTAGTACACATCAGAATGTCATCCACAAGCTAGAAGGGTAAGAACTGACCAGGAAAGGAAGAAGCTGTTGGCCTCAGGTCATTGCACAGGAGAAAGAAGCAACTAGGGTGAGAGAATCCAAAGGAAAGAGCTCGGTGTTGAATTTGCTTGCTGCCTCCTTCAACAGCCATCCAAATGAGGCTCCCAAGCTTCTGGTCCATGACCGCCACTGCTCTTCTGCTCTCTATTGTATCTGATCCAATAATACTTTCCATTTAATTACCCTTAGATAGATCTAATAAGAGTGATTCTAAAATCTTGTGGGAATACTCTTTATTTCAGCCTGCTTTTGTTTGTGGAGAGAATGGGAGAGAAGTTTTGTGTATTCTTGTCCAACTTATTTGCAAGATGGGGACAGAGTGATGGGGGGGGGGAGGGTGTTGGGCAGTTCCCAGAGTTGTGCAGCCAGGGGCTGAGTCAAATGAAGCTCAGACTGTGAAATTAGACCATAATTCAGACTGTCAAATTAGACTAGAAAACATCCTGTCCTGAAGACCATAGAGGGACACGGGGTTCACTTAATGCATTAGGAAACTCAGGAACCACTGCTGTATCCTAACCATGCTTTATACAGGGATGGGTAATCTTTGCAAGGAGAAATCAGTGAGAGAGAACCTAATCCACTTAGACTGTGAGGGTCTGGCCACCCTATGTGACTCCACCATGAATCCTCCCCCCCACAGAAGCCATTTCTATGCCCCACATACTGAGTTCTTGCTGTCTCTGTGGGATCAAGTCTCTCCTCCAGGTTGGTATCACAAAAAGAAAGCTTAAGTATAACATAGTTGAGACAGACTTAGGAGCTGGGTATGGTAGCACAGGCTTCTAATTCCAGCTACTCTGGAGGCTGAGGCAGGGTATTGCAAATTAAAGGCCATCTTGGGCTATATAGCAAGTTTGAGAACAGCTGAGCAGTTTAGCAAACATCTGGTTCAAACTAAAATTAAGAGCAATGGGCAGGAAGCAGGCTGGGGAGGGGTACAGTTCAGTGGTAGAATGCTCGTCAGCACATGCAGAGCTCTGGACTCAATCATCAGAAGCACAAAATAGGCAAAAAGAACAAGAAGATGCTGGTTCCGGGATCCAAAGGTTCTTCACCAACACCCATGTGTTCTGGCTTTTTATCCAGCATTAGACTTAGCTGTGAAACTTCAGGCAAACTGTCTTCTCTGGCCTTGTTATTTTAAAACAAGAATTATAACAGCATTTTCATCATAGTGTTCGTGGCCACTTGAATGAGACGTCTCCTATAAGTCTCAGGCATTAAAATACTTAATTCCCTAGTTGGTGGAACTGTTTAGGAAGGACTGGAGGGATGGCTTTATCAGAGAAAGTGTGTGCTGGGGGCAGGCTCTGAGGTGTCAGAAGCATACACCATTGCCCATCACACTATTTCCTGCTTGCTGTTTGAGATACGAGCTCTCAGCTCGTTTCCTGACAATGTAGATGGGATTTGCTGCAAGGAACTATTTCTAAGCAGGTCCACTTCCCCTGTATCCTTTCTTTTACACTACCTCTGGTGGATGGTGGGATAGAAGGGAGATTAAAAACCATCATTAAAATCACTGTCTTCTGCTTCTGCCATCCTAGACTTGGAATCGTAAGCCCCAAATAAATTCTTCCTTCTATAAGTTGCTTGGGTCATGGTGTGTTATCACAGAGATAGAAAGTAACCAATATAGGGTTATTATGAGGGAAAATATGTGTATCTGGCAATCAGTAAAACTCAGATGAACACTTGTTGCTCTCATTAGCCTGACTCTTCCTGTTTGCTAAGATAAGCCAGTGCTGACTACTTTCAACTCTTACAAAAGCTTTGAACACACACACACACATGCAGCTCAGAGCATCATGGCAGTTAGGTGGCCCCCCACCTACATATGGGTTAGTCACACCCAAGACCATCAAGGCACAGAACCAGGGAAAATACAGAGATGGACAGGATACTGCCGATAGTTTAATGTCAACTCGGCACAAGCTAAAGTCATCTGAGAGGAGGGAGCCTCAACTGAGAAAATGCCTCCACAAGATCGGGTTGTAGCAAGTCTGTAGGGTGCTTTTGTAATTAGTGATTAATAGTGAAGGGCCCAGCCCCTTGTGGTACTGACCCTGGGATGGTGGACCTGGGTTCTGTAAGAAAGCAGGCCGAGCAAGCCAGTACATAGAACCCCTCTGTAACTTTAATTTTCTCAAAGTCCACTTTTAATGGTGGTTTTTTAAATGCCTTAACCTCTCTTCTAGCCCACCACCCAGAGGTAGTGGAAAAGAAAGGATACAGGGGGAAGTGGACCTGCTTAGAAATGGTTCTTTGGAGCAAATCCCATCTACACGGTCAGGAAATCAGCTGTTCAGTTCACTGGTCTGCAGAGGCAGCTCAGTCCACTCTTGGACACGTCACAGATAGACTAGCAGTCCAGTTCAGTAGTATCAGAATGGCAGCAGTGGTGTCATGACCTAGCCAGGCCTCAACTGAATCAGCATGAGTCAGCAGAAGGGATTGGAACCATCGGGGACACCAGGAGGAGTTCTCTGCTGTGCCTCTCTCAGTGAAGTCAAGATCAGTGACAAGTGGAGCTCAACTACATGATGTGAGGCAGATGTTAGTGAAGAATCCTTCATCATGTATCCTTTCATGTACTTGCTTTACCAAAACATCCTTTCACCTGTGTCCACTTCAGGAAAATACTCTTTTATGTGTTGGCCCCAGCAAAACACCAGCTGACATAACCGACTTTCCAAAGAAGCCTTAAGTTTCCACTTCACCCCTCCATGACCTCTGTATCAGTGCCTGCCTCCAGGTTCCTACCCTGCTAGAGTTCCTGTCATGGCTTCCTTTGATGATGAACAGCACATTGAAGGGTAAATCCTTTCCTCCCTAATTTTCTTTTGGTCATGGTATTTATTGCAGCAATAGAAACCCTAAGACACTTGCAGTGGTCGCAGAGTGAATGTGGAGCCAAGAACTCAGCTCACAAAAGGGATCTTCTTAGCGTCTGATGGTAGGGTCATTATGCTAAGATCATGACACATAAAATAGAGATGACACCCGAACGCCACTCAAACCTGACTGGCTTTTTCTCCTTCTTTTGAGGCATCATCATCTTTCTATTGTGCACATTGTAGTCTTCCCCACGTGAACAACAGTCCTAGAACATACCACTCTTGGGTGGAGTGTGGTCTTGAGACCATTTTAAACAAGGCAATTTCCCAGTGAGTTTATAAAATGTATCAAGGAGATGGAGCGAAATGACCCTTCATACTTCTAGACAAGTCACTTGAAGGAAACATAACACTTTAAAAAGTCATTCTCCAGTGACTTGAATACTCAAGGGCTTTAAGGAAGAAAGAGTTTTCACTTTGACTTGGTGACTGGGATGGGCACAGATTGTCTCCATGTCTGATGAAAAGAAGTTACACATGGGAGATATACAGTGTGTCCCTGAATCTTCCTCGTTAGGTGGACCAGGAAGCACCCATTGGACACAGTAGTGGGCTCCTGTTTTTTGAGATAGGTGGGTAGGTCATGGGGAAAGACACATCCTAAACACAGCAAGCACTGGCCCATGGGATAGAAGTTCTAAAAAAAAATTAGAGTTAGCATGTTAGTCTCCATAAGGAATCCAGTTGGAGTTGTCATAACAATTAAACTGAATTATAATCTGTAGATGAATTTTTGGACTGTTGCCACCTGCACAATATTTCTTCTAGTCCACGAACATAATACTTTTCTATTTATGATCAAATAAAAGGGAAAAAAAAAAGAGGCAACAGATAAACACCAGCACCCTTTTTTCTGCTTCCTCATCTGCCCAGATGTAAGAAAGCAACCTTGTACTCCTTGAGGAAGCCCTGGTTCCTGTCACTAAAGTCAATAACGTGTGTTATGTAGATATCACTACATAACAATTAGAATAATAAAAGCATGTGGTGATTTGAATAGGAATGCCTCCCCATAGACTTATGTGTTTGAATGCTTGCCAGATAGGGGTAGGGAGTGACACTGTTAGGAGGCGTGGCCATGTTGGAGTAGGTATGGCCTTGTTGGAGGAAGTGTGTTATTGTGGGTTTTGAGGCCTCCTATGCTCAAGCTATACCCAGGATGACACAGTCTTCTTTTGCTGCCTGTAGATCCAGATGTAGAACGCTCAGCTCCTTCTCCAGCACCATGCCTGCCTGTACACTGCCACGCTTCCCACCACGAGGATAATGAACTAAACCTCTGAAACAGTAAGCCAGCCCCAGTGAAATGTTTTCCTTTATAAGAGTGGTGGTGGTCATGGTGTCCCTTCACAGTAATAAAACCCTAAGACACAGCTTTAGAAACATTTACTAAGCACTTGAAGGGACAATTTATACCACAGCTAAAGCCTGAGCATTGCCGCAATTGCAAGAGCATCACTATATCACTATCTGACAGAGTCCTCTTCCATCACCATGGCAATAAGATTTTTTTTTTTTTTGTATCTTTGGTATTACAATAATCTCATTAACCTACTGGCTTAGAAGACTTATTACTCTGATACGTAGGCTGCATCTAATAGAACTGAGAAACAGGTTAAATTTCAAGTTGGAGAACTTGTGATAAGAGCCAAATACTTTGTCTCTGTTATGGATTTTATATAGTTATTAAAATGTTGCTAATCAGGGCAGAAGAGATGGCTCAGCTGTCAAGAGCATTTCACGTTCTTCTCGAGCATCTGTGTCCAGTTCCAGCACCCACACTGGGTGGCTCACAATAGCTTGTAAGTCCAACTCCAGGGGGCTGGAGACCCCCTGGCCTCTGTGGGCATCTATGCACAAGAGGCACACACACACACACACACACACACACACACACACACATCTTAGAATGCTGGTAATCATTTTACTTAGATTTCTTACAGTTTTTAGGCTGATGGTGTTGGAATAGCTTGTTGAAATCTCGAATGAGAACAAAATACAAATTTCAGAATACCATAGGACCTTTAGGATAGGAATGCTACTCAAATTTTAGAGTTAGCATGTTAATCTCTATAAGGAATCCAGCTGGGGTTGTCATCATGATTAAACTGAGTATAATCTGTAGAGAAATCTTTTGACTGCTGCCACCTAAACAATATTATCTTCTAGTCCACAAAAAGCCTTTCTATTTATTTATGACTTCAATTTCAGTAGCCATTTTCAGTTTTCTGAATGCAAGTTTTTCATTTGTCAGTTTTTTCCTAAGAAATTTGTCACTTTTAAAAAAAGATTTTATCTATCTTCAGACACACAGTTTGTCACTTTTGAATAAAATGTTATGAATAAGCATGATTTCTTAATTTTAATTCATTTTAGGTGGTTAAAATAATGGCCACACAATTGATTTTTGATTCTGTATTGACAGATAATATCTTTCCAAAGACATATGGAAGGTCTTATGGTAGACATGGTGAGCTAAGGTATTGTCCTATTAGAAGATCACTGCTGTCATGACACAGGATGAAGGTGGTCATATGGGGATAGAGGTAGAAGCTGGACAACCCAAGAAACTGAGAGATGCTAATAGACATTAGAAGCTAGTAGAGGCCAGGAGAGAGTCTCAAGGGGACTCCTAGAGATGTTGGGTTCCTCTCTCTCTGTCTCTCTCTCTCTGTGTCTCTCTCTGTGTGTGTGTGTGTCTCTCTCTCTGTATCTCTGTCTCTGTCTCTGTCTCTCTCTCTATCTATTTCTTTCTCTCTCACTGTAGTCAGGAGAAAACAGTTTCCCTTAATTTAATAACCTAGTAGGTGGGACTTTGTTATAGCAGTCTCAGGAAACCAGGATGCTGCTAAACTTGCTCACTGATTTTAATAGTTAAATAGTTTTATCATGGAGTCCTGAGGTATGCTATCAATGAGCTCATGTCAAGCCTCCTCCTCCATGTACCGACCCTGGGCAGTCCTGTCCCACTGTGGAACTGATCCATGATTACATACATGTTAACACTGCAACAAAGTCAATTTGATGAAATATTGTGTGACCTGTAACAGAGTTGGTTGTTCCAATCTGGAAAAACCAAAGACATATGGAAGGTCTTGAAACAAGGTTTCACTAAAACAAGAAAGTAGCAGATGACGCAGGTAGGCTGCTGCTTGTGTCCCGTGACTTTGTCTCCTGTGTATACTCTAGGTGTGATCATCAGCCTGCTTGTGTCCTGCGACTTTGTCTCCTGTGTATACTCTAGGTGTGATCATTAGGCTGCTTGTGTCCTGTGACTTTGTCTCCTGTGNTCAGCCTGCTTGTGTCCTGCGACTTTGTCTCCTGTGTATACTCTAGGTGTGATCATTAGGCTGCTTGTGTCCTGTGACTTTGTCTCCTGTGTATACTCTAGGTGTGATCATTAGGCTGCTTGTGTCCCGCAACTTTGTCTCCTGTGTATATTCTAGGTGTGATCATCAGCACAGAAAGACACAGAAGTACTAGATAATGAGTATGAATACAATTTTTTTTTTTTTGGTAGATGATGACTAATTTTTTTAAGCTATTCCAGTCCATAGTATAATTACATTATTAGACATCGTAACCAAAGTACTTAACAACAAAATTTAAAACACAGACTTATTTCCTTCTCCTGTTCTGAAAACATACGTATGAGTAACATTATGGTTATACAAGTTATTTTTAGGAACACACGCACACACACCAATTGATGAAAAAGAGGTCATGAATTTGAGTAGTCTTGTTTTGTTTTTAATTTGTGTTTCTTTGTTTCGTTTGGTTTTGCTTTTTCTTCTTTTTAATGATAGAGTTTTCCCATGTAGCCCCGGGGTATATGGAATTCACTCTGTCCACTAGGTTGATCTGGAACACAGAGATCCCTCTGCCTCCCCCTCCTAGCAGGCAGTAGAGGCTTTTCCTACTCAACACACTTACCTGATGGCTTTCCCCTCTTTCCTGAAAAATCTTGACCAAAGATCCATCCTAGCCCATAAGGTCCTCTGCTCTCTTGCCTTCAACATGCCATCCAATCCTTGGGCTCAGTTTTACCTGTCCTGACTGACATAGATATGGCCCTCCTAGACTCATGTGTTTGAATGCTTAGCCCACAGGAGGTATGGCCTTGTTGGAATAGGTATGGCCTTGCCAGAGGAAGTGTGCCACTGTGGGGGTGAGTTTTGAGGTCCTATGCTCAAGCTACACCCAGTGCAAAGACCTCCTGCAGGCAGCCTGCAGAAGCCAATCTCCTCCTGCTGTCTTTGGGTAAAAATGTAGAACCCTCAGCTCCTCTAGCACCATGCCTGCTTGGAGGCTGCCATGCTCCCACCGTGATGATAATGTACTGAACCTCCGAAACTCTAAACCGGGCCCAGCTAAATGTTGTCCTTTATAAAAGTTGCCTTGGTCATGGTGTTTCTTCACATCAATAGAAACCCAAACTAAATTCGATCTCTAGGGTTAATTCTGTAGGTAGCCCCAGTATTGACTTCCAAACACTTCCTGGATGGTTTCTCTCGAACATCTTGCTTGACATCTCAAATATAATGGAAATTTACTGGCTACCACTTATCTGGTAGGCTCTATTATATGTTAAGAGTCACCTGTAGGAAGATATTGTTAGGTATTCTTAGTTCTTGCCTATAGTTTTCTGTGCATGAGTTCCCCCTGGTCTTACCAGCTCAACTGAGCTGAAGTGGAGTCTGGGATTACCATGTATTTGGGCTCTTTCTCAGTCTGCTGTCTCTAGCCTCATTTCTGCATTCCAAATTCTACCCAGAATTCCAAGCCAAGTTCAAATGCTTTGCTGTTCTGAGGCCATTCTTTAATCCACTCCTGCCGCAGATAGACTAAATCCCTGCCCTGGTTCCCATACCTTGTGTGCAGAACCCATATCTGGCCGATCTCTGTATGTCATGTGGTAGACTATAATGCCTTGCACAGATTTATTAAGAATGTGGTGAACGGATGGACTGACCCTTGCTTGTGTCCTTTCTGTGTGAAAGATGCTGTATTAACAGGTAGATTTCATATAGGCACTGTTAATTGAATGTCTCCCTTTGTTGTATTACAACTTTTTCTCTTTAGATCTTCATATTAGTTCTTTGAGAATTTTGTCCAATGAGTTGAATTTTGACCATATCTATCCCACTTCCAACTCCTCCCAAATCTACAAACCCTTCCCACCCAATTCCTCTCCTTTTTTTTAAAAAAACTTCATTAAATTCCAGTTGTGTTGAAGCTGTATTCATGGCCATGTGTTCTTTAACTGGAGCATGGTAGAACTACCAGTGGCAACACTGAAAGACAAAGGATGCTTTGCCTCCCAGAAGCGATCGATTCCCGATAGCTCCTCAGCTGGGGGAAGAACTTCATGTCTATCTCCTCTCATACCACAACTAAGCAGGAAATAAACACAATAAAATGGAAGGAAGGCACTGGGTGGTGGCACTGGCACCCACTTCTCACCCGTGTGATCTAACAACCCCCCGTAGGTGTGTGTGTTTACATGAAGTTGACCCCCACAGTGAGACTTGGTTTTGTTCCAGTGAGATGATTCATACAGTTTTCAAACAGCTAGTCTGACACAATTGTACCATTTATTTCTGGTCTAACTATGTTCTCCTGAGAAAACAAAATTACTCAGAGAAAATTCATTAAATTTCATGGGGCTGGTTAGGCAGGGCAAAATGATCTGAAGGAACCATATTCTAATTGCATCACCATGACATTGGCACAGAGAAGCTCCTTCCACAAAATAAAGTCACACCAAGCCCTGCACACCTGGAACCCACACCAGGATCTGTGCCTGTGAATGTGGTTAGAGGTGTGAGATTCCCCACACTGTGAAGGAAAAGGCATAAAATATATAGCTACTATCTATTTGTGAAAAAAAAAATTGTATGTCCTTCAGCTGTTGATACTGGCTGTTAGAAAACCAAAAAAGAAAAACTACCTTTCCTGAAATGGTTTGTAGCACCATTTGTCCATGGTCGTTACTGTGTGCTGGTAAGGCAAGCATTTCCACTCTGTACTGCTATTTCCCCAAGCTCTTACCCTGGTGTCTTAGTCAGGGGTTCTATTTCTGCCAAACATCATGACCAAGAAGCAAGTTGGGGAGGAAAGGGTTTATTCAGCTTACATTTCCATACTGCTGTTCATCACCAAAGGATGCAGGACTGGAACTCAAGCAGGTCAGAAAGCAGGAGCTGATGCAGAAGCCATGGAGGGATGTTCTTTACTGGCTTGCCTCCACTGGCTTGCTCAGTCCACTCTCTTATAGAACCCAAGACTACCAGNCCANAGATGGCACCACCCACAAGGGGCCCTCCCCCCTTGATCACTAATTGAGAAAATGCCTTACAGCTGAATCTCATGGAGCACTTTCCCAACTGAAGCTCCTTTCTCTGTGATAACTCCAGCTGTGTCAAGTTGACACAAAGCTATCCAGTACACCTGGCAACTGTGTAATCCTTACCACAGCTGCCAGGGATGTTGGTGAGGAAACCTAAAAGCAAAAGACCAGGGTTCAGTGTGTACTACTCAATGTGAGGGTCACACCTCCAACCTCAGCAGGCTGATTCCAGATCTGCAATGCCCAAACCTGCACGCTCACTATATCCCCCAGGCTTTGCAAATGCCGTTATGCCTTAGAAATGCTGGGCTAGATGATGGAGTTTTAAAATTCACATTTTGAATAAGAACAGCACAGTGAGATGGGGTAAGACACACATACCAAATTCTGACGCACTGATTCCTAAGCTCTGGCCAGCATTGAATGTGACTCCAATAAAGAGAGACAAGGAAATCAATGAGTTGTATGCTAATACCAGGCTCGTCGAAGGCTAAGGACAGGTCCATTCTCTCTACTGTCCCTTTACCAACACAGGCAGTAGCAAAGTCATCCAGATAAATTTGAATGCCAGATGATCAAATGATAAATTATTTTTTTTAAGTATCAGTATGTCCCAAATATCACACATGACAAGTTTTATGGAAACACACACACACTATTATTTCTCTCCTTTAAATTTAACTGGGTTGTGTGAGAGTTCACATTTTTTTTCTGAACTTTAACAACGCCTTATGCTAGAATATCTGAAGAATTGTAGCGAGTGGCAAATAGAGAGTCACATAGTAGGCTGCATTACGTAGCTTAAGGCTATTCCTAAGTGTTCACACTAGCCTGTATACTAACTAGTCGTGGATAAGATGTGACAAAATATGAGCCCCTTCCCTCTGCCTAACAGGAATATCAGAACACAAATGGCAAGCAGGCTGTTGGGACAAGAGTCTCCATCACAAGGAGGGAGCCCAGAAGATAAAAGAACAGCCTTAGACAGGGACCATGTCCTAAAGAATAAAGAAGCTAAAATCTTGAAGCCTTCAATCTACTGTGTATCAATTCCAAACTCTTAAATCATTTTTTTTCTGATCTTAGAAAAAAAAAAATTAAGCTGCTGATGTAAGGCTCTTAACTGAGGCACACTCATTAGTCTTGTCTGAGTCTAGAGAAACAGACTTACAGTAATGGACCAAAAGGTCAGATCGCCAGCATCCTTAGCCCACTTGGCCACGCGCCTGGCATTGATCTTCATGCACCTCGGATGTGTGCCATGGGGTCCTGGCTGGAGAGTTAAGCTCATGCGCACTTTGCTGTTTATCAACAGATCTAATTACTCAGCTTCTTATACCATAGCGCAGAGCATCAAAGGATGAATCAGGCACACTTCAGATGGCAGCACGAACAGGAGAGAAAGGGCAGAGGGAGAGGATAACACAGAGGCTATGCTGAGCCATCAGGGTGTGGTCTTACTTGTGTGCCTGTTTTATATTGGGTTAACATTTCAGGAAACAAAAGCTCACCACATTAGTTACCATTGGGAGGCAATTGCCACCTCTCCCACTAAGCTACACCCCACCCTAAGAGGTTTGTGATTTGTTTATGGTTTTCTTCATTTGCTTTTGCTTTTGCTTTTTTGAGTCATTTAGAAAATATGTAAATCACATTGATTTCCATATTTCTAGCAAAAGAGCTTTGGCTCTAACAGCTTAATTTATCCTCACCCCGAAAAACCTTCAAAAAAATTCTCAGTTAGCAAAAAAATTCTTCCAGCAAGTGACATTTTATGATTAACTGATTCCACATAAACTAATACTTTACTGCAGAATATTCGAAGTCTTATGTTAGCCCCCTCTGGCTTTTAAGAAAGACAGTTGATCTGCAACCAAACCCTTCCCTCAAATGCTGCCCAGGGAGAGGAACCAAACTTACCAATCTGGCACATTTATGACAGGTCACAATGGTAAAACCAGGGCCCTGAGTTATCCTGAAATTGCTTAGGGGACACTGCAAGAGGAGCCATCGCTGACTGAGAGCAGAGCCCATCCGGACCCTGAATTCTGGGAAGCTCCTGGCAACAGGCAGAGAAAGAGAGAAAGGAGCTCTCCCCATCTCATCAGCGCAGGGCGGGCCATCGGTTCCAGTTCCAGCACCCCCTTGAATACAGAAAATAAATGTAGTCTCTCCTTCTCCCTCTTCCCCCCCCTCTCTTTCAGTGTGTGTGTGTTACTTATGTGATGTGTTAAATTTTCCCACTTTTAATTGTTTCTATGGAATGGCGCTGGGACATGAACCTAGGTCTTCAAGCATGCTCACATGGGCTCTTGTAGCAATTTATATCCTTACCCTATTCTTTTGCTTGTTTTGTTGTTTATTTGTTTGGCTTGACTTTTTTGTTTATGAGACAGTCTATATAGCCCAGGCTACCTTTGAACTCTGATTCTCTTGTTTCAACTTCCCACATGCTCACAGTAAACTTAGGAAATATAGTAGACCACGCCTACCATGGGATGGTGCACATTCCCAGAGTTGTATAGTAGACATTCTAGTAGACCTACTGTGGGATAGAGGGCATCCCCAGGGGTGTGAGCCATTATCATTCTCCTTTCTATACCCTTTGCATCAGTCGCACACTACCAGATGTTTTAAGAATGTGGCCTGAAGCTCTGACTACTTTCTGTCCCATCAGATCAGTGGATGGACAAGTGCTTTGCAGGCTACATTGGCCAAGCTCTTTCTTGGTGTCAGAAACATGTCTCCTCAGGAGAATGCAAAGAACTGGAGGACGTAACGGCCCAGGACTATATTGGTGATAGATTGTCTAATCTTATTTTCTTGTTTGGCAATAATGAATCCAAATAAGATTTTGCTAGTATAGGCGTACAGGCTGTACTTCATGAGCTAATACTTTTAAAATTCAATTAAGATTGAGGTGACAGCTAGGAGGCTAAACAGAGCCAGAGGGCATATTCACAGCCTAGATAAAAGCCCATCAAAGACACTGAAGTAGACATGGAGGACAAAGAGACCATCCCCCAGGAGACACAGCTGTGGATGCCCAAATACAGCCAACACTTTAAGGGTATGCAACACAACAATCAAATTTCAGAGCACACCCAAGGTGCCAAATAATCAAAAATTTGGAATAAACTTGAAAGAGAAGAACAATCGCACACCAGTCTAAGCAGCAGCAGTGGGATTTTACATTGTCTCCCAACAATGGCACAAGGTAAGGCATTGTTAACAGCTATATAGAGATTTTTTTCTCATTTAAGACACCAGTCAGATCTAGCGCTCTTCCTCCCCACATACAGATATCAAAACTGAGGAGTGGAATTGTTTAACTTAACTTGCCAATCATACTACAACAGTAAAACAGATTTTTTTCCATGTCCATCTGCCTTTTTAAGCCTTTCATCTGATTCACTTCTCACACCGCCGCCAGAGTAGTTTCCCCAAACCCTGATTTAACGGTCCGTTCTAGCTTGCTTCAGGATAAAAGCCATTCCTTTTCTTGATGTTAAGGTCTTTCCCTGTACGGGCCTACAGCTTGACCTCAGTCAGCTCTTCAACAACTCCGAGTGAACTCCTCACAGGGTCTGTGCTCGCCGACAGCAACATTGTCTTCCTAGAGCATCACTCCTCTTCACTGCCCAGGGAGCTCTGCGCCATCCTTCAAATCCCTGCTCAGATGCTGCGTCCTAGATGAGTTTTCATAAGTTCTCAAAGGCAGACCCAGTGACTCTGTACTATACAGTCACAGAGAGAACAGTATATTAAAATCCACCTTATTACAAGTTACAGTGGGGAAAAAGTCCCCAAATGGCAAAGATCAGAAAACACTCCCCAAAGTACCTTGCAGAGCACTTCACTCATAGCAGGTACTCAATTGATGTCTTGTGACTGGGGTGTCCTTGCTACTCCATTTTTTTTTTTTATTTAAAAAAACTTACTTCTTAGGGCTGGAGGGGTGGCTCGGTGGTTGAGAGCACTGGCTTCTCTTCTGCAGGACCCAAGTTTGGTTGCTAGCACCCACATTAGGGTGTCTCACATCTGTCTGTTAACTCCAGCCCCAGGGAATCTGAAAGCCTCCTCTGGACTTTTCAGATACTGCATTCACATGTATATATTAACACCTCCATAGACATAGTATGCTTTCAACCTCGATTTTTCTTTGACAGTCTCTCTCTCTCTCTCTCTCTCTCTCTCTCTGTGTGTGTGTGTGTGTGTGTGTGTGTGTGTGCCCCCATTGCCTTGTTTTATCACCCCTTTCTTTTCTTAGGAACCCTGTTTCCTCTCAATTAGCCTCCCTCTGGTTATTCCTTCCTTCAGCAACCATTAGCAGTAAACAGTGCCTCAAGGAGAGGTGAGCTCTCGTGGACACCTCCTCTATCTGTGGTGGAAAGGTGAAGGGCCTGATCTTGTACAGATATCCATAGCTGCTGTGTATTATTGATGGCAGTGGCCATGCTGTATCTGAATGGTAGCATCCCAAGTCATTCTTTCCCATTGTCCAGTTCTTAAATTCTGTCCTCTCCCTCTTCTAAGATGTTTCCTGACCCTTGGGAGGAGGGCATTTCCATGTCCTTTAACACCATTCACTTCTTATTGTCCATTAGCCTAGTTCCTTCCTAATTATGCTTTCTAAAATCCGTGTCCTCAAAATTACCGCTGAATGTGACAATTAGGGATTATAGTTGTTGCAGTTTGCCTTGAAAAAGTCAAGGAATCACACACAGGATGTGTAACCACTAAGTGACTTATGAGTTATCAAGTACATTCTTGAGCTTTCTAACACTTTTGTAACAGTCCTTGATGACCATGGTAATGTTTTGATTCCAAAATACTTATTTTTGGAACTCTAAGCATGAAAGCAGTTAAACTAACCACATGACGTTCTCTGTTTCACCAGGAAGGTCTAAGAAGAAGTAAGTCTGTGAGTGAGATGGGGAGGGGAAGGAAGGTCAGCAGCAGGCTTGTCCTTTTGTCAAGGGACTGGAGCTGGGGCATGGCTGCGCATGACTCATTACTCTGCTACATCTCAATGTGCTTGCTCACTAGCCTTAGGGCGGGAACTAAGCTAGTCATGGCCCCACAGGACACCTTGAGGAGCATTTGCTCTGAGCCTCAGCAGTGGGAAGGATGGATGGCGGATGGCTGAGAGGAGCCTGCCTTGCAACCAAGGGCAGGGCATCTAAGATCTGTGTTCATGTTCCTACACTTTTAACCTTGTTCACTGTGCTTATACAAAGCCATTTGCAGCAGCCAACAAATCAAGTTCCAGACTTCAAGGCTGGTTTCCGTCTTTGCTATAAGACTAAGCATTATTTTTTGAGAGCCATTGTTACCCTGGTGAAGGCCACTGACACTGACACCTTAAATGCAACGGCTCCTGACTCTTTGGCACTTGAGTTACAATAGGGAATAAACCACAGACATTGCAATCCTTCCCAAAGACCCCAAAATGAGACTGCATGAAATGGGAGTTTTCCTTCCTGCTAAAAGCTACATTGCACATTTCCTAGTTTGATATTTTCTAGTGTCCTGCTTTCCTTCCATTGGACAATTTCCCATCCTCTTCCAAATGAATCCATAAGCCAATCCTTGCTGACCACCCCTGGACTAATGCTCATTTTCTTATTACTACTTTACACAGGATCCTGCCCCTTAATTAGTTTGTCCTGTTTTCCTTTCGGCCACAAACACTTGCCTCCTTGTCCTGGGAATCTGCAGGCACATCTGTTTCTTCTAGACTCTAATTTCTCAGGGTAGATATTTCCCTCTCCCTCTCCCTCTGTCTCTCCCTCTGTCTCTCCATTTTCTCATACATTCCTGGTGGTGATACTATGCTTTGCATACTATAAATGCTTTAAAAATTGACTTTAGCACCAGGGAGTGAATTACCTCAAAATGAAAAAACATTTATCCTCCGAAGAAACAACTCATTAGAGAATTAAATATTTATTCTCTCTTCTTCCAGTTCAATTAACAATGTTATCTGTGCACACAGGCAAATGTACACACAGTGTGCCTTAGTTAACCTAAGTCAGTCTTTTGGCAAACACAAAGACAGGCTCAACCTCACAAATAATTAAAAGATAAACTGGGTCATACTTTGTTCCTGGTTTTCCTTGAGAAAACTGACGTGATGTTTAGTAGCAAATGAAAATTTATTTTGTAAATCCATATCCACAAAAGTGCCACCAAGCGTGGGTCATGTGCCCTCCTTTTCTGATTTTGTTCCCATTGCTATGACTTAGTGTGGTAATTATATTACAAAGCCATTATCTGATGAAATGAGAATGGCAAAACAATTTAAATGCTTGTCTAAAGAGACTCTGTTAGAATGCAATTATGAGTGAAATTACAATGGCAAAATAATTGAAATGCAAGTCTGGAAGGCAAAGTCGTAAAACCATTAAAGCGCCTGTGTCAGGGATTCACCCTTGAGTGTGACCAACTCCTCCTGGGGACTCTGATCAATTCACTAAAGCAGGCAACACTCATAGACAGATGGAGCGATCCAGGTTCCTCTTTTCCTGCAGTGTTATCTACACTTTTCAATGGCACCTGCGGATGTGTCTCCTCACCAGGTGCAGGCTTATGTGATAGACTGATAAGGGAACAAACACTATGCAATGCTGTGCAATCCAGCACCATGAAGGTTATGGAAGAAGGGCAAGCCTGGCCTAGGCTTTTCTGTGAACTCTCCAATATAAATGCTAGCATCATAGAATGAAAAGGGTTTCTTTCCAAATACAAGTCTGCAATGGTTAACTAAACATGTGGGTACAATTCTAAGGATCTGACTTGACACGTTCTGCTGAAACATTCCCTTAGCAAAGTCTTGAAAGTTCTTGGACAACCAGGCTCACACTGATACACTTGCTCACCAAAGGAAAAGAAAATCAACAAGGAAAAACAGTGCCAGATACAAGCGATCTGCTGAAATAATTTGATGACTAGCTAAGCTTTCCCCTCTAAGGCATGATGATGTCTGTATTTTGATGGTTGAACATACACAAATCTGTCAGCAAAAGTATGGAAGTTATTCTTCCAACTTCCACCCTGTGGCCCCTTGCAATCTGCTTTTAGGGACTCGGCTCTTTCACTCACACAGGAGGAAGCAAATACCCACACAGGAGGAGCGAATTTAAAGAACAAAGAGCTTTAAAGGAATTAAACAATGTTGGTCCTAATTTCCTCTGTGCTGTCAAGAAAGTTGGGAATCAACATCTAATGGTACACATTTCTTTGCATCAATGATTATGACATTATTTAATAAACTATATATCACAAAACAAAAGTTATATGCTTTCTGTTTCTCAAGCTTAGTTTAAAGACATCTCCTGGAAATAATAGACACTAGTTGTCTAATTTCTTTAATAGACTCTCAAGCATGTAAAGACTACAAACATGCTCTCAGAGACACAGTTTGTAAGAGGAGCTTGAAAACCCTTCTGACTTAATGTATCAAGGAGTTCACATGGACACTCACACTGTGTATATTTCTTCAACATATCTCAAGAATACTAACTACAGCTCCAAAAGAAAAGAAACCCGAGTTCATGATGAGCTGGGTATAAAAATCAAATCTGATGTCTAGACAACTTACAGAAGACATATTGCAAAACATGGATTTGAATTATTAATAAAATTTAAAATTAATTTAAAAAACCATATTAGAGAATGAGGTTTGTCCAGCTTAGGTACAAACCCTGAAAACCAAGTTATAATCACCTACAGAAACTTATATTACAAAGCTAATTGGGGAAAAAACAAGCAAACAGTCTCATGGATCATAGGGAAAAAGCATCAGTGTTTTAAAAACAAATGACAGCATTAGATGCAATATTTGAAACCAACATTTACCATTTTTCTAG
This sequence comes from Mus pahari, assembly GCF_900095145.1. NCBI lineage: Eukaryota > Metazoa > Chordata > Mammalia > Rodentia > Muridae > Mus > Mus pahari. The sequence continues at coordinate 27,192,987 of NC_034600.1, forward strand.
ACTATACCTCTATTTAGAAAGTGTCGAGTCATTTTCCTACAAAGGTCCAGGGAACGAACCCAGGGTCCTGCACATGTTTGGCGAGGGCTCTACCATTGTGCTACATTCCCAGCTACACCATTGACCTCAGTAAAGGAGCCACCACTGTAAGTCTATTCTGCCATGAACCCATGTGACATATAAGAATGTGTTGCTTCCACAAAGGCTATAACCATAATGGTGACCCAAAGACTGCATTGCTAGTGATGTCATAGTTATCTCAGTAGATTTTAGTGATAAAAATGAAATGTACATGTAGTGATGCACTTCCCATTAAATGTCACACAACTTTTCCTAGAGTAGGTTAAAATGAATTTCTCTAACTTACCTTTAAAAATGCACATAACTAGGTGGTAATGATGGCTACATAAAGCCTGAAGAAGTCACCCAAAAAGTTAGCTACGGAACGCAAGTGACTCTGTTCAGGTGCTCACTATGCAATTTCTCTCCTTCTTTTGAAGTTAGAAGATTTGTCATTAAAAATGGCTAGAAAAATGCAATGCTTTAAATCAGTGGCTCTCACCCTTCCTAATACAGCTGGAACCCCTTAATACAGTTCCTTATGCTGTAGTGACCCCCCAATCATATTATTTTTCTTGCTACTACATCACTGTAACTTTGTAAATATCTGATATGCAGAATATCTGATATGCAACCCCTGTGAAAGGGCCATTTTACTCCCAAAGGGAATCACAACCCATAGGTTGAGAACTGTTGTTCTAAATGAAAGTTATTTACGCTGTGCTCCATAAATAAAGCATTTCAGAGTTGCTTCACTACGTAAGGCACTCACCTAGCCATCCAGATCCTGAATTTGGTATGCATAGGTCCGTCTCCGCACTGGGTAACACGAAGCCCACCACAAACACCTCCACGCCATCTGCCATGAGAGCCATGCCCAGGACGAAGAAAAGGGCCCACTGGAAACGGCCGTGGCCACACTCTTGGATTATCAGCTCATACTGCTGGGCGAGCTCTTCCTCATCAGCCTTCCTCTCTGACTCCAGCTCTCTGCGGTCCTTGTATTCATCGCCTTTGGGCTGTCCTACGGACACGATGCTGTCCTTCCCTTGGTTCGTGCTGGGGATGCCCTGGTACTCCCCTTCATAGATCTCATCCTCCTCATCGTGACCTTCAGTGGCCTCACTTGAGCCTTCGTCATCATTGGCCTCCGCACTGTAGGTTTCGCCAGGAGGGTAGTAGTCGTCATCGTCATCTTCATCCTGGAACCGACTGTAGGACCGCTGGGTGTATTCATCCTGGGCCCGGTCCACTGCCTGGTTCACCTTCTTCACCGTCTGCTTCTTCACCTCTTTGGCAATGTCCTTGGCGCCCTTCATCAGTGAAGTCCTATCCTTGTAGGAGTCTTCCATTTTCTCTTGGCTGATGGGCAAGGTGCAGCAGCGAAGAGTCCGCGGAGAGTGTTCAGCAGCTCGGCTGCAACAGCATCATCCACTCGCGGTCCAGAATAGAGCTGCACAAGAAGAGCCAGGAGAGATGCAAATTATTAGTCCTATCCCTCCGAGCACGCGGGCTCTTCTCACTGTCCCACATATGAAGGCACAGAATGCACCTTTCCTGCTTTGATCCCCCGCCCCACACATGAACACTGTTGCTTCTCTGCTCAATGGCAACCAGTGCCTGGAGTAGCTGGCTAGGGTTGTTACTATAGTTTTTGTTTTTTTTAAAAAAATTGTTCTTAGATAATGCTACTCAGGTGTTCTATCGAGAATAAAGCTAATTTCCTTATAGCTTTTAAAGTACAAACATCATGTCTCAACCACACTCCTGGCCATGTCCCACACTCTAGTACTTGGACAACACAAACTGGACTCGGAGCCGGTAAGGTTGTTTTTTATTTTTTTTAAGGAGGGGCACTAAGTTGGGTGGATAGGAAGGTGAGGGGTAGATCTGGAAGGAGTTAAGGGAAGAGGAATGATTATGATAGTGATCAAAATAAATCACAAGAAACGCTTTAATAATTAAAAAAAAATTAAATGGCTGTAAGGATATACCTTGACTCACAAGCCACACAGACTCATAAAGCATACACATATACACTGTAAAGGTATGACTGGATGAAACTAGAACCCCTCCTCCCCCAAGCTTGTTTCCTTTTGCTGAACAGCTCATTGTACAATTCTCAGTCTTGCTTCTAGACGAATTATAGAGTATAATGGATACTATGCACCAGGCCCCAATTTTCATTGAAAATCATAATTCATTAAAAACCAATGGGCTAGAAAGATGGCTCAGTAGTTGAAGCTCTTTCTACACAAGCAAAGAACTGTTCTTTGGATCCCCAGATCCTGTGGAAATGCTGGGTGGCAGCATGCCTGTAACTTGAGTCTCCAAAGGTGGTGGACAGAAGATCCTTAGATAATGCTGACTAGACAAGTGAGCCATATTGGCCAGCTCTGGATTTGACTAAGAGATTCTGCTTAAAAAAAGAATATGAAAGACACATCAAGGAAGATTTCCAAAGTAAATCTCAGGCTTCCACATGCACAGGTACACACATGCATGTGAACACACACACACATATATACACACACACACACA
>NC_034600.1:27195632-27197300 GCF_900095145.1 Mus pahari
ACACACACACACACACACACAAACACCGCACACAGACACACAGACACACAGTCATACACCACACATATATACATACACATACTGTGAACATACAAATGTCTGGTTTGGTGCTTACTATACCATGTATGTATGAAGCACTTTATGTGCATCCTATGTTTTTCCTAGTTCTTTCAATCTTATAAAATAAATGTGATAGTCTCCATCTTTCAGATGAGAGTACCAAAGCATAAATGGATTAGCAAGTCCAGGATGACAGGGCTTGTGACAAAGCTGGGGCTCTCTCAGATGGGTCTAAGGCCAAGGTTTGTGCCTTACCCTCATCCACCTTACTTGGTGCTCCCACTGGGGTCTGAGTAGGTGCTCCAGTCTGCTTTCTATTCTTTTCCTCCCTATACTAAACTTGTTTACCACCTCTCCTCTGACTCATGTTGTGGCTTTACAGAAAAAGAAGTTGGAGTTACTAATGATATCTTTCACCAGTGATGCCTTTAAATGAACAGTGATTCCCAAGTGCAGTCTTGTTTTTACATAGAAATGATCCCAGTACGGTGCCTGTCTTTCTAAAGATAATATGATGAAGTTAAATACGGTATTGTGATCAAGAGGTCAGGATCCTAGGCAAAGCCTTGAGAATTCCCCAATCTCCAGGGGGCACGTGAGGTCCTTTCTTACTCTTTTGCTGTGAGATGACAGTGGTGATTCTGCATTGTAGTGAGGGTTAAATGACTTGCAGTTTACACTGTTTTTAGGACAGAATTTGACATCTATGAAGTCAGGTTGCCTAGAGGCAGAGCCTCCCATCAGGAGTCAGATGCACATCTTTTAGGAAAGAATAAGGGTCAAAGGTCAGGGAGGGCCGTAATGAGCAGAAGACTCAGTCATGCACGATGTAAGCGAAGACCTCAGTATGGTCTTTCAGAAAGATGCCAGACAATTAGTGATGTCACCACCACCCAAGCTTTCTCACTGCCACCCCTGTCAAGTGTCAGCTCAGGGCACCTATGGGTGACCCTGAAACACAGGTGCTTTCATCTCTCTGCAGCTTTAGCTCTGCGGGGGCAGTCTTTGAAAAGAACAGTCAGAAGATGGAAACAAGGCACAGAGGAAAGCCGGGAGAGCACCGAGAGAGGTCTCCAAGCACAGAGAGAGGTATCCAAGCATGTGTTGGCTGCCTAAGAAAGTATCCCCTCCGGTGAGCGTGCCGTCATCTTTCCTGCATTGGCAGGACTGGGGGTCAGACTCAGGCTCTGAACAGGCTGGGCAAAGACACTGACACAGAGCTATAGGCAGTCCTCACGCTCCTGTGTAAATGTCCTGATCATCATGCTGAGCCACAGAGCTCATAGCTGACTAAAACTACATTTTCAGAGGTGAGAATTAAAACAAATAACTTTACATCAAATGGCATCTTCTCTATTAAATGATAGGCACATTTTGCACAAATATAGAGAAGATATCCTGTATATATCAATGCAAGTTATTCTGGTAAGATGTGTGATGTATGACTCTGTGTGTGTGCATGCGCGTGCACCTCCCAAACACATTTCCTCTTTGGGTGGTTCACAAAATAGCATATACCTAGTAATGCCACATAGTATTTTAAAGTTGCTTCACACAAGTTCCCATCACACACATGCATGAACACACACACACACACACACACACACA
>NC_034600.1:27197305-27228239 GCF_900095145.1 Mus pahari
AGATAGATAGATAGATAGATAGATAGATAGATTCTGTTTCTTCACAGAGCCTCCACTTTCAGTCTTTCCCTCTCTTGTATCCCTCATCAGCCATACTACAAACAGTTCCCGGGATGGAGGAATAGATAACTGTTATTAAAAGCTAAACATTGTATGTGCTTTTCAGATGCTGGGACAGCACATCTTTCTCATATCTGCCTTTACACAGACTTAAAAGGGTGGTGCACTCATTGCATACTGGCGCCCATAACAGCAGCTAGTCTGTTTCTCCACAGTGAATGTCAGGCCAGATAGCAAACCAGGCAGTCCCACTCCGAAGCTCACCGGTTTAAGCAGCGGATCAACTACCTTTCAGTGAAACTGTGAGCCTGTGGTGGAAATGAATCTTTGTTAAAGAAGAGCACCACACCAGGAGCCTGGGGATGATCTGGATTTCTCACAAATTCCTGGTATGCAGGGATTATGCACAGGGGATTATTATGAAAGAACTTAGTTCCCAGAGGTAGGGAGAATGGAGAATAGAGAGCGGTTACTAAAAGCATGAAGAGTTTTCATTTCCACAAAGTGAAGGGGTATGAAGAAAGAGGTTGATGATAGTTGTATAATATTCTGAGCGTGCAGTTAAAGATGATTAAATGTTTATTATGTTTACTTTTCACAATAAATATGCCAGAAACAAGAATTTTAAATATACTTTTATTAAATCCTTGATAATTTTGTACTATGTATTTTGATCATACTCTCTCTCTCCCCCAACTCTTCCCAAATCCACCCCCGACACTTCTTTGTGTCCTTTAAAAAAAGAGAAGATGTCAGCTCATAGAAAATATCCTGGAAAAATCATTTAAAATTATATAGAATCAATCTCTGGGTATCTCTTTCTGTTTCTCTCTCTTTGTGTCTCTTGCATGTGTACACACCTGCTCTTGCACACACATGCACAGAATCATGTATGTTTCTACAACCTAGAGATACTCATCCTTAACAGTGTTCGACTTTGAACACTTAGACTGTGCAGAGGCGAGAACATGGAGCACAGAGCATGGAGCACGGAGCAGGGAGCACAGAGAGTGGAGCACGGAGCAGGGAGCACAGAGCATGGAGCACGGAGCAGGGAGCACAGAGCTACTCACTGCACATGTGTACTTGAAGCCCAGCTCAGATCACTTTAGCATTTCTAACTCTTCCAGTGTGTAATTCCCTACTGGTGTCAGTGGCTCTCTCAAGTCATACAGGACTTTATGGCTTGTGTTGTCTACTTTGGCTGTCAGGACACCTTCTAGAACAATGTCACTTGTGGATCTCCAGCAACCCCCCGAGGTAACACTAGGAAGCTGTGAGCTTCTATAACAACAGAGTGGTTGTTCGGCTTCATCCTCGCACGAATGGACAGTGGTCTTTTGCAGGAGCTATGGGGTAAATAGTAACATCACTTTTCTAGTGGATGATGGCATGTCCTTGCAGATGCTTGTGTTAGCGAAACATTCTCAGGCTTAGCTTCTAATATTTTACTAACAGCTTTAATCACAAAATGAAAGCTCCTCTATCATTAATAGGTTTTAAAATTGAATGCAGGTCTTAAAAAATAGAACTACTCTTTACAGGTTACATAGCATTGTTAAGCCTCCTGTGGGTTTTCTGTTTTTGTTTTTGTTTTTTTTTAAATAGGATTTTGCGATCACCTCTGCTATAGCCCCAAATGGGTAACAAACTGTTGAACTAGTTTGCCTATCATTTTCTCTCAGTAATTCTGGATTCCAAATTGTGTACAGCTGCTGTGAGACTTGAGGTTTCCATCTTGGATAAGTGGTAGACAGCTGTAAGCTGTTCTTTTACCAGGCAGAGGTGGACAGTGTTTTCCCATCTCCCAGTCTGCCTGTCAACCACACTCTGGTTACAGTCTTGCAACAGTCTCAGTCCCCATGCTTTCATGTCCTCCTTTTGGTTACATTCCCTGAGGATTTCTTTGTCCTTCAGGGATCAGTCATTTTGATCAGTATTTTGAAATACTACCCAGGCCATGGACAAGGGTATGGGGTCGGGAAGAGCAGACTGGAAATGCGTTCAGTCCGGTGGATGCTTTTATAATTTGCTTTGATATTGCAATTTTCTCTAGCTTTTAAATATTATTCTACCACTTTAATTTACACTGGGCTATAATTCATCTGCCCTGACTCCTGCCATTGGGCAATTAGGCAGTTTTTTTACTATTAGCAATGCATGCTGAGAATTCCTGAGGCCAAAAGGAAAACAGAATTTTGGTAATTTTAAAATCATTGCATTGTCATATGGGAAGGTTAGAAGGGTGATCCGTTTTCCTGTGTTTTTGCCTAGTCTGGAAGTTGGCGGCTGGGATGAATGAAAAGCGTATTTTAGCATGTTAAGTGGCATTTGACCTCTGGTTAAAATGAACGTTTCTCATGAAATGTTTATCCTGTGCCATTCCCATTTTGGGTTGACAGTAGGTTTAGTGGTGACTTCCAGAAAGACATGTCTGTGTTTTAGCTACCATTTATAAGATATATAAATGATATCTTAGCTGAAAAAGTAAGTAATTGTGTTAAAATATTGAGATAAAACCTCCCTGGACTCTGTAGTTATGCCAAAGATCTAGGGACAACAGTCCTTGTGAGAGAGGACAGGAAAGACATGGAAGGGAACCAGTCCAGGTTGCAGCAACAGCTAGAAGCCAAGGGATCCCAGAGCCACCCACCCTGAAGGACAAGGAAGGCATCTTTGTTAGAGAGGCTGTGGTTCTGCTAATACCTCCAGGCTGGGATTCTGGCCTCTAGAGCAGAGATAAGATAAATTTCAAATCACTCAGTTTATAGCAATCTGGTAGGCAGACACAAGACATTAACACCGTCTTTTGCTTATTGAATTTTAAGAGGAACAGAAGTCTTTGTGTGTGTGCTATAAATATTTTTCTCAGATTGTCTTATCCACAATGAATTTTTGCCATGAATAGCTATTATAAATCATTTTATATAATCTACTTAAGTAGGTTCTCTGTTAGTATTTTCTGCCTTATTAGCAAATTTATTAGGGTCGTGTTGAGCTTCTAACATATGCATCTATAGAAGAACTAATTTTTGCTTTGTTGTTGAATATTTAGTTCTGTAACTTATTTTGTATATTGTATGAGGTAGGGCTAGCTACTAAATATTTCAGAAACAATTATGAAAACATCCCCATGGCAAGAAACAAAGTTCTTACAGGTGTTCGTGCCTCTTTAGACCTCCATTCTGCCTCAACGATGGCTGTCTACTGTTGGCTGGGCTTGCTTGATCTTTTCTTTTGCTATATTTTATACCAGTGCATGCTCCCCTCATGGCTCCTCCTTTTCCAGTATATTTTTATTATTTTCATCTGCATTCTCTTCCAAATAAGCCTTAGAGTTGCTTAGCCATTTTTTAAAGAATTCTCCATTAATGTTGCACTAAGTTTAAAAATTAATTCCAGAACTCAAGTCTGATAGTCAACTCACTCAATGCATATAAATATATTATCCAAGCCTTCATTAATTCTACTCAGTGACATTTATATAGTTCCCTATTGTGCCAATTATTTAATAAACAAAGCATATACATACATAATACATGTACTTAAGATTTTTATATTGATTTGTATATTTGCTTATTGGTTTCTCAGACTATGGCATATACTCTGACCACAAGCTCTTGTTCCTGTCAGACACATCAGAGGATCTGATAGCTGTCTCCTCCGGAACATCAGCATCTATGGAAGCATCCATCCAGGAACAGATGAGGTTAGCTGCAAAGACTGAGTCAGACTCACAAGAGGATAATTCAGCAGGTGAAGTCTGAGAACACCATGTTCACAGATACTGCTCTGCAGGAGGAACTGGCAAACAGACCTAGGACACCTTCAGTAGAGCCCACAAAGCGTTCAATACTCCTAGATTCAGTCCCCAAGTCACCAGTAACATCTTATGACTTTTTGGAGAAAAACAGATGCCCAAGAAGAATTCAAATAGTTTACATTATGAAGAATACTCAGATAAAAGAAAGAAAAAAAATTCAACCACAAACAACTCCTATTCGTGAAGAGTAGAGAAACATTCACTTCCATCGAATGACCAATGACATTCTCACAGAGGGTTTCCCCACATTGAGAGACTGCCAGGTTTGAAAAGGGCCAGCTGTGAATCCTCCTCTTCCACTGGGACCCCAAAAATCACATAAGGGGAACTCAGTGGGCAAAGCCAGGAGCTGAGTTCCTTTCAGAAAGCCTGGCCTGGAAGGTGTGTAGCTGGGGTGGGGGAGAGCAGGAGCTCCTGGAAGGTGTGTAGCCGGGGTGGGGGAGAGCAGGAGCTCCTGGAAAGTGTGTAGCCGGGGTGGGGGAGAGCAGCAGATCCTGGAAGGTGTGTAGCCGGGGTGGGGGAGAGCAGGAGCTCCTGGAAGGTGTGTAGCCGGGGTGGGGGAGAGCAGCAGATCCTGGAAGGTGTGTAGCCGGGGTGGGGGAGAGCAGTGTATTTCATGACGCTTGTGTATTTCCACAATGACTAAAGATCATTCACAGCTGGGCGTGGTGGCGCACGCCTTTAATCCCAGCACTTGGGAGGCAGAGGCAGGCGGATTTCTGAGTTTGAGGCCAGCCTGGTCTACAGAGTGAGTTCCAGGACAGCGAGGACCACACAGAGAAACCTTGTCTCGGAAAACCAAAAAACCAGACAACAACAACAACAACAACAAAAAGATCATTCACACCCTACTTATTAGGGACTGGTGACAGGTATATCAGGCATTATTTTAGGAGCTGAAAATCAGAAACTGAACAAGACACACTAAACCTCTGGTTGCATAGAATTTCTTCCTCAGTCATCACAATGGGGAAAAAAAAAAAAAAAGAACATATTCCATGCAGCAGTTAGTCCTAGAAATAAAAACAAGGCAGGGTGGGAACTCAGAGCAGCACGGCTCTGTGGAACTTCCATGTTGATGTTCTATATTTGAGTTGTCACTTTGAAACATAGTGACTACACATAGCTAGTGGCTGCCCAAAGGCATCACCAGGGATTGCCTAGTGGAGGAGGAGGAGGAACTATAGGAGGCGTGGTCCAGGGAGTGCTGATTGGCAGGTGAGCTTGAATAAGAGCTGACTCCAGCTAGAGCCGACTCTAGCTAGTCATGCTGCTACCCAGGGGCTCAGACACAGAACATCAGGCTGAAAGAATGAGGGCTGTCCAGTGGGGAAAGTCAGAGAAGGTGGGTAGCCAAACATAGTCGAGGGTGGGGGAGAATCAATGAAGTGACTAGGGACAGAGCACTGGGGACTTTGAAGGTTATGGGAATAGCCTTGTGCTTGAGTCTTAGACGAACACAGAGTACAGAAATACATCAGTTCATTTTCCACTGCTATAACAAAATGCTGTAGCCTGTCTACTCAATAAAACCTAGAGTTTAGCTTAGAGTTTCAGAGGCCAAATGCCCAAGATCATGCAGCTCTCTTTGTTCCACCTCTCACAAGGCCCCCCCCTTAGCCAAGACACAACACGGCAAAGAAGCAGAGAGGAAGATGGCTGCAAGCAGAAGAGATTCCACGCTAAGTCAGTAAGCCAAAGGCCAGGAAGGAGCCAGCCTTGCTCTATTTCTGATAACTCACTGCTGTGAGTGTCAGCTCCTTTCATGAGACCAGCATTAATCCTTTGAGGGCAGTGCCATTGCAATGTAATTCTATTCACACTCCACCACTTCCTGAGGAGTGCTCTGAGGATCAAGTTCCATGAGCCCTGAGAGGGTGAACCGGAAGCAGGAAGTGATGGGATCTAGAAGCATACAGCTCAGTGGTGCAAAACAAGGGCTTCCTTTAGGGCTAGCTTCTCCCAGTCACTGGAGACACGGTATCTTTGCTTGATCCCATTAGCTCTGCCCTTTGACATTTGTAGACATGTTTATTGTGACTACAACCATGTTATAATGAATCAATGACTTGTATGTGTTTCATGTCCTTAGAGGCAAAGTAGAGGAAGGAGGACAGACGAAAAGTCAAAGCAATCAAAAAAAAAAAAAAAAAAAAAAAAAAAAACCAAATCCGGCTGAGCCCAGTAGCTGCTCCATAAGTACCGGGATAAAACTGGAGTCCTTTATTCTCTAGTTGTAAGGGAATAAATGGAAGTAGAAGAAAAAAAGAAATTAATACCACTGTTACAGGATACTTCATGGCACTGAGAGCCCTGAGGTTGTGTTGTCTACTGGAAAACCTGTTTCTAGTTGTGGTGTGGCTCAGCCCTAGCACACACTTTTAATTCAAGAGTTTCCAGTTTATTGCCAACAGAATTAAATAAAGTCAACCACAGATCAAGAGGTGGGGCAAGCAACCAGTTGACAAGAAGTGAACATGGGGGGAAAAACCCACCAAGAGTAAGAGGGAGTCAGGGGGATGAAGAGAGACACACAGGAAGAGGAAGGGAGTGTCTTTCAATTTTAGGGGTTTTTGGAGATGGTGTGGAAAAAGAAAACATTCTTTTGTGGTGTTGGCTGATGAGGAAGGTCAGCTGGGCGATTTCTCTGCCTCTCTGAGCTAGCAGGCTTTCACCACAGCTTCTGGCTCCTGAGTCTTTACTGGTAAACTCGAATATTTGGGGCTCTGTTTTAAAAACAACACATCATCTATAAGTTAGAGATGTCTACCTTGTATGTTTAAAGGTTGCTATAGAGCCAGCTAAATACTCATTGACCTAAAGATGAAAAACTAAAAGCAGTCATATCTCCCATCTATTCCTTCAGTACACAGTTGCTCCCCAATCCTTACAAGAATTCAGCATCCTTTGAGAAATAGGCGGCTCAGACATCTTGAAATAAGCTATGTTTTAGACATAAATGGTGGTCTTGTTTAGGAGTCATATACACACATGGGCCCCAGCACTGCTTTTGTCCTTATTAGCCTGACAGCACTAGTTTGAAATGGGCAAGAACAGTGATTTAAGACTAAAACAAGAAAGGCCACACTTGGCCAACAGGATCTTCTAGCTGGTGAATGTCAGTTTACTTAGAATGTCTAAAGAATGGAAGAGTGTAGCTTGTAGTCAGAATTCATCACTTAGCAGTGATGCTGAAGTTTCCTTTCTAGGATGGAAAGAGTGATGGATGGAAAGTGATAACTGGCTAGGTTGGCTGTGCCCTGCCCCACCCTAAGAGCATAGCTGGATGTCAAGGGACTGAGACTCACTCTCTCCATAGTTTACCACTGCCATGTGTGCCAAGGTTTGGCCCACAAAGGAAAACCCTAATAGGCATGTCTGCTTCTAGTTTGTCTGTCCATCCTGCTGCAAGAACCAGGGTCATGTGGTTGGCAACTTTGTAGAGATTTGGTGCAATTTGAAAGCATAGCCAGAGCATCACCTCTGCCTCCTTTGCATCAGCTTGATTGGAGGCAAGAACTTCCCCAGACCCCAGTTAAGCCCCTGGAATGTCAACAGGTGAGCTGGTGTGCTTTTCCCTCAGTATCTCATGGTTTCCTTCTGCTTTGTCTAAGTTTTACTTGGTAAATATTTCATTTTGCCAGGTTCCTGGAAGTGGTCACAAACGCAGCTGCCTGTGTTTACTTGGGCACCACCTGAGCACAGAGACAAATTCCCCAGAGCACTGTCCCCATGGAATACCCAATGCCTTGTTTCCCTAGCTTGTGGTCTCCAGAAAGCAGGGGCCAGAGCCTCCCTGAATATCACCATAGGTACTCTATGACTCTAGGGAGAAGCAGCTTTGGGACCAAGATGGTTATTGATGCACAAATTCCCCACAGAGCTTGGAAAAAGCAAGAACACTGGACCAGCACAGGACTCTATGCTCTGTGTGTTTTAGCCAGGGTTCAGTGGGTGCACAGCAGTCCTGTGGACTGAGAAACGGGCCTGGAGAGGCAGGTCTTTACTTCAAAGATTCTCTCTCTCTCTCTCTCTCTCTCTCTCTCTCTCTCTCCCTCCCTCCCTCCCTCCCTCTCTCCCTCCCTCTTTTGCATGTATGTGCATGTGTGCTTGAGTGTGTGTGTGTGTGTGTGTGTGTGTGTGTGTGTAATTAGAAGAACAATGTAAGACGTTAAAAGAATCACTGTAAAAAAACACTCTCCTTTCTGTTTTCTAGTAAAATCTTTACTGTCTTGGGAGAAAAGAGCTGCTGAACTAATTCATTCACAACATATAAAGAAAAGACGGGGTGCTTCTCCCTCCTTGGAGACATTTCTATCTCAATTACAAAGTTAAACAAGTAGTGTAAGTTGCAAATGCTTAAGCTCAGAGGTTGGCTCTGAAGGTTGGATTTTGGAGGACAGGAGGTACTTCTGCACTGAGGGCCCTCTACTTGGGCTACTGAATATCACATCAGTATACGAGAACTGATCTGCTCCCAAAGTCACAAGGAAAGTCAGAAGCCATCCAGGCACATGGATGGATTCCAAGTTCTATAAGGGAAGGGGCATTGTTTTGGCTCGTCTTGGATTCTTAACGCCTGAGATGATCTCAAAGCTCACGGCATGCAGCAAAGTGATCTGCTGTGCAGTGGGTGCAAACCACCCACAACTGTAAGCACACAGAAGTGCAATAAAGGTCTCTGGGTGCTCTTCATCCAGGGACGTTACTTCCTGCGGGAACACACTCCAGTCAATCACCTTGCAGAATCCTAGGGTCTACACACTGATACTATGGAGTGGGATAGGGCCTAAATTGGTCTAATTAGCCCAAAGGTAGACAAATAGAGGTGCTCACTGGCTAGTGAACACATGTAATAAGAATTAAATATAGATTTAAAGTAAACCACAAAGCCTACAATCCAAACCTAGCCTGAGTCTTTCGCACACATTCATGCTGGATATTGGGACTAGCTTGTTTCTCGAGCCATTCACCTTTGACCTCATGCACCAAAAGTAAGATGGTTTTTGCTAGCTTTGGGGGCTCCAAACCCACTGCAAATTGCACCACAGAAGAGCTCATTCCTGACCAACAGAAAGACATGATTGGCAACTGATCATATACAGGGGTGCTCCCAAAAATTCATTACAAGAAAAACTTACAAGTTTTTCTTAAAGGAGGAAGAAAGGAAGGAAGGAAGGAAGGAAGGAAGGAAGGAAGGAAGGAAGGAAGGAAGGAAGGAAGGAAGGAGAAGATGCAGCTAAGGACATCCTGAAAACGTCCATCACCTTCTCCCGATCTCTGAGCAAGTCAACTTGCCTTAAATAACATCACATGTCACCTGAACACTCCAAGGGCATCCTGTTAGTGTTACTGGTCCTATCTTTGGCCCTTTGATGTCTCTTCTCCACATGTAAGTCACAGAAATCCTTCTAATCACATGACAGAAGACATTACTCCCCTCTGTAAGACCTGAAGTGCTTCCTTCCTGTGCCCCTGGCCCCATGTGACCTGATCCAGCTCCCTACTTTCACTGTCCACCATTGGCTTCTCTCTGTGCAGCCATACTGACCTTCGACATGCCAAAGCTCCTATGCCTCTGAGTTCTTGTGCTTGCTATTTCATCTTTTTGGAATGTTCTTCACCCGGGTTCACTGCTGGAGACCCCCTCCTAACTTTTTTTCTGGAAGGTAGGCCCAAGTGGGTCAGGAAGATCATCTTCAGCTACATATAAAGTTCACTTTACAAGAATAAATAAATAAATAAATAGATAAATAAATAAATAAATAAAATAAGCTAAAAGTGGCACCACATAGAGTCATAGGCCATAGTGCCCCTACATCACCATTCGTGAGCAGTACCCTTGATCATATTCAACTCTGACAACACAGTACACAGAATTAACTGTTCATTGTCTGACTTACCCCACACGATAACCCTCACAACAAGCAAGACTCTCCCTGGGTCATTTGCATCTAAATCCTAACACCTAAAAGAACATGAACATATCATAAAACCACTTGTTAAACGAACAAAAATAAACAACATCAGGCAAAGACACTCTCAGGCAAAGATAAATGGTATTTGCTGGCCTTCTCAGAACCTTTGAAATGCTAACATGCATCATGTGTCTCCAAAGGAGGGCCAGTTACCATGACCGAATCAGACCTCTGAGCTCTTCCCCAGCAAAGCATCCCCCAGGAGAATCCTTGGGACCAGCACTGGGGAGCTCTGCAGTGAGGCACAACATGAGTAAAACATGGTTCTGGCCCTGCCAATGAGGAGAGGGCTCACAAACAAGGATGGAGGCTTCCTCTGTGATCAGTGTGGTTCACACACCACAGAGCAGCCCGTGTAGCAAAGAAGACCCTGAGAAAGAACATTTATTGGGATTTTTCTTGATCCCATCTCAGGAAGGCAAAAGGAACTTCATGGCCAGCACCGCTGCAGGAAGAGACTTTCTTTCATCTTCTGTCTCCAGGTCCAGCAGCAGGAGCAGTCACCACAGCCCCATAGCCAACAGGGAAATGCACGGTGTGAATGGTAAAGCAAAGGGGAAAGGGCAAAAACCACATCCCGCTACGGGGAGCCTTGCTTCACTTCTGACAGACTTTCACACAGTTCACACTGAGCTGCTTCACACTCATTAGGAAAGCCCTCCTGGGCTGTCCTCACACAGAGATTGTGTTGTTCTCTGAAAAAGACAGGTCTAGATTGTAAAACTATAGCAGCGAAGGAACTTATTACCCAAAGTCTGCCAGATGAAAGGAGCCCTGCTTACTTTCCCAGGTCACAGGGATGTTCTTTGATGCCTGAGGTTGGCATTTCCTGTGGAGAAGCTGAATGGCGGTGGGAGAAGAGTAGGCTTTGGAGGTCAGGGAGAAGGAGGGATAGCCTGTGACCCAAACAGCCACTCTCAAGTAGGTCCCCGCTATAATCATAGCTCTCCAAAATACATCACAGTGTCTGGTGAGGTAGGGGAATGGGCTCATTGTCTACCTCTGCTAGAGGGAGGAAGACACTGCATGCTGAAACTAGACCCTACATTATAGCTGTCACCAAATAAGAAAAGATCTAAGGGCATTCAAGAGATGAAAGTTTTGATGGATGCCCTGCTTGTTGGATAGAAATACAAAACAAAGAAAAATATAACAGAACAACAAAGATATAATGTGTGTATTAGTCACTTCCAGGAAATGGCTTCATCTCAAGATGCTTTCAAAGATCCCTCTCCCCCATATGCTCTCTCAAGGTAAGTAGAACCAAGCAGAATCTTTTCCTCAAATGTTTCTTTATGTGGAATGTCACTGATATTACAATATGGCCAGGGTTCAACCCTCAGTCATTGGATGTTTGAGGACAGGCATATGCAATATGTCATTTGCATACCACACAGCATTTAAGTATTTCATACACACCACCACCCTCGATACTCATAACTACTTAGCACAGGTAGAACACCAAGTGGGTTCAAGTCACGAAGCAATGCTTTGACAGTTCTGGAGGGCGACAATCACAGTGTTGGAGTGGCATAGTTCCTTCTGAAACCCACAGAGCATCTCCCCTTGGCATTTCCAGCATGTTATGGTACTCCTGGGTCTCAGCATTCTTTGTCTCTGTGCTGTTCCACTCTCCACCACAGATCTTATGACTTGCTTCTTATGTCTGTGCCCAAGTTTCCTGTAAGGTTACCAGATGGGCTAGAACTCCACCTTAACAGCTTTAACTTAAATTGACTACCTGTGCAAAGATCCAAAGATTTCTAAACAATGTTGTATTCGTAGATATCGGGGGTTTGGATCTCAATACACATACTGGTGAGACACTGTTCAACCCACAAAAACCTTAAAGAGAAGTGACTACATGGAATTAACTCACATTTGACTAAGTGTGTAATTGACGTCACTGGTGTTATCCTGTATACAGGTTCTGACGGATCTCCAAAATGAGACTTACAGGTCCTCCCAGTCTCAGATACTTGCTGCTCTTCAAAGGACCTGAATTCAGTTCCCAACACCCACATCAAGTGCTCACAGGCACCTGTAATTGCAGCGGCATCCGCTGGCACTCACACACGCATGACTTCAGCAAACACAGAAAAGATGCGAGTGCATGAAATGCATGTATACACACACACAAGCATGAATGAAAAAAATCCTAGCATTCTCCTTGACTTCTTTTTTTTTTTTTGTACCTCGTCATTGAAAGCTTACGTGTCAGTTATATGTAATAACACTATGACCAGTTACACTTTGGAAATTAATTCTCCACTAGATTGCCATTTTGAATATTCTGCCCATGAGGACAAAAAAATTAGTTGATTCCATAATCATAAATTCACAAGGACCATCAAGGGATAAAGAGTGGGACAGCCTGCGCTCACATCCTTTGTTTGCCAGTTAGCAAGGGACCCTCAGCTAATCCAAGAGACAGCACAAAGGTCACTCGACCCCTCTTTATGCCAAACAAGTGATAAATCTACTTAAAACAAAAGCCACAATTAACTAAATTAACAATTTAGCTCCATTCACTATAGGTTGGGAATTTTGGAATCGATTTTGTATCCATGTGATCCCCAGGTCTAATAGCAAAGCATAATGAGAGGCTTTGGCCAGAAACCAAACTACCTGGAGAGGTAGTCCTGACACAGCAACCCAAGGAAAACAGATTTAAACATCTCCCTCTGTAGAAGAGAATACTGTCTAGGTTAGGGCTTTCATTACTGCGATTGAAAAAGAAAGTTGAAAAGGGAAAGGGTTTATTTGGCTTAAGCTTCAGTCTCATCAAAGTCAGGACAGGAACTTAAGCAGGGCAGGAACCTGGAGGCAGGATCTGATGCAGAGGCCATGGAGTGTGCCGCTCCCTGGCTTGTTCATCATGATTTGCTCAGTTTGCTTTCTTACACAACCCAGGACCACCAGCTTAGGGATGCAACCGCACACAATGGTCTGGGTCCTCACACATTAATCGTTAATTAAGAAAATGTCTTACAGGCTTGCCTACAGCCCATCGTATGGAGGCATTATTTTTTAAATGGAGCTTCCTGACCCTCAGATGACTCCAGCCTGTGTCAGGTTGGCATAAAACCCTCTAGCACAAACATACTGAGAAGCACAAACCCTCAGACACTAATACACTTCTTGAGAATGGTTTTTGGACGTGTGGTCCCTGTCTAATCTTGTCTTGTCTCCATCCCTCCATCTCTCTGTTCCCATATTTTTATCAGTACATCTGTCCTCCGTTTTTCTTATGTGGAAGACATCCTTCCCATTTCGTCTCTGTCTTTGTTGTTATTAAAAAAAAAAAACCAAAAAAAAAACAAGAAGTTTAAAACCTTAAAACCCTAAATATTACATCCTAATGCTGCTTTCTCACCTTCTGATCATTTGTCGACTTTCCACCTGTCAGTCAAGTGGGCCAGCACCCACCCCAGAAAGATTTCTTGAGCTCTATATATAGAGCCAAACACTTGCAAAAAGCATATGAAAAACAAATAGCTTTAACATTTTTCTACTTTGCTGTATAAACTAAGTGTGAATGACCTTTTCTTCAGATGTGATTCTTACATATTTTGGTATTCTGTAAAGTTTAAAAGGATCTGTAGATGTTTTACTGGCTTTAAAAACAAATATTTTAGCTGCATGTGGTGGCACATGCCTATAATGCCAGCATTCGGGAGGCAGAGGCAGGAGGATTGCTGCAAGTTTGAGGCAAGTCTGTTCTACATAGTGAGTTCCAGACAAGCTAGAATTTCACAAGATGCTTTATAAAAAAAAAAAAAAGTTTAAAAAACCCAATCTTTAAGAGAACTCTACATAATTTAATTCTACTGAGAAAATGGATCCTTTTAAGGGTTCCTTAAGTGTTCTTCATATATTTCATGCAATCAATTCTCAATTCCTTCTTTCTTATTTAATTATAATTATTTTAATATACGGAATGATTCTTCAATTTGCATGCCATCCTTGTATGGTAACTATGCTAATCTTCTCTGTGTCATGCCCGGTTTAGTGCACGTGCTTCAAGCATGCATATATGTAATCAGTCCCTCCCCCCTCAACACAGTGCTGAGTGGATGCATCACTTGGAAACTATTATTTACTTGCTCTATTTGGATTGTGATTCTGTAAAATCTGACTTTGGATCAGTCCACTGATGGGTTTACAATAGAAACAAGATTCACTGTCCAATTGGAGAATTAAGCAAAAAGATTGATTTTACAGTCCCACTTTACTCTTGAAGAAATTTCCAAATGTGTTAATCATTTCAATGCTCACTGATTTTCCTAAGAAGTTAAGTATTAGGGTCATTTATTTTTCCTTTCAACTACTTAGTCAGTTCTGTTAGTAGTTAATCCTTTGTGTCATTTGGTGGAGGGGGGGGTACATTAATTCAAGGGTTCAGCATATCTCTTGAGCTCTTGTTCATCTCCAAATGTCTTTACTCTTTCATCGTTGGGTATGTACTTATAGACTTTGGTTTTGTGTCAGGTACTTTAGACACTTGGGTTACAACAAGAAAGATTCCCCCGCTTCATGGAGCATGCATGCTAACAAACAAAGAAAAACCTGAAAAGAAGCATGTACTTTCCTGAAGGTGAGCTGTACTGTTAAAAGAAAAAAAAATGAATAAAGGCAATGAGACATAGGGAGTGATCTGGATGTAGCTATAATCGGATAATTCAATTAGGGCTTACTGAGACGAGACTTACAGGAGGAAAGAGTCAAGGGAACAAGAATGCCTGGAGCAGGATTGGAGAACAGAATCCCTCAGCGAGGCTTACACATGGTGTATCAGAGGAGTAGAAAGGTTACAGCAGTGAGGCTGGACGAGAGTAACAAAAGGGATAGCAGAAGCCGAACTCCCCACAGCAGTAAGGGGTGGGGTCTTGTGAAGTCTGTCTTCCTCCTAAGGATTTGCGCTCTTAGGGAGTCCTAAGCAGAGAAGAGATGTGATCAGACTCCACTCCAGGCAGTGCTCAGCCTGTACTCTGCATCCTAGAAGGACAAAGGCAGGAACAGGGACACTAAAAGAGGGGCGGAGCTTTGGTACTTCAAGCTATCAGACAGTTGTTGGTGAAGGCAGTAGACATGATGGGAAGTGGTCATATTCTGGTTATAATTTAAAGCTAAAGGCACAAGGCCCGTCTGATGGAGGCTGAGAAGAAAGGGAAAAGCGGCATGTGTGTTTTTCATCCACAGAGTAGAGGAAGGACAACGAAGCAGCGGGAATTGGTATGAAGTATAGAGAAGGGTTAGAAGTTTGGCTTTTGCATCTATTATATAACTTAGGAAGAAGTGGGTACCAAGTGGATGCATATGACTGGATTTTAAAGACATAACAATGAGTGGAATTGTCAGAAGAAAAGTCAATGAGTGACTTCTTTTGTGACTGGGTTACCTCACTCAGGATGATATCCTCCAGATATATCCATTTGCTCAAGAATTTCATAAATTCATTGTTTTTAATAGCTGAGTAGTACTCCATTGTTTAAATGTACCACATTTTCTGTATCTATTCCTCTATTGAGGGACATCTGGGTTCTTTCCAGCTTCTGGCTATTATAAATGAGGTCTAATAGGCCATCTTCTGCTACATATGCAGCTAGAGACACGAGCTCTGGGGGTACTGGTTAGTTCATATTATAGTTCCACCTACAGGGTTGCATCCCCCTTCAGCTCCTTGGGTACTTTCTCTAGCTCCTCCATTGGGGGCCCTGTGTTCCATCCAATAGCTGACTGTGAGCATCCACTTCTGTGTTTGCCAGGCACTGGCATAGTCTCACAAGAGGCTGCTATATCAGGGTCCCTTCAGCAGACTCTTGCTGGCATGTGCAAACTTTATATGACCCAGCACAGGGGAAGGCCAGGGCCAAGAAGTGGGAGTGGGTGGGTATGGGAGCAGGGACGGGGGGAGGGTATAGGGAACTTCTGGGATAGCATTTGAAATGTAAATAAAGAAAATAATAATTAAAAAAAAAGAGAAAAGTCAAGGGAAGGAAAGAGAAGACAGTGAGAGAAAGGAGACAAGAGAAGAGAGGGTTATACTCTGACTCACGAAGACTTAGAGGCAGAGTGGGTGAAGAGGATCAAGCAAGAAGGGATCCATGTGGAGAAGAAAAACAAAGAGTGTGACATCACTGGGAATTCATGTGAAGACCCAAGGAAGACATATACAGTAGTCAGGCTCTAGATGAGAGACCAAAAGGAGGAAACTTAATGTAAGTAAGGTTCAAGTCAACAGCTAACAAAAAGATGAAAGAGAAGTCCAAGATATCATAAAGGTGGCAGCTGCCAGAAAAGTGACTAAACTGCCTCCCGAGTTCAGGGAGGGCATGGCAGAGCAAAGACGAGGAATTTTAGTTCTTACCCAAGTTTACAGGGAGGGCCCATAGACCTGAAAATCAGACTATCAAAAAATCAACTGCTCTCTGCTGGTTTGCGGGACTAAGAAGAAACTCTGAGAAGAGTTTTAGATCCTTGATCATGAATGAGGATGCTCGATATCTGCTTGAGGTGGTGATGGGCCAGTATAAGGCAGTATTTTCATTTTTTAAGGCCACCATAAAATTACCACAAGTGTCATGGCTTAAAATAACAGAAATTTATCCTTACATAGTTTGAGAGCTAGAAACAGGAAGTCAGGGTGTCAGCAAGGCCATATCCTCCTGGGGGCCCTGTGGGGAAACCACGTCTGTGCTTCCCTTCTGACCTGAGGTTGCTCATAATTTCTGGCATTTCTTGGCTGATGATCTGTTATTCCAGTCTCTGCCTCTCCTTCACATAGCCTTCCTGTAAGTGACATGATTCACCAGACTTCAGACCTTCCCTGCCCCCTGCATAATCACATATAACTATTTTGAATGCAAAGGTCCTATTTACAAATAAAGTCATATTCTGGAGCCCTAGAAAAACTGTTTTTTTTTTTAAATTGGGGATACCATTCAATGCACACAGGCAATTTTTCAATTGTCTTGAAAAGTAAAATCTGAAATTATGTACTGAAGCAAGAGGATGCCACCATTGCGACAGTAGAGATTTTCTAAGGCATGCTACTCCTGAGAACCACAACAGAACAGAAGTCCACAGGAAGCAAATGAGAAAGTGAAGCCATCTCCCTCCTCTGGCCTCTCTGCTTCTCTCCAATCTCCTCTTGGCCAAGCCTAACTGGGAACCATCTCAGGAATCTAGTCTGTGACTACCCTTTCCCTCATGACAAGTAGAATATATGACGGTAGGTCTGAAGGAGAGAGACCATACCTTCATCATTAGCACTGTTGCTGGCTGGAGAAGACGGATCCTGCCGAGCTGTCCTCTGGATTTAGCTTCAATTCCTTCACTAAGTACATACCTGAGGAAATTCGGTCCTGGTTTGTTCCTGAGTCAGGCTGGCCAAGCATTTCAGCACTTTGGTCAGCTCCGAGGGCAGCACCGACAGACAGCAGCCCAGTTAATGGTCTTCACAAACTTGCAACCATCTACACACAGCTGCCTGCATATAGCTAGCCCCTTTGCAGACTTTTAATAAGATAACTGCAAGTGAGTTAAAGCAGTCTTGGGAGTGAATATAACTTTGCATTCCAGCAAGATGTCCGTAAACGACTAAAAGCAGGTGGTTAGTCTTAGTCTACTTTTTCTAGAGGTAAAGGAGAAATTCCATAAATCTGGAAAAAAAGAATCAGTGCAGATTTTAGACACCTAGACACATATGTGAGAACACACTGAGTTTTCTGTTTCCTCTTAAATTAAATTTTTTTTCCTTGCGCAGGGGCCATGCTAATCTTCTCTGTATCGTTCCAATTTTTAGTATATGTGCTGCCGAAGCGAGCACTAAATTAAAATTTATAAAGCAAGCTAATATTTTCAATATTAAAAAAAAATCACAGAACAAAGTAAAATCAAGGAAGCTGTGAAAACTGCATTTGTTATTAGGTACTTCTGAGAACTTTGATGACTAGCCGAGGATGAAACTGAAAATGCCACGTTATGCTCTACAAAAGCACTCTCGTTTTACCTAGAAAAGCAACAACACATTCCTAAGCTAATGGGAAGTTAAAACCCCGGAAGCCAAATTGGAATGAAAATGCTTAAATTGTATCTCACTGTTAGTTATTATTTGAAATTTGTGACTTTCAATTGCTTCGTAGAATTAGTTATATGCATCTAAAATAAATAGTAAGACAGACTTATAAAACTCCTTTTAAAAGGGGGGGGGGCAGCAACAAGAATTATACTCATGAATCAACACAGAACATCCATTAACCTAAGCGAGCTCAGCCACGGGCCAGTCTTGACTTCTCAGCACATTAACCTAAGCAAGTTCAGCCACGGGCCAGTCTTGACTTCTCAGCACATTAACCTAAGCGAGCTCAGCCACGGGCTACAGTCTTGACTTCTTTGTGCTGAGTGAGACCAGAAATTTTATTTTCATATTTGTGCTTCAGCCCTCAGAGCCTGAAACCCCACAGAGGGGTTTCTATATTTTGCTGAACACATACACTGTGGAAAATTAATCTAACTGGCATTCCACTGGATGTGCTCAAGCAAAACTGAGGGAAGCATTAACTATGTGTGTGACTTATCATATTCTGGAATAGTATATTAGTTGCTGATAAGTATCAAAATAGAAAACCAATAATTTGATAAAACTTGAAATAATCTGAAAACAGTTAAAGGATCTTTGGTCCACGTGTGTGTGTGGTGTGTGTGTGATGTGTGTGTATATGGGTATGTGTGGTGTGTATAATGTGTGTATAACGTGTGTATGCATGTGGTGTGTATGTGTGTGTGTGTGTGTGTGTCATGTGTATAAAATAAAAATTCTATTTGGTGATACTTCTAAATAGTCATTACAGTGTTGACATGCAAACCCATATATGTCCAGAAGTAATAATGGTAACACACCCAGAGCTTAAACAAGACCAGAACAAAAAGAATTTAGATATCTTTATAACAATTGTTATTAAAACACAGTTAAGAATTACTAATATTTTAAGAGAATATCACTATTCTATTACTCAAAACATCGCTTCATAATTATTCTTTAAATATCTTTATGCTCAAGGAAAAAATGTAAGTTTCTAAAGTTGCAAAACTGGAAATAAAGTCAGATGCAAATGAATAATATAACAAGATTCTCTTTTTCCTTTGTCCATCTTTCACTACAGTTAACTACAAAAAAGCACAAAGACTAGATGAAGAATGTTAAATAATGGATCAAAGGTACTGTCATTTTGGAAATCTATTACACAGCATGCTGAATATTTCAGCAGTTTTAATTATGCATCATTACACCCTCCATTACCTTTTCCGACATCCCTGTATGGTTTTGCAGACTTTAACATTATAACAGAATGGGTAATGGAGCAGTGAAGCAGACCAGGCGCTATAACAAAAAGCATTTGTGCAAATGTCTAATAGAATATTAATGAACCAAACTAATGGGGAAAAAAATCTTGCTCTTCCAAATGTTAAAGCTTCCGGAAGCTGGCTGTCAGCAGAGGCTAAGGCAAGCCTTCGCAGTCCTAAGCTGGTGAGAATCACAGATGCACATCAATGAGGACCTCGTACATAAAGTCAAGGGCATGTTTCCTGTTTGATTAATAAAGGATATTTATTGAACATCTCTCAATAAGCTTACGAGTAAACTACATAAGCCAAATTCCTGTCTATGATGCTGACAGAGCAGCACAGAACACAGAGAGCCCGTTGGCTTATGGACAGGGCCTGGTTTAAGACAAGAAGACACACACCCAGTGCTGAAGCACTGTGCTCTCATGTCAGTGGTGCTTGCTCTCTGGATTCAGTCACTTCGCTTACATAATATGAGCCACTTGTATCAGGCTCAGCACATCCTGCATCTACTGGGGACCCTGAAGAACCCCAACAAAAGATGAATATTCATGAATAGGCTGAGGATATGCTATCTCAGCTGTACATTGGAAGACACCTAAGTCGGACCCTGGAAGGAAAGGAAAAACATCATTTTAATCAGGCAGGAAGGATAATGGGAATTGTCTCAGTGAGCTGCGGTAAGGACGAGCAGAAGCTTGTTCAGGGAGGCAAGAAGGACCAAAGGAGGCAGGAGAGAGAGAGCATTCCCCCAGCAGAACCCCAGGACATTCAGTGGGGTTCCTCATGAGGGTGGAGCCATTAGTGATCGTTAGCAAAGCTGATACGGTGCTTTCAACTTTACAAGATAATTTAGGTGAGAAAATGGATTAAAGACACTAACCAGATGGGTTTGCCCGGAAACTATTGTATTGTTTTAAGTTTCTGGTGAGGGAGGCCTGGGCTGAGGCTGTGAGAAAACTGAGTAATGAGTATCTGGTGACACAGCCAGCCTGTCACATCCTTCTATCCTTCCTCTCTTCTGTTAAGCCCTACAGTATTTTAAAAACAAAACAAACAAGCAAGCAAACAAACAAAAATGCTCTCCAAATGCCCTAGTGGCTGGATGGTTAAACAATTCCACAATAAACAATATTCTTTCACATGTCTACAGGGGAAATAGGCTCTTTGTGTTCTTAGATTACCTTAGGATGGGATTTCTAATAAATGTTGATGCAAATGCTGTTTAGTTTTGACATTAATATGTTTCAGTTAAGTGTAAGGAGTTTTATTACTAATCTTAGGAGAGCCTCTGGGGAAGACCGTCATGTGATCAAACAGAAGAGAGGGTACGAGATAATTAGACTCTTCTAAAGAAACAGAGAGAACTTCAGCACCTGGCAGAGACAATGCTAGCAGGGCTTTCTTTGGTCAGCCCCGGAAACATACACACAACTAACATTAGACATACCAAGCAGGATGTGGTTAATAAATGTATACACTTGCATACATGTAACAACCATCAGGGAAAAAAAAGAGGTCATAGATTTGAAAGAGAGCAAGAAGGCATATGTGAGAGGGTTTGGAGGGAGGAAAGGGAAGGGGAAATATGTAATTATATTATAATCTCAAAATTAATAAAACAATAAAATGTATGTCCGCTACACAAAAATGAGATAAGCTCATATATTCTAGTGGAGAATTAAAAATCATATTAAAATTTGTTTTCAACAACAGCAAAAAAAAAAAACGTGCTGAGAAAAAGACAAATGAAATATCAACAGAAAAGCCAAGATGAACACAACTCCAGGCACGGTGCTTTGGCCGGTAGAAGGGAGCAAAACCTCTTCCAGAGGAGAGCCTGGTGGCCCTGGAGAACAAGAGATAAGCTGTACAGCCCTCAGGATAAGCCCCCACCCCACAGCCTTGAGTACAGTGGGCTGCACATCCTACTGTGACTTCTCTGAAGGTCAGGCCAGCAGGAGAGAAGATCATGCCAGTTCATGTGACTCGGGGCTGCAGCCAGGCACCATCTCGATGAGTCCTTTCAAACTATAAAGGTGAACTACCTTAAGGGGCAGCAAGCAGGGAACAAGCACAATTCAGGGAGCCTGAATTTCACTGGCCAAAAGACCTAGGATGAGAGAGGACCCTGGGTGGCATTTGTAGAGCTAAGTGATAGGGCCAAGCTAGAAAATGCAGGCTGCAGGATGCTTGGCTCAGGCAGGGAAGACCAGCCCAGCACTTAGAATCTGAGAGCTGGTCTCCTCCACGGAGAACAGCACAGGAGTTTGATAGTCCTGAGCCTGAGGTTGGTGAGTAGATCCATCTCTTGTGTCACATCTTCTCTTCACACAATGGAAAGTGATTTTTCTCCCACAGGGTGAGTAAGACTCAGATCTTCAAAGTATGAAGCTGGGACCTCCACCTTTCAGACGTCAGAGCTGAAGCTACGTCATGCATGCCCGGTGCATTTGGGATACACCAATCTGAGCACAGGCTACCCAAGGGTGTATTATATGATCTGCGGAGTCTCTGAAGGGAGAGAACACCTGGGCAGTTGCAGACTGTGATGCTGAGTGTGACCAGCAAGTGGTCCAAGGTATGCAAAGAAGCTAATGAAGTGAAGCCAGCTCAGCAGACATCAGGTAGCTATCCAATACAGACCCAACGCTAGCATAAGCAAAAGAAAGAAGCTCACAAGTTCAAATGTGGCAGCGTCTGTTCACATTTTTTTTTTTTATTATTGGTTGTAAGAAGTGGAAGAGGGATAGACATCGAATGGGTAGGGTCAAGAGGTGTTACCTATCCTGCAACTCACAGAACAGTCTTCACAAAGAATTACCTCGTCCCAGATATCAGCCATACTGAGGCTGAGAAACGTTGCCTTAAGCAAGTGTTCCAAATCACCAAGGGCCTCGGGATGGCTTGTACTGACTCTCACTCTGAATTACAGTACCGATGAATGCCCATCTTGAACACTTTGCCTATATCCATATGCTTCTTGTGACCACAGGCTGTGTTATTCCCGTCTTACTTTCCTAATGATGGGCTATCCCTTGCATGAGGGAGATGGCTGGCTTGTTGACTGAAGTTGATTGAAATCTCCCTCTTTCTCCCTGGCTTCCCCCATCCTTCCCCTGCTTGCGAACCTCAGGCTGGGCTAGACTTGCTATGTAGAACAGGCAGAAATTAACCCCCTGACCTTCCTGCTTCAACTTCCCAAATGCTAACATTACAGGCATGCACAGCAGCACCCAGCTTCAAATTTGTTGAAACTCCTGTTACATTTTTAAAAGAATATTTCAAGTTTCTACCCAAACCTATTAATCCTATTTTGTTAAGAAGAAAATAAAAGGTGGCCATGATCCTTTATGCATTTACCCTTTAAGTACCTAAAGACAGTCATTAAGTCGTGTGTCTGTCTTCCCATCTCTGCTTAAATTCCAACCCTGTCATTATTATCCTGCAGGAACGAATGCCTTCCCATGGCAGCAACTGGTGAAGTAACTGTAGTTTTGATGCTAGTGTTCATTATCTACTGTGAAAACTACATTTATTTCACTTAGCTGAGTTGTGGCTTATGAGCTAATACATGAATAAATAGCCAGTCTTGACCTCCAGTTAACTCAAGGCAGCTTTACATAAGCCAGGATTAAAAATTAAATGCCATGTGTAATTGACACTTTCTCTTTTCATGGTTATCCCAATTTTTGAAAGAGATAATAAACATTTGCTAATTTTATAGTTTATTGACATTATAAATGTTCACCAGGCATTTCACAAATGAAATATCACGGGCCATTTGCTGACAAGCCTGTGCTTTAAAGACTTTGGGCAATTCAAATTCAACTAACAGCCGGGGTGTCATTGCTTCTGAGATATAAGCAATTGGTCCTCCTAAGGAATACACACATGTTGTGGGGTCGGGGATTGTGGTTTGGGGTAAAGAAGGCAAAGACAAATGGCCTGGAACTTATACAAATCCCTCTTGCATCAGTGGGGGGTGGGGGGAGCTGAGCTGCCAGTGGGGGGAACGGGGGGGAGCTGAGATGCCTGGGTGATGAGGCCGAATGGCCTGTGGGTCAAACATCAGCATGATGGTTGGCCTGAGAAGCTGACACTTCAAGAGGCAGACATCTTGATTCTCAATGCTGTCAGTCAAAGAGACAGAAAAAAAAAATGTTATAAAGAGAGTTCTGTGTTGTCGTATGTCAGCCAGATTGAAAAATCAGTGGTTAGTTCTCTTGTGAATGCAAGACACCACCCTTCCAAGCAGAAAAGCAGTGTGACCAGAAGACCCTGGGAAAGAGCTGTTAGCTATGTTGTGGCTTTCTGAGTGAAGATGTTACAACCCATCGATATTGGCAAGAATAAAGACCCCCCCCCCAACAAACACACACACGGAGTCTCATTTGGGAGTCTCATTTGGGAGTCTCATTGAACAGATTGTATGTTACACCTAATGCCTGACGTAGAGACCAACCAATCAATGAAAGAATAATAAGATAACAAGAAATAATATGGTAATAACAAGAAGGTGTACAATGTCCCCCCCCATCAAAAATTAAGATCAAACAAATTACTAAACATTCCCTTAATCTTGGATTAGTTATACAAGTCTTATGTTTAATTACAACACAGATCTTAAGCTTCTCTCTTCAGGCCTACTGGGAAGCTGATGTTAACCTTTATATGGCTTCGTTGATTCACTTTTTTTAAGTCACTGTCCCTGAACACAACCGAAGCTGCTTCTGCGCACACAGCCATACCCCGAAGGCCCCACCATCATTATGTATTCAGATTCACAATAATACAGGTTGGGGAACACAATTAGCTGTAATGAATTTATCAATAAAAGAGGAGGGCTCTGCCCCAGCAGTAACAGTGCCCGCATTCACAGATAAAGACTAGGTAGTTCTTATCAACACTCCGCATGTAGCTGAGAAGGCACACAAGAAGGCATGCTCTCCTCTCTCCTACACCATCCTCCTACACCATCCACTCAATGCCTTCTGATTATTTCTTTCTTCTGAATTATCCTTAAATCAGTTTTAGCTGACAAGGGAAACCATCACATCCTCAAGCTTGTTGATCATGGTGGATAACTAAACTTGTCATCCAGCTCTCAACCTGTGAGACCACAGGGTCATGACCTCTATAGAGGTCATATGTCAGATATCTGGCACATCAGATATTTACATTACTATTCATAACAGTAGCAAAATTACAGTTATGAAGTAGCGACAAAAATAATTTCCCGGCTAGGAGTCACCACAACGTCAAGAGCTGTATTAAAGGGTCACAGTCTTAGGAAGGTAGAGAGGCACTGCTCTAAAGTCTCTTCTGGAAGCGATACAGAATTATTGCCTGCCCTCCCCAGTGTCCCCAGAAAACAAAGGCAGGGAATCCCACAGGAAACACTGCTTGACAATGAACTTTAAGGATAGGAGGATTTAAAAGTTCATGTTAGGAAGAAGTCACAAGAATCCACCAGATGTCTCAGCAGTGCTCTCTCTTCTCCCTCCCCTTCTCTCTCTTTATTATACACTCCTTCATCCAACAGTTTATCCTTTTTTATATATTTCAAGATAAATCTCAGTCGTTGATGCCTTCCCCCACCCCAGGAAAGATTTTCACATTTCTCCCTCCCTACCCACACCCAATTTACAGATGACAAACCTAAGATGTGGAGGAAAATGTGCTTGAGTTCTTGAAAACAGCAGTTGTTGGAAATCTAGGATACGCATGTAGGTAATCATAATCTGGTACTTTAAATTGATTATATTTTAAAATTAAGAATAAAAATAAAAGCTGGCTTGCATGGTGCATGCCTGTAATTTCATCACATGGAAGGTGGAGGCAGGGAGATTCAGATTTCAAGGTTAGCCTTGGCTACATAGGAAGTTTGATACCAGAGTAGATTACCAAATTGAACACATAATTTTGTTTATCTCCCCTTCAAAACTTACCTACTCTTACTAAAAATAATCAGAGACACTCCGAAAAGCTCAAGGCCTTCCCAGCTAAAGCCCCCACCTTCAGTTTCAAGTGGACTCAGAGCTAGAGTCATGACAAAGGATTGTACATTCTCTGCAAACACGACTGTCTCCACAGACAAATCTGCTCCCTTCAGAGTCAATGCTGATGTGGAAAGACTCCCTAAGCAATAAGTCATTCCTTCCTCATTTCCAACCATATGTATCATTTTATTACATAGCACTAAAATACAAAGAATCCAAAAATCCATAGAATAGAATAAGTTTTATACTGCCTTATTAAAAACTATTCATAGATAAAATAACCTATGTTCACACAACATACATTTAAATATTAGGATACTACTTGAATTACATTAAATAACTTTTTAGATGTGAGGGAAAGAGAGGGTAGGGCTTTGCACATGATTAAGTGGTAGAAAATGTTCTACCATTGTACCGGCTAGTTTTGTGTCAACTTGACACAGCTGGAGTTATCACAGAGAAAGGAGCTTTAGTTGAGGGAAATGCCTCCATGAGATCCAGCTGTAAGGTATTTTCTCAATTAGTCATCAAGGGGGAGGTCCCCTTGTGGGTGGTGCCATCTCTGGGCTAGTAGTCTTGGTTCTATAAGGGAGCAGGCTGAGCAAGCCAGGGGAAGCAAGTCAGTAAAGAACATCCCTCCATGGCCTCTGCATCAGCTCCTGCTTGCTCCCTGACCTGCTTGAGTTCCAGTCCTGACTTCTTTCAGTGATGAACAGCAATGTGGAAGTGTAAGCGGAATAAACCCTTTCCTCCCCAACTGCTTCTTGGTCTTGATGTTTGTGCAGGAATAGAAACCCTGACTAAGACAACCATTAAATTACATCTTCAAATATCCTTCCCTTTCTTCCTTCCCCCTCCTTCTTCCTCCCTAACCCCCCTACTGAGATCGGGTTTTACCATGTATTATTAACACAGGCTGGTCTCAAACATACGACCTTCCTGCCTCAGCTTCCCAAATACTCGGGTTGCAGGGACGTGTCATGAAGCCTGGCTCCAAACTATGTTTTCAAGTATGTAACTGAAGAAGATCACAGATCTAACAAACACCATCGATACAAAGATGGGTTTCTTCTCAGTAACTAAACACCACAGACAGGTAAATGTCACCTCCACAGGTGATGTAGCCTTCTCTTTATTTAAAAGGAATTTCACTCCTACAAAACATTACACTTCAAGAAGATGCAGATGCTGGTATATTCATATGAAATATACCTCAGTTCTAAGCTCAAACCACTGGAAACTAATTTTTTGAGTGACTAGATGTGCAGTGGGATAGTGGAAAGATGCACAATACTTTATGCAGATTGTCATATGTGTTATAGGTCTTACAGGACTGTGGGCTAAGTGACAGGATGCCAGTTCCCATGCAAGTTCAAGAAGAATCCGCTAATAGGACATACGCAGGTACAGATATGAATATAAAGGTTATTTAGTGCAACCAATTGGTTTACACAATTATGGAGGCTGAGAAGACCAGACCCATGATACAGAATGCTCTGTCTGAATCCAAAGCCAGATCAGGGGCCTCGCCACAGGACAGATCAGTGGCCTTGCCACAGGACAGTCTCATACAAAAATGTTTCTTTTTTTTTTCAACGTTTTACTCAGTCTGTTAAGTAAGTTCTGTCCTCATTGGGGAGTACAGCCTGCTTCACTTAAGACTATGGATCCAAATGGTCACCAAATATAAAAGTAGCTTCAAAGACACACCCCCAAATAATGTTTAACCAAATATCGTAGCATCCCATGGCCTTACCAAGTTTCCACACAAGGTTAGCATCCCAGAGCATTATGTGAGTCTGCTTACTTGCACACAGTTCCGACCAGTGCCTATGTGGGTGAGATCCAACCGTTGACTGGGTGGTCTATTATTCCCAGGGGCATGAGAGGCCCCAGCCTATTTTTTTCACCTTGTGGAAATCCAGACAAGTTTATTCTAGAACAGAATGGCTATTTCCATCTAATCCACAGATTTGTCTGGATAAAAGCAAATTACTGCTACTTTCTATGGCTGACTTGCAGAATGGTTGTGTAGTGGAGCATCGGCTCGATCAAGAGAGTGTGTTTTCTCTTTTCCAGAGTAAGAAGGCAGATGCAGCTCAAAGAAGAGGTTTAAAAGTCCAGATGAGATTCATTGTGTTGGAAAGACAGACTGGTAATTAGGAAAAGGAAGCAACAACAAGTGGAATCCAGGGAAAAGAGGTTACACAGTGCTCAATAAACCCACAGTGCTTAACTCCAGGTGAATGAAGTTCCGAGTGTTAGAAAATCCCTTCAGTAAACCACACCAATGTTTGTATGGTGAAACAACTTCCCTAAAACCACCCTGAGGACTTGAATAGCCTAAGTTTCTTATATTCTGATAAAAATTGTGAGAAGAACAGGTATGTAACAAAGGCTGAATAAAACCCATGAGTTAAAAAAGATGAATGTTATCCTCAAATGGCAAATAACAATGTGTTTACCTTTTGATTATAAACATATAAAGTGTTTGATAATCAAGAAAGATAAAGCTAATATATGAGTAATTCATTTTCATGCGTATTTTTGTTTTCGATGAAATTTATTCCTATAAACTCAGCAGGCTTAAAAATTAATTAGACATATCTGTCATCCCGTCTGGCCACTAATGATCTGATTATGTGTTGGGATTTTATTCAGTTGACAACAAGAAGCGAGCGAGGATCAGTTTCTAAACACCTCTGTATGACAATGGGTGTTGCAGTAGATGATTAATGCTGTCAAGATGCACACACACACACACACACACTCACTCACATGGAGCCTTACATGTAAACAGCTCCATGGCTAGGCACTTCCAAACCTCCCCGAAACTATAGTCTTCCCTCTGATATTCCTTCTAAAAACGGCTGCCCTGGACCCAGGCCTGCAGCCCTCCTGGGCCACGATCCCTGACTCTTACATGTTGACTGTCTCTCTGTCCTACACTTCTCAGGTCTGGACCATGATCCCTGACTCTTACATGTTGACTGTCTCTCTGTCCTACACTTCTCAGGTCTGGACCATGATCCCTGACTCTTACATGTTGNCCCTGACTCTTACATGTTGGCTGTCTCTCTGTCCTACACTTCTCAGGTCTGGACCATGATCCCTGACTCTTACATGTTGGCTGTCTCTCTGTCCTGCACTTCTCAGGCCTGGTCTTTCTGCTTTCCCAGCATGCTGGTTCTAAATCCTCCTTTTCTTAGTCCCTTGTCCTAAAGTCCGCCTCTGTCGCCCTGCCCTGCCATTGGCCACCAGCAACTTTACTTACCAATTGAAGTCAACTGGGGACAGGGACCCTCAGTGTCTTACATTCGGGATTCTTGTGCAATTTTGGGAACCCAATTAACATAATATAAGCGTTAAACTAAATTCCCAACAAATGGGCACCTAACCCTCATATTCTAATGAAACAGGAAAAGTTGCTAGATAACGTTTTTACTTTTTAAAGGGTCCTGGATAATTCTACTTGACTAGGGAAAATTTCCAGGATATCTATAAAAATATACCCGACTATTAGGGGCAATGAAGGAAATACAACTACATATAAGAAGCAGGAAGTCTTAAAAAAACAAACAAGAAAACTGTAATGACAAATGACTATTCAGGAAGTCTAGCAAAAGCCTGGATAACATTGATATATTTCTTTTTTAAAAATGCCACACAGCATTTCACAGCAAAGCTAAGTGAGAAGAAACTGAAAACCATAGGAGTCTATAGCTCTAAGGATATTGGTATACCAGTAAGAAGAGTCTAAAAAACATCAGATAAAGTATACATGCGTTCATTAAAGAATTTCAGCAACTTAGAAACAAAAGAAGCTTATCAACTCTGATAACAATAAAACCATACAAACCCCAGTGATTCTCACCATATTCAACGTGAAGTAGAAAACTCCCTTCCCTAGGATCAAGACCAACAAAAGAAGGTTTTGTCTTTCCATTCCTAGTCAACATTATCCTGAAGAACCAGACTATAAATTAAGACAAGGAAAAGAAAAACCATGCAGATGGAAAGAGATGAATCCAACTAACTCTAATTATAAGTAGCTATTATTATACGTAAGACATTGAGGAATTTACGAGGGAGGATCTATCAGAACTAATCAATGAAGTTAGAAAGGTTGCAGGACACAGGGCCAATAGGAGATTTAAGTATGTTTCTTCATACCAGCAGCGTAATATAGAAAAATTGAGTTTAAAAAAATACTAGTTCTTCTCACAAATGAGAAGACTCAATAGTCTGATGTGTCATTGACACTCTTTCTAACTTTATGTAGTCATTGTGACCTAGTTAATGCGCCACCAACTATTCTGTGAACATCAACAAACTGGCTCTAAAGACCTGTAGGAAGTCAAATATCAACATATATTAAAGAACAAAATGGTATCCATTGTTGTCCTTGTTCGGCTCAGGTCGGGGCAGTCAAGTAGGTGAGACTCTATGGGTGTAGCTTTTCTGCTTACAATCCTCAGATATACAATCTCACAGCAAACACTGAGCCTCTCTGGCTCTTACAGTCTTTCTGCATCCTCTTCTGAAATGACCCCTGGGCCCAGAGGCCATGAATTTGAAAAGGAACAAGATGGGTCTATGGGAGAGTTTGGAGATGTAAAGTGAAGGGAGAAATAATGTAATTATATTATAATCTAAAGAAAATTAATAGAAATAATTTTTAAAAAGAGCGAAGTCAGAGAGAACCTTGTACTTGACATCAAGAATTACAATAAAAGCAACAGTAATCAAGACAGGAAAGCATCAGAAAAAGATCTGAACACCTAGAGTGAGAGACGAACTAGAGAGACGAGCTAGAGAGACAAGCTAGAGAGACGAACTAGAGAGATGAGCTAGAGAGACGAACAAGAAAGACGAACTAGAGAGATGAACTAGAGAGACGAGCTAGAGAGATGAGCTAGAGAGACGAGCTAGAGAGACGAGCTAGAGAGACGAGCTAGAGAGACGAGCTAGGGAGAACTAGAGAGACGAGCTAGAGAGACGAGCTAGAGAGATGAACTAGAGAGATGAACTAGAGAGCCCCAAGACGGGCATTTTAGTAAATGATAATAGACAATCAGACATAGTCTTGCAAAAAAATCTAGATTTTTACATTTCTTATCAAAAATTGACCAAAATGGGTCATAGACATAAATACAAAACACAAAAGCTGCAAAACTTTTTGAAGCACACAGGGTAAAATCTAACTGACCTTGAGATTGACAATGGCACTTTAGATACACTAGAAGCATGGTCCATGAAAGCACATTAGCAAGTTGGACTTAATTAAAATTTAAAATGCTTGATGCCAGAGAGATGGCTCAGTGATTAAAAGCATTTGTTGCTCTTGCTGATGACCCAGGTTTAGTTCCCAGCACTTACATGGTGGCTCACAGTCATCAGTAACTCCAGTTCCAGGAGTTATTGACACCCTCTGTTGACCTCAACAGGCATCAGGCACACATATATGCAGATGAAACAGTCCTATACAAACAAACAAATAAATTTTATAAAATCAATCATAAATGTTTGTGACTTAGAGTTGTATGTGAGGTGACTGGAGGCAGAGCAGAGAAGGGAGGCTGGGAGTGGGATGTGATGAGGCTACCCATCAGGATGTGACAAGGCTACCCAACAGGATGCTCAAGGCTACCCAACAGGATGCTCAAGGCTACCCAACAGGATGCTCAAGGCTACCCAACAGGATGCTCAAGGCTACCCAA